>NC_084828.1:35863546-36171614 GCF_033115175.1 Lepus europaeus
AGAATGGGACAGTAGGCCAGTTTAGAATAATATGATAGCAATACCTTTGTGCTTTTTCACTGATAGCAATAACAGACTCCTTATCTCAATTCTTTTCAGGACCATTTTTAAAACAGAAATTCCAAGGCATAGTAAAAATGAAGTTTCAATAAGAAAAAGTAGCACTGTAGATATTTTGGTGGTGGTGTTTTTGTGAGGGGCAGTTCCATCATTTTTCCCTGGAGTTGGAGGTAGAGAGGAGGCGGATTCTACTGGCATACTCCCCTTTCCAGCACTGTTTTTCCTATTAACCTGATGCTAGGATCTTGATCTTTCTTCATTCAGCTGTTCTTATAGATTGTCAATAGTATACTTTTTTTAAAAGTTTTATTATTTATTTAAAATGCAGAGTTACAGAGAGAAGGAGAGGCAGAGAAGGAGAGAGAGGTCTTCCATTCGTTGGTTCACTCCCCAAATGGCTGCAACGGCCGGAGATGTGTTGATCGGAAGCCAGGAACCAGGGGCTTCTTCCTGGGCTCCCACATAGGTGCAGGGGCCCAAGGGCTTGGGCCATCTTCTATTGCTTTCCCAGGCCATAGCAGAGAGCTGGATTGGAAGTGGAGCATGTGGGACTCGAACTGGCATCCATATGGGATGGCACCACTGCAGGTGGCGGCTTTACCTGCTATGCCACAGTGCCGATCCCTAGATACTTTTTGAATAAAAAATAAATAAATAAATAAAAACTAGATGCCTGAAATCATATTGCCTAGTAAACAGCTCTGTCCATAAAATATGGAATACCTCTTTCCAGAGAATCTCTGATTACTTCTCCTCAGGAGTCTACTTGGACTGCTCCTTAGGCCTTCAACTCAAGACATTGAATCATAACACGTTTGTCAGTCATCCAACCTAGAGTTTGTGAACCTGATTCTCTGGTGGGGAACAACCAGAGGAGGGTATAAGGAGAACACTGGGAGGCAACAGGACAGAACCAGGGAAGCCAGGAAAAGCTGAGTTTTGGAGCATGTAAAGAAATGTCATGATCATGATAGTTGACTAGAAAGGCTGTTGTTTCACAGGGAGCAGGAAGCCTACAAAAATCACTCAAAATTCCAAAGAAGGCACACAAGATGTCATTGAAAAATCACTCATTGTGGGCTGGTACTGTGGCATAGGGGATTAGGCTGCCACCTGAGTTGCTGGCATCCTATTTGAGTGTTGGATTGTGTCCCAGCTGCTCCACTTCTGATCCAGCTCCCTGCTAATGCACCTAGGAAAGCAGCAGAGAATGGCCCAATTGCTCGAGCCCCTGCAACCCATGGAGGAGACCCAGAAGAAGCTCCTGGCTCCTGGTTCCTGGTTTCTGGCTTCAGCCTGGCCCTGCCTGGCCATTGCAACTGTTTGGGAAATGAGCCAGCAGATGAACAATCTCCCTCTCCCTGTCTCTCCCTTTCTCTGTGACTCTGACTTTCAAAAAAGCAACTAAATCATTAAAACAAGAAAAAGAATAATCATTGTTCTGTATGTTCTTTCCTATACATGTTTGGCATCATATATAGGAAATGCATAAATGAGTTTTTCAATTTTCATTGCTATGTGAATTGCCATAAAGGCAGGTCTGATATGTACCCAAAACACTTTTTAAGCAGCACTGCTTTCTTGGTCTTAAAAACTTTTCCTGGCAAAAATATTTGTATGGCATCATCCAGATGCTAAAATTGTCATAAGCTTTTAAGAGACTTACCTTTCTCTCTGATGTATGGTACCAAGAATCATAAGCTTTTAAGAGACTACCCTTTCTCCCTGATGGATGGGAGCAAGAAACAGTATGTTTCATGAAGAATTTATCCTGGGCTGCTGTAAGAATCACTTTCACAAATTAACTCATCAGCCAGTACTTCAAACGCTAGGCCACACCATGGTTAAATGTGAGCGAAAAGTGGAAGCAAATATTATTATGCAGTCTTACACAGAGCTTCAAAGCTCACAAATAAAGTGTTTTTTTTTTTAAATAGCCCATAGGCTGTGTTTCAACTGATTTCCCTTCTTAATGTGTCTTCAACTTAGAAGCCAATCAAAGAGAGAAAACAGAATTTTTATGCAATATCTTGTGTCATTAAGCATTCCCTGTTCCAGACCCATAATGTAGGATCACCAGTCCCTAGGGAAAATAGCAGTACATGCGGCATCTGTCTCACAGTGGCTGCGTTATTGATCCTTTCACTTCTTGTCATATCACATTTTAGCTCTTCTTTCAGAAAGGGGGTCAAGAAAGACAGAGCTAGCTACAGAAACTCTTTGGTCATTTTATTTGTTCAGGCCATTGTGTGATCACCTAAATGCACACATACACACATGCACATCCACACACACTCAAGCTTTGCACACCCCCAGGGGGATATACCTCTATAGTTGCTATTCATTTATTTCAATAGTACAATCAAAATTTACCCAAGCATTTCAGACATTGCTCCAATTAGGATTTTGTAGACTTCTTTTTGTAATGTACCTATTTCTTTCCTTACCTCTCAAGAATATTTTTAAATGAAGGTTGTTGTGATTATAGTGTGAGATAGCAAGTTTCTTTTATTTCAACCTTATTTATCTTACTCAGAGGCATTTCTAGGCTATCATCCAAAATAGCCTCTAACCACCTAAGCTGTTCAATGAAGTGTATCAGAAAGCAATCCTTGAAATAGCTCTCGAAATATGTTCATTTCCTTCATTTGAACATAGTTGCATGCCAGTCAACAGCAAAGCAATTAAAATCCTGCCAGGATCAAAGAAGAGGCCTGGCTACAGCCTTTGCTAATCTATAAAAACATTTCCTCACCTCCTTTTTTAAGGCCCTGGTGACCTATACCACAGCAGTATCCGAGAATCTACCTTTGTACTTTATAGTTCTTAATTTGTTCCCAAATATATGTCAATGAATTTCTTGTTGCAAAAACCAAGCTGCCAGTTTCCAATTTTCCCCGCTTAGCATTTCTCTGTCTTATGTTTCTCCATGTTTTTGTAAAGCACCTGTCTTAACAACTTCAATATTCTACCTTTCATCTTGCATGTACATGCATTTCATTTTAATATTGTCATTAAAGTTACACTGTTGGAGGACTTGTCATGGGCTCCTAGCTAGAGTATATATCAGTTTTCTTTATGTGTTCTTTCTCTGGTAATAAGGTAATCTTTTTGCAGATTTTATAGTGCAATCCATTGAGTCCAAGTACACTCAACTAACAGCTTCCTAGAGTTAATCAGAGAATACATTGCTGTGGGAGGTAGATGGTCCCATTTTGGATTATTTTGCCTTCTCATCAATAATCGAAAGCACGAGCTAAGCAATTTTCCTTGCTCTCTCCTCATCCTTTTGCTTTCCCTTGAGTGTGGCTGATATTCAACTTGCTTATGCCATTCTGTCAAGAATTTTGAAATTCTAAGGTGCTCAGGGCAGAATTTTGTGACAGAGTATCAAAGAGCAAACCAAGACATTTCTGTGAATCCAAAGTTACATATGAATGAAAAGAGACGTGGGGAATTGCTGCAATTAATGTGAATGATTCTGCCCAAAAATATGTCAGTTGGAAAACAGGTCACTGAAACACCACATGTTTTGGGATGTTTTGGGTTACAATTCCATGAATGATTTCCTGCATGTTTCCACATCATTTTGTGTATAATTAAACACTGTGTCCCTGGAAATATTTGATCCTCACCAACTTTAGGGACTGATAAACTGTATTTGAAAGTCCTTAGCAACATAGGCCTTAGTTTAGCCCTATTATGTTAGCATTATATTGAATTCTAATGTATTTCTAGTCACTATTTCTTGACTTGTTTTAGTCTATTTGTCTAAAATCTAGCTTTGCTAATTTAAAGTTAATCATAAATGGTACCACAAAAATGTGATTAAGCCTTTATGTCTTTTTAACTTTAATGAATAATGAACTTCTTTAAAATTAAATTTTTTAAATGAATTAATTTGAAAGGGATGGGGAGTTTCTGTACACTGGTTCATTCTCAAAACCCCTCATTGGATTGGGGATGGAAGTCTGGAGCTAGGAACTTAACCTGGGTCTCCCATGTGGGTGGTATGAGCCCAATTTCTTGAACATCACTGCTTCCTCCCAGGGTGCAAATTAGTGGGAAACTGGAACTAGGGTCAGGAACGACAAATCAAACCCCTGTAATCTGATGTGTTATATTAGTATCCTAATCAATGGCTTAATTTCTGGGCTCTAAAATTTTTTAGAAGTTGAAATATTTTTATAATTTAATTTTAATTTTGCAAATCTGATACTCTTTGTGTTTTGGCACAATGACAGGTGTTTCCATGTACATAGATAAAACTTCTCCATATTGGTCATTCATTCTTGTCGTTATCAGCTGAACCTGGTTCTTGTCACATTACTCTGCTTTTCCCTTGGAATGGCAGAAGAGAGTGAACTTGAATCTGATCCAGCAGTTCTCAAACATGGAAGGCACTGGTCCACTTGGAGGACTTTGGAAATGGAAGTGAGTATTTTATTGGTCAACTGATTGTAAAGATGCTGCTTTTTTTAGACAAGGCCAGGCACACTATAAAATCTTTATTAGGATGGTTTTTGTTTTAAAGGATAAAATAAAAACATGTATTTGAGAAAACTGAAGTAGCTTCAGATTGAAGTACAGAAAATTCAGGTGTGAGATTGAAACCCTTGTTTTTACAGATATAGTCTGACTTACAGAAGTGCCAGACCCCAATATTTTATTCTTTTCTTCTACTTCTTCCTCAAATATTTTCTTCTTAGTACAAGATCAATACTTTAGAAATTATATTTCTTCAGAGCAGTTTCTTTGTCAAATCCATTCTGGACTTGTGACATTAGAAGTTCTTCTCAGTGGCTGTCAATTCTTCAGAGGCTAAAAGTAGCTGTGTGTCATGTCATTGAAGACCCTTTCATGTTCATTGGTTTTTTGAAAATATCTAACTGCCTCAGTAAACAAGTACTGTTGTTGACAGTATTCACACAATTTTTAGAAAAACTTAAACTCCCTTTTAAAACCCCATTGATATCCAGTACCTTTCTTCCTAATTTTATGGGTGCATTATCATGTCCTACTATGAAACTTCCATCCTTTCAAATTCTATACAGAGATAAATCAAATTTCCTTTTCTCTCCACAGTTTAAATATGAATATGGCAATGGACTTTTTCATGTTTCACAAATTACTTTTAAGATTTGTCATTATTTTAAATGAGTTATTTTAAAAGTAGCGATAACATGTGGCATGATCATAAGTGATTTGTACCTTTAGAAAAAGGTTTCAGATTCAACTGATAGAACAAAATATACCCAATGTAAATCATAATTGACCGATACCATCAAAACATTAGAATATAGGACAGCAGGAATTGATAAAATATCTCTATATAATAACATACATCTTATATAAAAGGCTTTCCAATACTTAAAAAATAATTTAAGTGTTGTTTTTACTGAATAATTACATGATATCTGATGCTATCTATGATGGACTGTATTATTTTTCCCTGATTGTGGTAGCTAGTAGAGTACAAAACACATGTAATATATATGAGTGAAGTTGATATCTTGAGATTTGATTATTGTTTATAGCCCAGGTCTATACTCCTACAGATTAGTAGTCTTTTTAGTTTCTGAATTATTTATTTAGTGGAGGATTAAGTCAGTGAATATAAAGTACATTGAAAATACATTATCACAAAAATTAAAAGGAAAAACAAGAAAAAAAGAAAAGAAGGAAAGAGGGAGGGATGGAGGAACAGAGAGGGAGGAAAATATCACTATGTACTTAAAATTGTATATATAAAATACATGAAATCTATTCTCTTTAAATAAATAACTGTAAATAAATAAAATGGTAATTACAAAGAAAGAGTGACCAAAACACATATACACATACATGTATACACATACATGCACACACACACAACACACATGAACATGAATGCTCCCTGTCTCTCACCATGTGATATCCAGCAATACCTCAGGATACCACCAACAGGAGGGCCATTACCAAGTGCATTTCCTCAACTTTGAGCCAGAACCATGAGCCAACATAAATCGCTTTGTAACTATAAAAAAGTAGAAATCTTTAAGATTATTTCATCGTGGCATCTAGTGTTCAAAAACTGTCAATGATTCTCCTTGTCCATAGGCTGAGCTTCAAGTCACACAATGTTGTAATCAGGACTCTCCCTTATATGGATCTGCATTGCCTTCATGCTTGTCATGTACTTAATTCCAGGGAAGAGTTTGTGACCATGTTGTCCTCCAATCTCCTGAATTCTTCCCCTAACAAAGAAACTTTTTATTTAAGGAGTATACTAGCACCCAATACCATCAAATTATTAGAGAACATTGGGAAATCCAGCAAGACATTGGTATAGGCAAAAACTTCTTGGAAAAGACCCGAAAGGCATAAGCCAAAATTCATAAATGGGATCAAATAAAGAAGCTTCTGTGCCGCAAAAGAAACACTCAGGAAAGCGAAGAGGGAACCAACAGAATGGGAGAAATTATTTGAAAATTATTCAACTGATAAAGGATTAATAACCTGAATATATAAAAAGAGCAAGAAACTCAGCAACAACAAAACAACCCAGTGAAGAAATAGACAAAGGACTTCTACAGACATTTTTCAAAAGAGAAAATCCAAATGGCCAACAGACACATGAAAAAATGCTCAGGATCACTAGCTGTCAGGGAAATACAAATAAAAATCACAATGACACAATGAGGTTTCACCTCACCTCAGTTAGAATGGCTTTCACACAGAAATTAACAAACAAATGCTGGCGAGGATGTGAGGAAAAAGGTACCCTCATCCACTGTTGGTGGGAATGTAAACTGGTAAAGCCACTATGGAAGACAGAATGCAGATACTTCAGAAATCTGAATATGGACCTTCCATATGACCCAGCCATCCCACTCCTGAGAATTTACTCAAAGGAAATGAAATCAGCAAATAAAAGAGTTATCTGCACTTCCATGTTTATATTGCAGCTCAATTTACAATAGCGAAGACAGGGAATCAACCCAAATGCTCATCAACTGAAGAATGGATAAAGAAATTATGGAATGCATACACTACGGGATACTACACAGTGATTAAAAAAATGAAATCCAGTCATTTACAACAAAATAGATGAGTCCGGAAACCATCATACTTAATGAAATAAGTCTGTCCAAAAGGGACAGATACCATATGCTCTCCTTGAACTGTGATAACAACAGAACACCTAAAATACAATCTGTACAAGTAAAATTGACACTTTGAGTAGCAATGACTTCAACAGCCCTTATCTTGACTGTTGAGCAATAGTTTTTTTAACTATTTTTTGAACTCTTTACTTAACATAGATTTAAACATATGTGTATAAAGTCAATTAAAAATAGATCTCAGTAAGACATAAGAGTGGAGGGAGAGGGGTGGGAGTATGGGTGGGAAGGTAGGCACAATGGGAAAAATCACCATTTTCCTAAAGTTTTAATTCTGAAGTATACGAAGTTTGTAACTGTAAAGCTATATAGTTCTGCATATATTACTATGGACTTACTTCTAGGAATATAATTTAAAAACTTGCCATGGGACCCCAAATCTCCTTAAGCCCTTAAGCCGGGTGATAACAATACCATCTTAAGTGTTAAAGTGATCATATGAATAGGATTAAGTGTCTGGTAATAATAATAATAGATAGAATAAAAAAGTAGTGAATGCTCCAACATGGGAAGCAGTCCACACCGCCTACCCATAGAATGACAATCAGTTTAAATAGCACTCTGACCTCAGAAATCAGCCCTTAAAGCATTCTAGTCTGGCTGAAAAGCCCAGAAGAACACTTCAGGCACAGAAAATAAGACACTTTGGCAAAAAATGTTCTACATGAAGTTCCTGAATTCTTTATTCACAGTCAACAAGGTTTGGGATCACCACCATCTACCACTTACATATCTTTAAGGAGTGCAGTACAATTGGTTATCTGTATCCTTGGCTTCTGCACCTCTGTATTCAACCGACTATGAGTGGCAAATTTTTGAAGAAGAAAATTGCATGTGTAATATAAGCAGGCTATTTCTCATCATTATTCTCTAAATAATTGCTATGGTTTGATATTAGTTTGGGTACTGAATGTCCCCCAGTGGCCCATGTATTAAAGACTTCATCCCCAGGCTAGAACTATTGTTGGTGGTAGAACATTCAGGAAATGGGATGCAGTGTGGGCTTCTAAAATCACTGGGGGTGTTCCATTCAAGATAGTTCTCTGGAGAGCATTGTTGTGAAAGCCTGAGTTCTCTCTCTGCTTGCTGGCCTGTCATGTGATTTTTCTGCATGCTCTCCACCATACCAGGGGCTGTTTGGACTTTGAACCTCCAAAATTATGAGCTAAATGAAGCTTTTCTCTTTTAAATTAATTTGTATTGTGGTAATGAAAAACACAGTAATACAGCATAATAACTATTTACATAGTGTTTACATTGAATTAGGTAATAATAATTGAGATGATTTAAAATATATGGAGGAATCATGTAGGCTATGTGAAAATTCCATATCATTTTACATAGGGGACTTGACAACCTCAGATTTTGGTATCCATAGTACTGTTCGGAATCAATACCCCATTAGTACTGAGGGGTGTCTATATATGAACTGATACTTGAACCACAAATATGTCTAGCCATGTGGAGATTCGAATTGAAATGGGGACTATAATTAGATAAGCAAGCATCTAGTGCAAATGTGTTAAGGCAGGAAACGGTATGTTTGCAAGATAGAAATAAAGGAAGTACAATTCATGTATATTATTTCAGGGAAAAATTATGGAATAAGAGGTTAGAGAGTATGCAGTCCTCATAGGCAATGGTAAGGAGTTTAGATAAATAAGAATATAATAGCTGGGTAAAGAATAGGGGAGACAACCATTGTAGAAATAGCAAAGTTACATTTATATGTTTTTTGATCTGGAAATATTTACTTTTATTAGCATACATCTGAATGAAGTTAGAACAGGGGGATTTATTATAACATATATGCAACAGATTAAAAGCAACTCAAGTATCTATTAATAGGGACCTGGTCAGCCGGCGCCGCGGCTCACTAGGCTAATCCTCCGCCTTGCAGCACTGGCACACCGGGTTCTAGTCCTGGTCGGGGCACCGATCCTGTCCCAGTTGCCCCTCTTCCAGGCCAGCTCTCTGCTGTGGCCAGGGAGTGCAGTGGAGGATGGCCCAAGTTCTTGGGCTCTGCACCCCACGGGAGACCAGGAGAAGCCCCTGGCTCCTGCCATCGGATCAGCGCGGTGCGCCGGCCGCAGCGCGCCTACCACGGTGGCCATTGGAGGGTGAACCAAAGGCAAAGGAAGACCTTTCTCTCTGTCTCTCTCTCACTGTCCACTCTGCCTGTCAAAAAAAAAATAAATAAATAAAAATAAAAATAGGGACCTGGTCAAACAAATTAAGGTATATCATAAGGTGAATTATATTCAGCTGTACATAATATAAATTTCTCTGTGTACTGTTATTAAAATGTCAACAAGACAGCATGTCAAATGAAAAAATGGCAAAATATTAACAGTGTAATAGTATCATTCTATTTTCGGAAAATGGAAAGGAAATAAGATAATATCCACTTCCTATTTCTTCCATACAAATTTTCACAAACTCATCAGTACAAAACAACTTATTATTTCATGGTTTCTTATTCTTATTTGCTCTTATATGAGAAAGAAACTTTGAAAAAAGTAGAAGAGGAATAACAGTGGCTACGTGGGCAGGTATGTGTGGAACAGTGCAGAGAAGGGAAGTTACAAAAATGAGAGATAGGAATAGAAAGAAAGTGTTTTCTTAAATACTCTTCATCAAAAAAAAAAACCTTTTATTTAAGTAATATAAACTTCAAGCGTTTCATAAGTACAACTTTAGGAATATAGTGATTATTCCCACCATACCTGCCCTCCTACCCCTTGTTCTCCTTCCTTTCCCATTCCCAGTACCATTCTCCACTAAGATACATTTTCAATTAACTTTATAAACGGAAGACCAACTCAATCCAAGTAAAGAGTTCAACAATTTGCATGAAAAAAAGTTTCTCAACAGTCGAGACAAAGGCTGTTCAAAGTCCTTGCATCTCAAAGTTAATTTCATTACTTTTTAAGAAATTTAATTAACTTTAAAGAAGCACCCAAGACTGATACATCTTTTGTGAGTACTTAGACATAACTGTAACTTATGATACATAAGAATATCCTCCACTTAATACATTAAAAAAAAGTCCTTGAAAATGAGTTTTATCATTAATTACAGAAGTACTAAAGAAAAGAAGCATTAGAGTTGGACACTTAAGCATAACTAAAACTTATGAGGCATAAGAATATTCTTCACTTAATACACTAAAATGAAGTATATCTTTGAGAACAAATTTTATTGTTAACTCTCATAATACAACTATATGAGGACAGAGGTCCTGTATGGGAAGTTAGTGCACAGTGACTTCTGTTGTTAATTTAACAATTAACACTCTTATGTGATCAACCGAAGCTCTTGACATGAGCCACCTGGGCTATGGAAGCCTTTTGAATCCACAAACTCTGTCAGTATTTAGACAAGGCCATAAGGAAGCTGGAAGTTCTTTCCTCCCTTCAGAGAAAAGCCCTTCCTTCTTTGATGACCACTTCTTTCCACTGAGGTCTAAATCACTGAGGTCCTTCATGTAGAAAACTTTCTGCCACAGTGTCTTGGTTTCCAAACCTGGAATGCTCTTGTGGGCTTTTCAGCCAGTCCAGAATGCCTTAAGGCATGATTCCAAGGTCAGAGCACTATTTAAAGTGATTGTCATTCTATAAGTCTGTTGTTGTGTCATGTTTAAGCCATGAAAGAACATGAATAATTCAACATGAAGTCTTAAGGGCTGATTCTGAGACCAAAGTGCTGTTTAGGACATCTGCCATTCTTTGAGTCTGCTGTGTATCCCGCTTCCCATGTTGGATCGTTCTCTCCTTTTTAATTCTATCAGTTAGTTTTAGCAGACACTAGTCTTGTTTATGTGATCCCTTTGACTCTTAGACCTATCATTATGATCAGTTATGAACTGAAACTGATCACGTTAACTAGTGATATGGCATTGGTACATGCCACCTTGAAAGGATTGAATTGGAGTCCCCAGGCACATATCTAACTCTACCATTTGGGGCAAGTCCAATTGAGCATGTCCCAAATTGTACATCTCCTCCCTCTCTTATTCCCACTCTTATATTTAACAGGGATCACTTTTCAGTTAAATTTAAACACCTAAGAATAATTGTGTGTTAATTAAAGAGTTCAACCAATAGTATGAAGGAGAACAACAACAAAAACATACTAAAAGGGATAAAGTATTAAGTTGTTCCTCGACAGTCAGGACAAGTGCTAATCAAGTCATTGTTTCTCATAGTGTCCATTTCTCTTTAACAGGTTTCCTTTTTGGTGTTCGGTTAGTTGTTACCGATCAGGGAAAACATATGACATTTCTTTCTTTGGCACTGGCTTATTTCACTCAGCATGATGTTTTCCAGATTCCTCCATTTTGTTGCAAATGACCGGATTTCATTGTTTTTTACTACTTTATAGAGTACATATCCCATAATTTCTTTATCCAGTCTACTGTTGATGGGCATTTAGGTTGATCCTGGTCTTAGCTATTGTAAATTGAGCTGCAAGAAACACTGAGGTGCAGACAGCTCTTTTATTTGCCAGTTTAATTTCCTTTGGGTAAATTCCAAGGAGTGGGATGGCTGGGTTGCATGGTAGGGTTATATTCAGGTTTCTGAGGAATCTCCAGACAGACTTCCATAGTGGCTTTACCAGTTTGCATTCCCACCAAGAGTGGGTTAGTGTCCCTTTCTCCCCACATCCTCTCCAGCATCTGTTGTTGGTAGATTTCTGTACGTGAGCTATTCTAACCGGGGTGAGGTGAAACCTCATTGTGGTTTTGATTTGCATTTCCCAGATGGCTAATGATCCTGAACATTTTTTTCATGTGTCTGTTGGCTGTTTGGATTTCCTCTTTTGAAAAATGTCTATTGAGGTCCTTGGCCCATCTCTTAAGTGGGTTGTTTATTTTATCAGTTGCATAATTTGCAAATCTTTTTTCACATTCTGGGAGCTGTCCCTTCACTTTCCTGACTGTTTATTTTGCAGTGCAGAAACTTCTCAATTCGATGTAATCCCAACTGTTAATTCTGGCTTTGATTGCCTGTGCCTCTGGGGGGTTTTCCAAGAAATCTTTGCCTGTGCCTACATCTTGCAGGGTTTCTCCAATTTCTCTAATAATTTGACGGTGTCAGGTCATAGATTTAGATCTGTAATCTATGTTGAGTGGATTTTTGTGTAAGGTTTAAATTAGGGGTCTTGCTTCATGTTTCTGCATGTGGAAATCCAGTTTTCCCAGCACCATTTGTTGAATAGACTGTCCTTGTTCCTGGAATTGGTTTTTGATCTTGATCCAGTGTAGTGTTCCAGTGCATGTACACAACATGTAATGACCAGGTTAATTAGCATACCTTTCACCTCAAACGCTGATCACTTGTGTTGGGAACATGCAGAATCCCATTAGCTACCCTGAGACACACAATTAACTGTTGACAAGTGGGGTGCTGAGGTCCCCAGCTTCTATTGTTGAGCATCCTCTCCCTTCCTCTAAATTCAATAGTAGTTTGCCCTTAGTTTCTGCTTATCTGAGAAGGAACTGACTTCTTCATGTCTGAAGGTTAGCCTTGCTAGGTATAGGATTCTTGGCTGGTAGATTTGTTCTTTCAGCACTCTGAATACATCATTCCATCCTCTCCTGGCCTGCAAGGTTTCTGCTGAGAAATCTGCTGTCAGCCTAATAGGAATCCCCTTGTATGCAATTTGGCATTTTCCTTGTGCTGCTTTAAGAATTCACTCTTTGTCTTTGACTTTGGAGAGTGTGATTACAATGTGCCTGGGAGAAGGCCTCTTAGGGTTGTGTCTACTCGGCATTCGTTGAGCTTCCTGGATCTGGATGTTTGTATCTTTTCTACGATTTGGGAAGTTTTCAGCTATTATTTCATAAAAGATGCTTTCTGTGGCTTTCTCCATTTCTTCTCCCTCTGGAATTCCTAAAATGCGAATATTTGTTTGTTTAATGGTGTCTTGTAGGAGTTGCAGGCTTTCTTTACACTTTTTTTGTTTCTTCCTTGTCTTTTCGTAACTGGATTAATTCTTTGACTTTAGAAATCATTTTTTCTACATGATCTATTCTCTTGTTGTAGCTCTCAACTGAATTTACTTTGTTCACCAAGTTCTGCAGCTGGAAGACCTCTTGTTGGTTCTTTTCTTTGGTATCTTTCCCCACACTGAATATGTTACTCAAATCATGAATCGACTTTTTCGTATCTTCAAGCTGTTAACTGAGACTCGCCTCTATCTCACAGAGCAACTTAAAGACTTGCACACAGAATTCCCTGTCAGACATTTCTTTAACTTCCTCTTCTTCAAGAGGTGCTGTTACAAGCTTAATGTGCTGCTTTGAAGGGGGCATGATTCCTTGCTTTTTTACATTTCTGGTATCTCTACCTTGCTATCTGTGCTGGTGCAACAGTAATTTTTTCCAGTTTCACGGGTTTTTTTCCTCTATAGAAAACCAAAGGTATCCATTTGCTGGGATGTGTTAGCTTTGATTATGGGTGGGCACAGCACTGCACTTTCTGTGTGTCTTCTTCAGCTGTTCCGCTAGCCCCAGGTTGTGAGTAGCCAGGCTCCTGGTGTTGCAGCCACTTGTGTGAGCAAATGGGGAGGGGAGCAGGGGGCAAGGAGTGGGGGGAATGACAGCAGAGTCTCTAAAGTGGGACTGCACAGGGTGATGCACTCCAGCACTGGATCAAGTTTCAAGATGGCACAGAGCTATAGGAGCTGAGGTCATGAGTGACGAAGGTAGATGACATGGGCTTCTACTCTGACACTAAAACTCTGCCACGCAAACTCCAGGCTGTGGTCAAGGACCCTGAGGGCTGGGAGCCTCTGTGCAGTCATCCACAGTGGCAACGGGGCCTTCCAACTCACCTTTTCTCTGTTAAAAGTTCTTTGTCTTGGCTCCAGGACAACCTGGGTCGGGGAGCCGCTGGGCAGGGAGCCTCACTGTCCTCTCTGTGGTGCTGTGCTGGATTCCTGGGCTCTGTGGGGCTCTCATTTGCTCTCCTGCCACTGCCCAGTGTACAGTCAGAATGCAGCCATGTACTCTCTGTGGCGAGCCCTTCTGCAGAAGGGATGAGCGACAGGCAGCACTACTCAGCCATCTTGCTGACATCATTCTCCCGCAAAGACCGGAAGCACTCACCAAAGGGGCCCAGGCATTCCACAGCCACAAACCGAGAAGAGGAGGGAGAGGGCGAGTCCAGGAGCCACCCGCCCGCCAAAGACAACCACACACTCTCCACAGCCGGGGGGCATGCAAAGCTCATAGATTTCAATAAAGAAAAAAAAATTACTAAATCCTTCACATTTGGGTCCATGTTGTCCCCACTGGAAAATAATGGAAAGATAAAGAAGAATTAAGCTGCCATTATTAACCTTTTTAAAGACAATTATTTTCAAATTTTTTATTTAATTGAAAAAAAGGCAAAGAGAAAACTTCTGTTTGTGGGTTAACCTTTCAAATGCAGCAATAGTCAGGACAGGCAGAATCCAGTAGCCAGGACCCCAGCCCAGGTCTCCCATATAGGTGGCAGGGACACAAATACTTGAGCCATCACTTACTGTGTTCCAGGGTTCACATTAGTGGGAATGTGGAGCCAGGACTCAAAGCCAGGCACTCTGATATGGAATGGGAGTATCCCACGCAGCTTCTTAATTGGTGTGCCAAACACCCATCTCATTAATAAAGCATTTAAATAATCAAATATCTTTTTGTTCCACTCATAGGGTCATAGAAAGATCTGATTCGCACTGGTTTTATTATTCCAATGTGAATATACGTTGAGGGACTCATCACGAACCATGGTTGTTTCATAGAGTAATGGACTTGACAGGGAAAATAGCGTAGCTATAGCCAACAAAGAATTTCATATCCTCTTTGCCATATTTTATGCCTCAGTTTTGTACCTTTTGCTCACAATATGGTGAGATTTTTGAATCTAATTCTAAATGTAATGGATAATTTTTTGAAGAGTTTTAAGTATAAGCTTACAATTTTGTTGGTTTAAAGTGTCACTCTGATGTTGTGATATAGGCCTACATGGTTCTGGAGTATGAAGTTGGAATGACACTGCCTTGGGCCCACAGAGAACCAGTATTTCCTTAGAATACAGTGGTTTGCTTCTTCAGTGAGATGAGACAAATATTAACTCTAGATATCTTTTGGACGTACAATATGTTACCTTTCAAGTTGTCCCATCGGCTTTCTTTTAAAAAAAAAAGATTTATTTTATTTATTTGAAAGAGTTACAGAGAAAGGTAGAGCCAGAGAGAGAGAGAGAGGTCTTCCATCTGCTGGTTCACTCCTCAAATGATCGCAACAGCCAGAGCTGAACTGATCCAGAGCCAGAAGCCGGGAGCTTCTTTGGGGTCTCCTACATGGGTGCAGGGGCCCTGACTTGGGCCATCCTCTACTGCTTTCCCAGGCCATAGCAGAGAGCTGGATCAGAAATGGAGCAGCAGGGACTCAAACCAGAGCTCACATCAGATGCTCACGCTGCAGGCCAGGGCTTTAATCCACTGAGCCAGAGCACCAGCCTCCTATTGACTTTCAAACCCTTTTGTCCTCCTCTGCTCTGTCTTGTAGTGAAGAGGAGGATCCTGCAAACTGTTTCTTTCATGCTTTCTTCCTGGGTAGCTTCCAGTTAGGTTTCCCAACAGGAGACATTGTCAGGAAATCTGACAAAAAGTGTGCAAAAGTATTTCCTCCCACACACTGTACGTCTTTGAGAATTCTGCATCTTTCCGTGACTATAGCTCCTCCCAGTGGGTCCTACTTCACTTTCTTGGATATTTCTCACTCTGAAAACTCTCTTCTCCCTTTGCAAAGGGACTGAATGTCTGTATTCCCTCAAAATTCTTATGGAGGGAGCCAACCCACCAGTGTGATGATATTAGGTGATGGGGTTTTTGGGAGGTGATTAGTGCATGAAGATGGGCCTCTTATGAATGAAACTAGTGCCCATATAATGGAACAGGGTAGGTTTTGGGCCTAGTGGTTAAGATACTGGTTACAATGCCTCATTCTACTTTGGAGTGCCTGTATTCAACTGTCTCCAGCTTCTGATTCCAGTTTAACAGTAATACAGACCCTGGGAGTTGGCAATGATGGATCAAGTAGTTTGGTACCTGACACTGACACAGGAGACCTGCATTGAGTTCCAGCTCCCAGCTTTGGCCCTGGGTATTTGGCTATTGAACCAGCAGGTGGGAGCACATATGCTCTGTCTCTGCCTCTCAAATAAATGAATCATTTTAAAAGGAACATTACAGAGCTCATTCTTTTCTGTCATGAAACCAGGAAATGTCGAGAGTCTTCAACCTAAAAGAGGAACTTCACTAGCATTCAATCATATTGGCTCTGATTTCAGATTTTCAGCCTCCAGAACGAGAAATGAATCTCTGTTGCTCACAAGCCATCGACTATATGGCCATTTGTTGTATTAGCCCAGCGTGAACTACAATATTCATTATTCCGTTAGCACTTGGAACATTAGTGGCTTCCTATTATTCTTGGTGCCTGGTTGTCCTACTTTTACTCGTTTGTCTCACAATTCTGCTAACTTCACTGTGAGTACTACCTTTATTAACATCTTCCTGTTCATTCCTTTGGGATGAAGTCTATTTTCTGTGGGAACACTGAATAAGTAAATAGCAAAGGATTGCTGCTATGCCAGTTGTGGAGAGGTGAGGAAAAGTCCATCAAGATCCACTGATTTCAGCTGCAAAGGAATCACAGGCATAGGTGTTGAGTTTAGTAAAATGAAAGAGACTGTGAAAATAATTTACTTGTTTTTTTTTGTTTTGTTTTGTTTTGTTTTTTGCAAAGAGGCAGAAACTTTCATTTGATTGGCAAGCAATAGAGAAAGCGCATGGTTGAGAGGAGACCAGATGGAGTGCCTGAGCGGGACACTGGCTTTGAGGAAGTGTCCTGGGTTTTTGAGTCATCCTATGGGGGGGGGGGGTGCATTGGACAGGGGTTTTACATATGTATATTGATTGGTTTGGAGCTCAAGGAGATGGGGGGGGGGTCTCCTGGAGACTGTCTGTCTCCTTAAGGGCCCAGCCCCTCCCCTGCTAGCTCTGGGTGGAAGATTGCAACTAACTTAAAGGCATGGTTTAAAACCACAAGGTTACACAAGGTAGCCAGGCTCTTTTGGAGCCAGTTTGTCTCTCCCCAGGTGCTCAGCCCCTTCCTCTGCCAGCTCTGAGTGAAAGCTTGCATCCACCCTGAAGGTGTGATTAAAGCTGCAAGGTCACAACTACAGCACAAGAAGCTATTAGTCGGGGAGATGCCAGTTGGCCTGGAGACAAGCTTTCCAGCCACAGCTGGACAGCCAAGCTGACAGCTTGCTTGGGAAGAACACTCTTCCTCATCTGAAGGGGCCCACAGACTACCAGCCCCATTGGCTGGCCTCGTAGTGTGTTGAGACTATCCTATTGCCCATGGTTAGTTCTTTGAGGAGTGATATGATTAGTATTTGTGGGGGTTCCAGAATATCAGAGATAGGAGATAGCATATCTGCTGTAATTAGCCCCTGCTGATCTTAATAAAGCAAGTAATAAAGAAAGCCCCAAAAGAATGGATTATATTTTCAAAAAGTTGTACTTGAATTATGAATAACGCTGTCTTTTCTAGAAAGGTTATTAAGTAGCTGTAAGTTAAGAAGTTAAAGGGAATAGAATTTTCTCTTTGCCTGGAGCCTTACATCTTAGTGTATGAGGGTTCCATGTAAAGATACTTGGGTTTTGCTATTTCTCTAAGAACATCTTGGGTCTTCATTATCCTGGTAGTCTTCCAGTTATGTCAAAGCTCAAATTATGGGGCAGGCATTTGGCTTAGTACCTAGGTCCAATCCTTGAGTCTGACTCCTGGCTCCAGCTTCAGGCTAATGCAGAACCTGGGAGGCAGCCATGATGGCTCAAGTAGTTGGGTTCCTTCCACTGCATGGGAAACCGAGCACCAGGAACCAGCCACGTGGAGGAGCATCTAGGCCAGGAAGCCTATGGCAGGTGGCCAGAAGGCCATGAGCCCTGGAGGTGCAGGGCTACAGCCAGCCCCCTCCTGGCAAGAGGCCAGGAAACAGAAGAGAAGGGCCAGAAATAATTTACTTGTAAAACCAGTATACTGTCATGTAACATTATGCATATCACTGATGTGTGCCAGAAGAATACTAATAAAAACAGAGAGTGCTGAGGGCTGAGGACCAAGGCACCCGGGTGGAAACTTGGTTTAGGAATCTGGGGGCTGACGCTCTGGCACAGCAGATTAAGCTGCCCCTTGTGATGCCAGCATTCATATCAGAGCATCATATGGGGTTCTGGCTGCTCTGCTTCCAATCCAGATCCCTGCTAATGTATCTAGGAAAGCAGCAAGATGATGGCTCAAGTACTTGGGGCCCTGACACTCACATGGGAGAATGGGATGGAGTTTCTGACTGCCAGCTACAGCCTGGCTCAGTCCTGGCCATTGAGGTGATTTGGGGAGTGAACCAACATATGGACGATGTCTTTCACTCAGTCTCTCCCTCTGTCTAATTTGCCTTTCAAAACAATGCTTATGCGAGTTTTCTGAGTACTACACTAGTTATTCCATATGTGAACTTTTTTGCTTTTTACTGCTGCATTAAACCTATATGATCCTAGCCATATTAGAAAGGACATACATTAAGTATTTGACAAGATATATCAAAAGAATATACCAAATTTTAATTTCAATCATACAAAATTTAATAAGAAATATTTGTGGCACCTTTAAAACTTTAATGGCAAAAGCTGTTTGGCAGTGAAAAATTTTGGGTCTATTTTTTGTTTTTCTCAGGCCTTATTCAAAATATTTTAAAGCTGATTCAGAAATATAAATAGAATTGTGTATGGGGAATATAACTATTCTAATTCAGACTATTGCCTTATTGTTTGAGGTCCCAGTTGAGTCAACAATGGTCCTTGTGGGGAAGGTTCAATATTTTCCCTGTTGAAGTCAAGTAAGCTAAGAACTCCAAAACCATCTGAAGCTTCGTTTCTTTCTTTCTGCCCTTCAGATGTCATGAATTTACATGGTCTTTTCTGAGATGATTAATGACAGGTGTGACTAGGAGAAGTAATTACAGGGAGTGACTGAAAGTTTAAGACTTTGGGGATGAAAGTGAATGATACCAACATGAAAGTTTCAGTGATGAAGTCAACTTCTGACAGACACAACATGCTCATTATGGAAATTTTGAAATAGAATAAAGATCTGAAATGTAAGTTTGAAATAGAGGAACATAATTTTATCACTAATCTTTTTACTATGGAGACTAAAGGCATATCCTGTGTTGAAAGCATTTGTGATTTGGAAGGCTAATTATTCACCCCACTACAATTTTATTATATTTCATGCCTAAGCTCTTTATAAAGTCTCATCAGCTGTAATTTTCTCTGGTATTGAGGTTGATGGTTATTCATATGGTTTGGAAATTCTAAATAGAACACTCAGGTAACTTAATTTTATACTAGTCTTTTGCAGGGATTATGTTAGCTCATATGAAGAAGCCCTACATAAAGAATGAAAATGGAAACTTCTAGGAATCTTGCTTTCTTCTTGGTTGGTCCTTTGATGGTACTGAAAACTTAATTAAATTTAAACATCTAGAAAGCAAAAGTTATATTCTATAAGCTGTATCTCAAATAGCATCTATCTTTGTACTTCACAAATAACAGTTTTTAAATGTAGGGAATGAACAACTGGGAAGGCCACAGTTTCATTAGAAGAAAATTTAATAACTGATTAAGTGGGGGCCGGTGCCTTGCCTTACAGCTTTCCACATCCTGGTGATTCCTCTTACTTTCCCATAATTTCACACCTGGCTTTGGTCTTGCTGCTTAGCCCTTAGGTTGATGTTTCATTTGAATAGACTTGATGATGCACTTGAGTTTTCTCAAGCTCTAATCCTCTGCCTGTGATGCTGGCATCTCATATGGGCGCCGAGTTCTAGTCCCGGTTGCTCCTTTTCCAGTCCAGCTTTCTGCTGTGGCCCGGGAAGGCAGTGGAGGATGGCCCAAGTGCTTGGGCCCCTGCACCCACATGGGAGACCAGGAAGAAGCACCTGGCTTCGGATCAGCACAGCGCCAGCCGTAGTGGCCATTTGGGGGGTGAACCAATGGAAGAAAGACCTTTCTCTCTGTCTCTCTCTCTCTCACTGTCTAATTCTGTCAAATAAAAAAAAATGATTAAGTGGGCATTTATAAATATGGGATTTAGAAAATGAAGTTTTAATTATTAAAAACAATTATTTTATGTATTTTGAATTTGTCAAAGAGGTTACTGATGTGAACTGACAGGAACATAGGACAGGAAACTTAAGTCTTTCCTAGAAATAATATTTATTCACAAACCAAAAAAGCAAGGAAATGATAATACTCTATAGGCATTCCCCCTCCCCAACAACACCCCACCCCCTCAAGAGAATCAGATAATTTCTAGGGAAAAAGTTTGCTGACTTTGAACTTCAGTTCTTCATGGCATACCCCATTTCATAGCTAGTGTCCTGTGATTCTCATTGCTTATATAGTTCATATCATTATTTTACTAATTGAAGGGTATCTGGTGTTTATATTACCAGTGTCTATCATCCACCAAACTTGTAGAATTAATAACAGGAATCTTCTCTGGAATTCAATAGGCTTCTCACTTTTACCCAAGTATTTCAGGTGAGGTTTCATTCCATGCTCTAAATGTAGAGAATTTTAGACAATCCTGGCCTATCAATACATCCTATGCCAATGTCTTCAATTCTTGGATCAAGCCTGTAATCAAATCTAAGCCACTAGGACATGGTTTTGGAAATAGCTTGGGGAAATAACAGGTTGAACCCACAATGAACTACTAGAGACTAATAGAGCAGACTCTATACAACTCATAAGCATGAAAGACCACATTCTGATTAGATAATTTTAACCCCAATTCAAGCTCTGTCTGAATTTTGAACTAGTCTAACCTTTTTCAATTTTCTGAACCATAAATTTTTTATTTCATAATCCAAGCTGACTTGGTCAATTGCATGTGAACATACCCTGGCACCGTCTTGTTTAATGATGGCATGCAGTTGTTTCTAACCAGTGCCAAGAATGCATGTCAGCTGCAGGCATGGCTGGATGACCATGATTTTCCGAGTGAAGGATCTCCCAGAGGCAAACTCTGCCATGGTACTTTGTGAATGGAACTCAGAGAGAAGGAGGATGCATGATATTTTGTCTGCCTGCCACAACTTCTATTTAAATGTGAAACAGCTCCTTTACTTCGGTGTTACTGCTTAACAGGTCACAATTTGTCCATTACTTTAGACAAGGTATAGAAGGCAATTGGGGAATTGGTGGTGAACACAGAATATAGTGGTTTTAAAAGTCCTAAACTAGCTGACAGTGTATGCTTTCCAAAAGAGAAACTCTAACATTCAAGCACAAGAGACTGAGCCCTTAGAAGAGGATATAGTGAAAATAAAGTCAATATCACCTCTCAGCAGAGTGGCCTGTGACCATGGATCATACATAACACTAACTGCAGACATTCACTAATACCTGATACTAAATTTAGTAGAAAAGCAAGGCCTGCCAAATTAAAACCTAGACCTTAGAGCTTCCAGACATCCACAGGAATATATTCCTTAATCTCAAATCAAAACTCTGCCTCTAAATAATTCTGCTCCAAAATACTCCTTGTTTAAGAATCAAGATAACACTGTAAACACAGCCAGCGAGTACTTCATCAACACAAAATAAAATGTCTCAAATAGCAGAGACTTCCAAGCATCAAAAACACTTTCAGAGAACCAGAATTTCTGTGGCTTTGATTACTATGTCCTAATAGCTCAGACTGTACATGAAAGGAGGCAGGGACTAGTATATGGGTTTTAAAAATTAGAACCAGGTGTTACAGAAAGACAGAGCTTGAGAAAACTCATGTGCATCATCAAGTCTATTCAAATGAAACATCAACCTAAGGGCTAAGCAGCAAGACCAAAGCCAGGTGTGAAATTATGGGAAAGTAAGAGGAATCACCAGGATGTGGAAAGCTGTAAGGCAAGGCTACTGAAAGCCCAATTCTTAAGGCTCTTAAATATGGGGTGCAGAGGTCACATGATGGAGAATTTGTGACCACACTCACACTCTGGAAGCTGCTCATAAATTTGGACAACTGCACTGAGCTCTAGATAATTCTTTACTAGAATTAGAGTCACAGGAGTAATATAACTCAAAGTTTTCATTTTTCTTTAACAAATTAATGTGTATCCAAGAAGGTAGAAGTGTATGAGAAGATGCACTTCCTACAAACTGAGTGATCCTGCTACTCTTTGAAGGGTTAATAGTTTATTAACTGCATCCCTGTTGCTATTCTATAGTCCTCATCTGCTAACGTTGTAATTGCTATCAAAGATATTTTATTTATGCTGTTTGGCAGTCCATGAAGAAGTGAAAAAAAGATAGCAAAGCACCAAGGTTGTCATAAAACTAAGTATACTTAATATAAAGAGAGTAGGATTCTGAGATTATGTTCTTTCTACATTTTAGTGTTGACACCTTTTGTTTTGCAGAAAAAAACAAACAAACAAAAAAAAAAACAGGAAAAGTTGTCAAAATTTTTCCTGCTGCACAAAAAATTGGATCACTTTGTTCTAATTTTCAGCTTCACAGACACACAAACACACACACACATAAGCAACACAAACACATACAAAGCAAAATCATCTGAATTTAGAATTCAGTAGTATCACAGGAAAAAGAGTTTCAAAGTTGGATATCTGAACTATTCTCTCTGAAGTTAGTAATAATAGTTTCTAGTACAATTGCCAGTCATTTGAAAAGTTTGATGATTTCTTGATACATATTCCTTCAAATCAAATGAAATAAATCTACACCAATCTCCATATGATGACATAACATGTATTGAAACCAGTGTTGCATAAACAATATATTCATTGGCAGACTGTGAATATATGCACGAAGTTATTGATGGCCTTTCATTGTGATAGTCTGGCTCTGTTTTGCTCTGCCACTCCTGAGTTATAAGCTCATCAATAACTCATCAAAAAATGATTTATATGGAGTTGTGAAAAAATGATGTATATTGAATCAATCCAGATTGTAAACAGAAACATCTCTGTATAATATTGTTTTGATATAAAGTTACAGGCCATGTTGAACACCCTCTTCTTATAAATAGTTTAATATAAATATGGGCCTTTGATTTAAAAATATGTTAAAGATTATTTGAGAGTTAACAAAATGAACATAAAATCATATTGAAAATATTTGCTAAAACATCAGAATTTTACTTTTTTAATCATTACACCAAGGGAGTAGCATTAATCCAAAGCCCTTTTTTCTATAGACAAAGTATAAACATGTGGAAGGGAAAATTAATTAATTTTTACTTAGCCAGATATTGCTAATTTGTGTAGATACAACTCATGTAGTATTTGTAATGGACAGTGGTTTTATCATAAAGAGTAAAAAAGCATATTTCAAATTTATTTTTTGACATAGTGAGTAGTTAGAAAAGAAACAGATTCTATAAAAAGAAAAAAACGGATGGAGGTCTGGTTAAAGAAAATAGGAGCCAGATTGAAGGAATTCCCAGTGGCCAAATCTGCAGGAAGCTGAACTTGAAAAACTGAAAATAAATGCTTATTATAATGGGTTATAGTTCTTGGAATAAAATAGGTCTCCTTGAATCCAGTTGAAATAAATAGATAAATTAACCAATGAAAGTGCTTCTTTAGATAATTTTGATTAACAAATATAGAAAAATCACGTACATGGTCAATTTGAGTACATAATTGATCATAATGATAGGTCTAAGAGTCAAAGGGATCACATAAACAAGACTAGTGTCTGCTAATACTAACTGATAGAATTAAAAAGGAGAGAATGATCCAACATGGGAAGCAGCAGATTTATAGAATGGCAGATGTCCTAAACAGCACTCTGGCCTCAGAATCAGCCCTTAAGGCATTCAGATCTGGCTGAAGAGCCCATGAGAGTATTTCAGGCATGGAAAGCCAAGACACTCTGGCAAAAGAAAAAAAAAAAAAAAGAGAGAGAACCTAAATGAAAGATCTCTGCAAGTGAGATCCCAGTAGAAAGAACAGGTCATCAAAGAAGGAGGTACCTTTCTCTGAAGGGAGGAGAGAACTTCCACTTTGACTATGACCTTGTCTAAGTAAGATCGAAGTCGGAGAACTCAAAAGGCTTCCACAGCCTTGACAACTCATGACAAGAGCCGAGGGAGATTACTGACACCATAAACAAGAGTATCAATTGTTAATCAACAACAGGAGTCACTGTGCACTTACTCCTCATGTAGGATCTCTGTCCTTAATGTGTTGTCCAATGTGATGTAATGCTATAACTAGTACTCAAACAGTATTTTACACTTTATGTTCTGTGTGGGTGCAAACTGTTGAGATCTTATTTAATATATACTAAATTGATCTTCTATAATATAAAGATAACTGAAAATGAATCTTGATGTGAATGGAATGGGAGAGGGAGTGTGAGATGGGACAGGAGTGGGGGTGGGAGGGAAGTTATGGGGGGGGGAAGCTATTGTAATCCATAAACTGTACTTTGGAAATTTGTATTTACTAAATAAAAGTTAAAAAAAAATCACATACATGGAAATTCACAATTTGAGCAACACCATCAATGCTTTCAATGTATGATTTGGAATCAGCAGTAATACTAAAATTAGTATATAAAAGCAAAATATTGTTTAATATTTGCAGAGTCCCAACAAAACTTTTCAGAAAACATTTGCAAGAGAAAAAATATAATTTACAATAAAGAAACCTGGCAGACACCACCTACACTAAGGGCTCAGTATAGGCATTATCAGTAATGGAACATATTAACACTGTGAACCACTGAGATTTGAAACAGTGAGGACAAAACATTTTATGATGTTATTGCCAAAAATGTATTATATGATTTTCATTTGGTAGAAATGTTAGACAAGTGAAAATTGAGGGAAATTCAACAAAATTATCTTTGTTACTTTTCAATTACAAAAAGATTATAAAGGCAGATTGACAAAATCTTACAGAAGGAAGGATACTTGAGTGAAAATAGACAAATGCAATACCTAGAATAGATCATAAACCATAAATCAGACATTTTTGAATAATTCCTTTGAATTTTGAATAATTCCTTTGGACTCTTTCTGAAATTTCTTGTTAGTCAATTGAAAATTAAAATAGTGATTAGCCAATATTTGTTAAATAACTTCATTTTCAAGTCAGGGAATTCATGTTCAGTTAGACTAGAGCATGCCCAGTCCTGACTGCTCCCCAGTCAATGTAGCCTGGCTCTCAAGACTACTGCAGCCAGTTAATGCTCTCCAGGTTCCTCCCACACCATGCAGTTAGAACCAAGCCTTATTTTAGACATGAAGGCAGTATGAGACTCTAAATCAGCAAAACCAACTTCAGCAACACATTAGTGAGACTGCTCATGCTACCACAAGACAGGAAATTAATCCAGGGTCCTTTGTAGGTAACAGTGACCCAAACACTTGAGCCATCACCTGCACTCTCCAAGGGAGTCTGATATCAGGAAGCTGGAACTAAGAGCAGAGCCAGGACTCAAACCCAGGCACTCTGATACGTCATGTGGCCCCGAAGTGAGTGACATATTAGACAGTCTGCCAATGGCTGATCCTGAGCTTGCATCTTACTTTCAACAAGAAGGCATCTGCCTTGTCCTACTAAACTTCTCCAGATGACTATTCCAATTCTCCAATCATTTAAGCACTATTGTCCTACCTTGCTCTTGCACTGTCACCTATAATATAATGATGCACTCAATGGCTACCAAACCCTTGCCAGTGTGTCCAGACAGACTTAATGCCTCTGATATCATCATTGCTTAACATCAACCTTCTCCACGAAGCAGTTCTTTATCTGCATTCTGTTATTTTTTTTTTTTTTTATCTATCCTTCAGAATCTATGGATGTTCGCCATCATAAACTCCCTGTGGCTACATTTAGTTGTCCAGCTCATGCCTTATGCCAATCTAAGAGCATAGATCACTCAGCCAGCTTTACGTGCATCACCCACCACCTTCATATAAGTGCTATGTTTTGCCTTACATGTGAAGAATGCCCTTACTGGCCTGTATGTGAAACTCTTACAAGATAGTAAACCCATCATGACTCCCAGAGGGGGCTATTTTGCTAGGAATTGGAAAGAGATTTTGAGAATATGATTTTTACTAAATTTCATGGCCATATTATGACAAAGACAAATGATGTCAGTAGAATAGTAACTAGAATTACATAGCTCAGCAAATAGAATCAGGTGCAGAAGGTATAATTCCTTCCTTTGACTTCAGAGAAAGATCTATAGTTTTTCCACTTTGAAGTTTCACTAAACAATGAATTTAACCTTCTCTGTTTGACTTAGTTAACAATTTGAAGGGCCATAACCCTCTACATTATCTGAGTTGTAGACTTTATGATGCTCCTAAATCCAATTGACTGTCCATCCTCTGCATCTTGGAGTGACTTTATGGTCTTCTAACACACAATGGCTACATAGAAACACTCATTAAGGATGTGAAGGGTAATTTCTTGCCCAGAGATACAACACAGCAATTTAAAGACTCAAAGTTCTTATTCTAGGGGTACATTAGAAATTAGAAAATTGTGATTATTCTCATTATAATGTCTTGTTTATGCCAAGAGCACTTTTGTTTAGTTCTGTCCAACTTTTTCTAATGTCTATACTAAGACACTTTTTTTTAAAAAAATGTATTTAATCTTTTTTTTTTTTTTTTGACAGGCAGAGTGGACAGTGAGAGAGAGAGATAGAGAGAAAGGTCTTCCTTTTGCTGTTGGTTCACCCTCCAATGGCCGCCCCTGCCGGCGCGCTGCGGCCGGCGCACCGCGCTGATCCGATGGCAGGAGCCAGGTGCTTCTCCTGGTCTCCCATGGGGTGCAGGGCCCAAACACTTGGGCCATCCTCCACTGCACTCCCTGGCCACAGCAGAGAGCTAGCCTGGAAGTGGGGCAACTGGGACAGGATCGGTGCCCCGACCGGGACTAGAACCCAGTGTGCCGGCGCCGCAAGGCGGAGGATTAGCCTACTGAGCTGCGGCGCTGGCCAAAATGTATTTAATCTTATATGAAGGCATAAGGTCAGTAACTGGAATGGAGCTTTAACCTATGCTGCACGACAGTACCTACCAACAATGTATGGCTGTTTAAATGAGAAGCTAAGCCAATGAAAATTAAATATTAGCATTTTGCTCCTCCATTGCCCAAGTAGATTTCAAATACTCAATAACTTCATGTGGCTACTATATTATTAGTGCATTTCTACGACTGAGAAAGTTCTACAGGATTACATGTTAATGTGAAGCCCAAAGAACTCCTGGGATTTTTGATGAAAATATACATGAAATATATCACAAAAGCATGATGAATTCTTGAAAGATTTGATAGCATCATATTAAGAAGCGGGATTGGTTATAGAATGCCAAACACATTTTCCCTTAATATAAAATATTCATGGCCTTATGAAATGTATTATACTAAATATCTATACAGTATCACATACTACTGTGAAATCATATTCTCTGCAGTGATGCAAGTCAAAAGCATATTTTTACTAAAATTTTAAACATCTAATCATAATTTTCTCCTGACTCATTAGCAGCCTACAGTAGCTTCAAAATATGTCTGTCTTATAAAATCACAGTATAAATTATAATGCCTCATTTAGAAAAAATATGTTCATATTCTATTTCATAGAAATGTGTGTAGGTCAATTTTCAAATCTTGTCAAGTGTTAAGTTCCACATAGCCATGAAATAAATCAGATCTAAAATTAATAGCTCTAATGATAATGGTATCCATTCAGATGGTCTCAGTTCATAGAAAGAGAATTTGCTTCACATGTATGTACCTTAAAATGTTAAGCACATTGAATATGAAAAGTGAATCAATTACAATAGATGTGAAGCTAAGATTTTAATAATTATGAATCATCATGCCATATTTGCCCTGGAGAAAAATAATTTTGATTCTTTCATACTGCTTCTCACGTAATTTTGACTTCGCAAAACAAATATGCCAGGCAGTCTCATGGACTGAAAATCACAGAAATAAATAACACACAGAAATGTGTTTTGAGAAGCTCACAGTCTACTAAGAGAGGCAGGCATGCTGACAAAAGCAGGATGCTTTACAATTTAGTTTATTCAATGATGCCGGTAGACCATTTGCAAGAAGTTTGGTTGACTAAACAGCAGGATGGTTTCCTTACATTGGTGAGCTGCAACTGTCAAGTTGTGGAAGGAATTGACCAGTCATGTCTAATATGTCATATCTCAGCTTCTGGGGGAATATCTTTTATTTTTATTTATTTTTATTTTGTAAAATTTTTATTTATTTGAAATGCAGAGAGAGAGAGAATGAATGAATGAATGAATGAATCTTTCATTCACTGGTTACTCTCCCAAATAGCTGCAAAGCTGGGTCCAGGACAGCGTGAAACCAGAAACCTAGAATTTCATCTGCATCTCCCATGAGGTTGGCAGGATCAAGTACTTGAAGCTTTGTTTGCTACTTCCCATGATGTGCATTAGCAGGAAGCTGGAATGGGAAGTGGAGCCAGGACCCATGCCAGGGACTTCAAAATGTTATATGGGCATCCCAAGCAATGTCTTAATCTCTTCAACATAGAATGCCACCAGAAATGAAAATTTTTAAGAGGAGAATAATGACTGTATTGTATGTACCATAAAACTGCTGGAATCTTTGGATTCCAAAATTTCCATTTATATTTCTTTGTCATTGTAATGATAGCTTTCCCTAAATTGTATATTTTTTAAGTGGAACATTAAAAACATTCTAACAAACATTTCTCTTTGAATTATCAATTACTTCACATATCTCAAGTATAGTTCATTTAATTTCTCACTGAAATAAATCATCCCCACTGAATGCCCCTCAAGGAAGTATGCAGAAGTATGAAACAAGACTCCTACCTTACATGTTACACAAAAATCCACTCAAAATGAATCAAAGACCTAAATCTATGACCCAGTACCATCAAATCACTAGGGAACATTGGGGAAGCTCTACAAGACATCGGCATATAAAAGACTTCTTAGAAAAGATTCCAGAAACATCAGCAATAAAAACAAAAATTGACAAATGGGATTACATCAAGCTGAGAAGCTTATACACTTCAAAGGAAACAGCAAAGTGAAGAGGCAACCAACAGAATGGGAGAAAACACTTGCAAACTAGGCAACTGATAAAGGGTTAATATCTAGAATCTATAAAAAGCTCAAGAAATTCAACAAAACAATCCAGTTAAGGAAGGGTAAAGGACTCAAACAGGCATTTTTCAAGACAGGACATTCAGATGGCCAACAAACATTTGAAAAAACGCTCAGGACCACTAGCCATCAGGAAAATGCAAAGCAAAACCACAATGAGGTTTTGCCTCACTCCAGTTACAATGGCTTTCATACAGAAATCCACAAACAACTAATGCTGGCAAGGATGTGGGGATAAAGGTATTCTAATCCACTGTTGGTTGGTAGGAATGTAAACTGGTTCAACCACTGTAGAAGACAGTATGGAGATACCTCAGAAATTTGAATATAGATCTATCATATGATCCAGCAATACCACTCCTAGGAATTTACCCAAGCCAAAAGAAATCAGCATATGAAATGGTTATCTGTACCCCCATGTTCATTGCAGCTCAATTCACAATAGCTAAGATATGGAATCAACCCAGATTTCCATGAACTGATGACTGGATAAAGAAATTATGATATATAGGACTGGAGCTGTGGCTCACTTGGTTAATCCTCCACCTGTGGTGCCAGCATCCCATATGGGTGCCGGTTCTAGTCTCGGTTGCTCCTCTTCCAGTCCAGCTCTCTGCTGTGGCCTGGGAAGGCAGTGGAGGATGGCCCAAGTGCTTGGGCCCTGCACTGCATGGGAGACCAGGAGGAAGCACCTGGCTCCTGGCTCCTGGCTTCAGATCAGCGCAGCGCGGTGGCCATAGTGGCCATTTGGGGGGCGAACCAATGAAAAGAAGACCTTTCTCTCTCTCTCTCTCTCTCCTCTCTCTCTCTCTCTCTCTCTCTCTCTCTCTCTCTCTCTCTCTCTCACACACACTAACTCTGCCTGTCAAAAAACCAAACAAACAAAAGAATAGCATCCAGAATATTTCTACCTACTCTACAATGATTCAGTTTATCATGCTTTGAAAGGGTATGTTGCACAACAGTATGAAAGAGTTCAATGGCATCTGGAGGCTTTACAAGGTTTGAAATATGTACAGCTAGAAGTTATTCTACAAAACTTAGTTTTACCTCTCATCTATGTAAGACTTGTAAAAGTTCTTAAACTTGAAAACAATCTTTAAATTTTACCTAAAATTACCCATATATAATTATGGTACTTCAAAGAAAAAAGTTGAACTAATAATAAAAAAAATAAAATTCAGGGCTGGGGCTGTGCTGTAGCTGGTTAAGCTGCCGCCTGCAGTGCCAGCATCCCATATGGGCACCAGTTCAAGTCTTGGCTGTTCCACTTCTGATCCAGTTCTCTGCTATGGCCTGGGAAAGCAGTAGAAGATGGCCCTAGTCCTTGGCCCCCTGCACCCATATGGGAAACCCAGAAGAAGCTCCTGGCTCCTGGCTTTGGATCGGCTCAGCTCCAGCCAATGCGGCCAACTGGGGAGTGAACTAGCAGATGGAAGACCTCTCTCTCTCTCAGCCTCTCCTTCTCTCTCTGTGTAACTATGACTTTCAAATAAATAAATAACTCTTAAAAATAAAACAAAATGAAATTCAACCACCCAAGAGAAAAAACTAAATCTTTTTAGTCATATGAAGAAATAAAATATACAGTCAAAAATATATAGGATAAAATGTATCAAGCAGCTAGTTCATGCTTATTATTTCTCTTATTTGGTGAAATTTTGTAATGAAGTCAGGTTTTTTTTTATCTTTCTTTTTTTTTTAGTTTATAATTTGAGGGTTTTTTTGGTCATTTATGTTAACTTATAAATGTAAAATTATATTATTTTTTCAGAGATTTATTTTATTTATTTGAAAGACAGAGTTACAGAGAGGTAGAGCCAGAGAGAGAAAGGTCTTCTATCTGCTGGTTCACTCTGGCAACAGCCAGAGCTGAGCTGATCCAAAGCTAGGAGCCAGGAGCTTCTTCCAGGTCTCCCATATGTATGCAAGGACCCACTGCTTTCCCAGGCCACAGCAGAGAGCTAGATCAGAAGTGGAGCATCCAGGATTCAAACTTGTGTCCATATGGGATGCCAACACTGCAGGCAGTGGCTTTACTCACTACACCACAGCGCCAGACCCAAATTATATTATTTTTAAGAGAGAGTCCTAAATTTTACAAGCTTCAGTACATCATACTCTGCTACTAGCTTTGCTATGGGGAAGCATTTCAGGATTTTTAGTTGAAGAATGAGAATAATCAGAAAAGGCAGGAATCAGCAGGAAAGAACCCTGGTCAACATCAACATAGAGGGATTTCAGATGCAAGAAAAAAGGGGAATCAGCAGACCACATCTAGAAGCCATTAGAAAAAGAAGAGATGGGAGGAATTTGAGCTGGAAGACAGTGCATAAAATAGTAAGAAAGCAACTGTGTTAGGCAATACATTTAATTACAAATGAATCAACAATTTGGTTTTTGCTCTTTCTTTTTGGTCTTTCTGATAGGTAAACAAAATGTCTTATATTCACATTTATTTTATATATTCTCAAAGTTTTGTTTTTTATGTTCAGTAATGCTTTCAAAATCACATGGTGAGGTTAGTAGGCCAGTGGAGTCTTTCTTCCATTATAAAAATGAAGAAATACAGTCTAAGAAAGTAAATGATTACTCCAGAACTACTGAGGTTAGATGAGGCTGCCCTCCTATGTGTTCACACAACCTCTAGTCTTACCTCTGTGGTTGATCGCAATTGCTAATTTGCCTACCCACTAAAATATAGCTGTAACCACAAGATTTCTCTCACACACATTTTGTAGTCATTTGTAACCTTAGGAAAAATATTTTTCATCCAATTTGTAAATTCGTAGCTGAGGCCAAAAAGATAATATCCTGTCTTGTTTTAGCTCTTGGAGTGTAAATATCCTATTTAGTACCATGATTTTGCATTATTGCTCTTTTGTTGCTGATTTTGCTATTTGAAATAATCCCCAAATATAGTGTTGATGTGTTGTGCAGTACTCCTAAATACAAGAAGAACGTGATATGGCTTATGAAGAAAATACATGTGTTACATAAACTTCATTTAGGCGTGAGCTTAAGTGGTCATGAGTTTGATGCTAATTAATCAACAATATGTATAAAATAAGATGTCTTTAAACAGTTTACGTATTTGTCAATTGATAAAAATGTGACCCGAGGCTAACAGGAAATAGACCTTGTATTTCACCTGTGAGCAATGGTTCAGTAATTGCTAATTCACTGGTTACAGCAACTTTATAAAAAAAACTACTATGAATAACAAGAATCCATTATGTTGCATTTGTGGTTTAACATATATTGTCCTTATTTGACTATGTGCTCCTCAAAAAAAGAGAGTTGGCATTTTAATTTGTATCCTTAGAGTATGATGTAATCCCTGGATCCTAGTAGCTGCTCAGTATATTAGTGACAAGAGAACAAAGTGGCAACATAAAGCAAGAATGGTAGACTTTCTATTTCACCTGAGAAGCCATCCTAAAACAAACTAGCTTTGGGGTTGGCTGTGGCTGATCCTGTGCCTGGCTGGAAGACTGCCTGCTTAGACTATGCAGGAGGTCAAGAGGGCATGGCACACCATGCCCTCCAGGAAAAACCCTGGTGGAGGACTCAGCACACTTAGACCCACATATGACCCGACTGCTGGCAGGCCCATTTACCCCACCCCCACTTCCTGTTGAGGGGCCTTGTTATTGTCAGCTAGATAAACAGCTTCAAGATGTGGCCCAGACCCGTAAGACCACCTGGAAGGCTACATGGGCTACATGACCTTCAAACTGATTGGAGAAGCATAGAGGCACCAGTATCAACTTTATCCTATAGAATCAGTGTTGCTACCCTGAGCTAGCTACTCCCCTTTACCTGCTCTATAAAGTATTGTGCCTAAATGCTAATAATCGGACATGTTCACCGAAACTGTCTCCAGTGCTTGTTGTCAAAGAACACCATCAACTCACCATCCCGACAGTGTGGGCTTTGCAGTACGAGCCCACAGATGGCACTGTGGAGTAGCTGATAAAGCCACCGCCTGCATTGCTGGCATCCCATATGGGCACCAGTTTGAGACTCGGCTGCTCCATTTCCAATCCACTCTCTACTGTGGCCTGGGAGGGCAGTAGAGAATAGCCCAAGTCTTTGGATCCCTGCACCCATTTGGGAGACCCAGAAGAAGCTCCAGGATCCTTGCTTTGGATTGGCTCATCTCTGGCCATTATAGCCATTTGGGGAACAAACCAGTGGATGGAAGATCTCTCTCTTTCTCTCTCTCTCTCTCTCTCTCTCTCTCTCTCTCCCTCTCCCTCCCTCCCTCCCTCCCTTCCTCCTTCCCTCTCTTTGTCCATAACTCTGCTTCTCCAGTTGTTGTAGCCATCTGAGGAGCTGAATTAGTAGATGGAAGACTTTGCTTTCTCTCTCTGTCTCTGCCTCTCTGTAACTCTGGCTTTTCAATAAATAAATAAATCTTAAAAAAAAAAAACCTAATTTCTGGGAAGACAAGAGTATGTCAAAAAGATCATGGTAAAAAAATGGAATTAAATGATAACTTTATTTTAGTGCAAAATATTTTGAAGTCCGTACTTTTTTATAAAATGCATTTTCCATGAACTCCTTGAAGACTCTTCATAGTAATGCCTGCTTCATCAATTTCAAAAGTCTGAAGCCCAAAACACTAAGCAAATACCATGAAAAAGCCAATAAAAGCATTCTGGAAACTTGTTCTTGTTCTGAGCCATTGTTAGTTTCAGAATGCGTTGGGTTAGGGTATGAGGAATGAAGGCAAGCCATGTAGATTGCAAGTGGTGTTTAGATGATTAAGAAAACATACTCTTCCTAGAAAGTCTCTGGCATTTGTAGATGATGGCTTTCTGTTCTTTTCAAAAGTGGGTAGAAATGACTAGAAGAAGCTTGAAGGCCTAATGAGCTTGCTCACCTTCTCCAGTTCCCATTGGTTGTTGTCTTGATTTTTTTTTCCTTCCTTGTGCTGCTCTTTTTGCTGCACATTCCATTTGCCTATATTTCAAGGTCATGCTTCTGACATTTTTCTTTCTAGGCAAAGGTATTTCTTTTTTACTTCAATTTAAGATACCATCTTCAGTTGCTTACTTCTAAGATATGCTTAAAAGGCATGACCTCTGAGGACTAAGATAATTGAAATGCTCAATGTATTAAACACAATTTTTAATGTGGTATAAAGATTACTTTATCTCATTTCTGAGTTATTGGTCTTGCTCACCATTTGTGCCTAAAACTGTGTCGTATCCAAGCATAGATGAAGTGTGATTTAATTAACATATTCTAGGAAGACGGGTATTCTATCTTGTATTATTTTCAGTCTTCAATGCAGAGCTGGAATATGCAGCCATTTAATCATAAAGCTATAGATTTCCAATTAATATCTGCATGACCAGGTCAAGTTATTAAATGTGTTTACAGTTTAGAGTTTGTGCTGAAAAATAGAGATTAAGTATATAGATATTAAAAAGAGAGATTAACCCACACAGAAACACAAGGTGTAAAAATACTGTTTCAGTACTAGTTATAGCATTACTTCACATTAGACAACACATTAAGGACAGATCCCACATGAGACGAAAGTACACAGTGACTCCTGTTGTTGATTTAACAATTTGACACTCTTGTTTATGGCGTCAGTAATCTCCCTAGGCTCTAGTCATGAGTTGCCGAGGCTATGGAAGCCTTTAGGGTTTGCCAACAGTGTTTTTACACCTTGTGTTTCTGTGTGGGTGCAAACTGATGAAATCTTTACTTAGTATATACTGAATTGATCTTCTGTATATAAAGATAATTGAAAATGAAAAAAAACCTTGGTGTTAAACTGGAAATTGCATAGAAAATTAATCAATTTTTAAAAAAATATCATGTAGGATCTCTGTCCTTAATGTGCTGTACATTGTTATTTAATGCTATAACTAGTACTCCAACAGTATTTTTCACTTTGTGTTGCTATGTGAGGGCAAACTGTTGAAATCTTTACTTAATATATACTAAACTGATCTTTTGTATATAAAGAGAATTGAAAATGAATCTTGATGTGAATGGAAGGGGAGAGGGAGTGGGAAAGGGGAGGGTTGTGGGTGGGAGGGAAGTTATGGGGTGGAGGAAGCCATTGTAATGCATAAACTGTACTTTGGAAATTTATATTCATTAAACAAAAGTTTAAAAAAAACAGACATTAACCATATAATTTATTGTCTAAAGACACATTTTTTGTGAATGGCAGAAAAAATTATTGATAATTACTCCAGCAAAATAGTCATAGACCTGTACTGTGGAAGGGTACCCAGGACATATATTCGCCTTAGGAATAATAGTACCTGACATATTAAATGTTAGAATTTTCAAAAATGCCTAAAAATAGAATTTAGAACTAAAGGTACTCATCAGCTTTTATATTGGAATAATTAATATATATGTTAATTATTATATTATATTATCATATTATTATATTATATATCATAATAATATAGTACATTATACTATATCATATTATATTATATTATATATATATTATTGTCCTAAGAAATCCCTCAAGCCATCTTTGGTCTATACCAGATGTCACCAACTGATACAATTTGATGATTTAGGAGAATGTATTATTATCCCATTTTTGCATCTTTCATATTTCTCTTGTTAGAATACTCCAAAGTTAAGTGATTTTCATTATTCAGACATTTCTATAATATGCTTGCAATACATGAAATATTTTGATGGACTGAAGCTTTGTTAAAATTCTATCCTCATAGAGATTTAGAAGAGTCAGTCGATTTTTTTTGAATAAGCCCTGAAGGATTATTTTGAAACCAATCTGAGTCTCTCATTTGAAAATCAGAAGCATTTGAACCTCTCATTTTTTCTCATGAGTATAATTTTCTGGCTCTTTCATTTATGTGACCCTCCAGTGAGTCCTACAAAAAGTTCATTAAACTTCTTAAGTTGCCTCAAATTGGACATTGTCCTCTAATAACAATAAAATGTTGAGTACAGCAAGAAGATAATATTGTAATTGCTACATGATAACTTGGTATTTTAGCAAAGCATTCTTGTATCTATATTTAGTATTATTTGTGATTATTTTCTATGGAAATGCACATAGCTTCTGTCTCCTAGGAATTTATCAATAAAATTAAATACAAACTTCTTCAGGTCCTCATGGTTTTTACCGTGATATAGATAATGTACAGAGAATTGCACTAGGACTGAGACTGCACTAGTTTTTTTTTTTTATTGCCACTGAATAATAAGCTCCTAGCAAAAGGCTTAGAACAGCATAGGCTACCAGCCAATATCTTAAATAAATGAATGAATGGATCACCAAATTAATAAATGAGCCCAGATGCAGCTGAGAGAATACTAAATAAATACAGCAAGTTGTAGATGGCAATTGTATACAAATAAAAATAGCAGTTGCAAACATCTAAACTATCCATTTATTCAGGAAATCTTTATTGACATCTTTCCTAGTAAAAACTAAAAATATAAAAGAAAATCAAGATAAAGTCATTGCTTAATTATAAACATAAGGGAAAATATCATCATTTAGAGAAAATAATAGCAAACACGTTCAACATATACTAAAATCATAATACAAAGTGAACCATTAAGCACATCCCATTTATACAGAGCCAGTTCAGTAAGAATAAATTAATTTGCCAGGGGATTCCAATACAATCCCATCAAGGTGGCATGTACCAATGCCATCTCACTAGTCCAAGTGATCAATTTCAGTTCACAATTGATGGCTCTGATAGGTCTAAGAGTCAAAGGGATCACACAAACAAGACAAGTGTCTGCTAATACTAACTGATAGAATCAAAAAGGGAGAGAACAATCCAACATGGGAAGCAGGATACACAGCAGACTCATAGAATGGCAGATGTCCTAAACAACACTCTGGCCTCAGAATCAGCCCTTAAGGCATTCAGATCTGGCTGAAGAGCCCATGAGAGTATTGTAGGCATGGAAAGCCAAGATACCATGGAAAAGAAAAAAAAAAAAAAAAGAAGAAGAAGAAGACCTAAATGAAAGATCTCAGCAAGTGAGATCCCAGTGGAAAGAACGGGGCCATCAAAGAAGGAGGTACCATTCTCTGAATGCAGGAGAGAACTTCCACTTTGACTATGACCCTATCGGAATAAGATCAAAGTCAGCGAACTCTAAAGGCTTCCATAGTCCTGACAACTCATGACTAGAGCCTAGGGAGATTACTGACGCCATGAACAGGAGTGTCAAATTGTTAAGTCAGCAACAGGAGTCACTGTGTACTTACACCCCATGTGGGATCTGTCCTTAATGTGTTGTCTAATGTGCAGTGATGCTATAACTAGTACTGAAACAGTATTTTTACACTTTGTGTTTCTGCGTGGGTACAAACTGATGAGATCTTTACTAATTATATACTGAATCGATCTTCTGTATATAAAGATAATTGAAAATGAAAACAAAAAAAAACCTGGTGTTAAATTGGAAATGGCATACAAAAGTAATTAATTAAAAAAATATTATGTAGGATCTCTGTCTTTAATGTGCTGTACACTCTTATTTAATGCTATAACTTGTACTCCAACAGTATTTTTTTCGCTTTGTGCTGCTATATGGGGGCAAACTGTTGAAATCTTTACCTAATATATACTAAACTGATCTTCTGTATATAAAGAGAATTGAAAATGAATCTTGATGTGAATGGAAGGGGAGAGGGAGCAGGAAAGGGGAGGGTTGTGGGTGGGAGGGAAGTTTTGGGAGGGGGAAGCCATTGTAACCCATAAGCTGTACTTTGGAAATTTATATTCATTAAATAAAAGTTTAATAAATGAAAAAAAAGAATAAATTAATTTTTAGGACATGACACTGCTATTTAAAAGCCAAAATTCTTAAATCTTATAAATATTTGACAGAAAGTCAATAATATGTAAATATTTCTGATATTTATGTCAGGAAGCAGGAAATAGAGAAAAGCATTGGTGAACACACAAAGTGTCACTTAGAAATAGGTTACTTTAAAAGGGGGACTCACTAGAGAGTCACAACCAAGTCAGAAACCAATCCTTTCAATTATACTATTTTTCAACAATCTTTGTGATTGTTTCTAAAAAAGGCAAAGAGTGTATACATACTGGAAAAGAAGAAATACTAGGATAATTATTAGCATTTGTGGTGGGGGGGAGAGCGTGCGCAAGTGAAATCTAAACAGTAACTACATCAACCTAAATAATGACTAACTTGAATAAGGTAAAATTTCAGGAGCTTTCTTATATTTCTACTGAAATTCCATATTTGGCATGCTGGGAGTGCTTGCAGCTTTGTATTATGTGTATGTTCCCTGTCCTCATAGAAGTGCAATGAGAAAGTGAAACACAACTATAAGCAAATAACCACACTGCAGTATCTGACATAATAGGAGCTCTCACAGAGTAGTAAAGAAGAACAAAATTACCAAAGAAATAATATATAGGAATGAAATTGACACTGTGAGGTTTGATGATTGTTTACAACTCTTGTCTCTACTGTTGAGGAACAGTGTTTATTTTTTTCTTCTTCTTCTTCTCCTCACTATTTGTTGAACTCTTTACTTAGTGTAGGACTAATCTTATCAGTATAAAGTAATCTGAAAGAAGATCATTGTAAAAATTCAGAGAGGGAATAAGAGAGGAAGAGAGGGAAGGCTGGAAACATGGGCCGGAGTGACAGTACGGTTGAAGTATCACTATGTTCCTGAATCTTTATCTAGAAAATACATGAAATTTGTATACCTTAAATAAAATTTAAAAATTTAAAAAAGATGGCAAACCACTGTGGTCTGGGAAGTCTCTGAAGAAGCACAAGAGTAAGAAAAGAGGAATGCTTTCAAGAGTGTTCAAAGAATGTGTGAGCTGAAGGAACATACAAAGAACTCATTCTCAGAGAGCAAAGCATTCCATGAGACCAAGAGCATAGGTCATCGGGGAAGAACAGAAAGAGAAGGTAGCAAGTTGGGAAAGAGGGATTTGACAAGATTCTAAAACTTGCCTACCACACCAAAGAGATAAGGCTAATTACATATAAATAGTAACCATAATTTAATAAAAGGTTTTTATTTCATAAAAGTTTTAAATTTACAAAAATTATGAAGTAATATAGTTACCATATATCCTATGTGCACTTTCCTTACTGTTAAGATTCATATTAGTATGATGTATTTTTCACAATCTACAAATTCCCAGTTACCCCATCACTAATATCACATATTAGTATAATATTTTGCCACAATTAATGAGCAATGCCAGCTTCCCATAATTTTTATCCAAACTTCCTTTATCCTTCTCATACCTCCCAGTCTCTTATAATCAATATTCTGTGTTCAAATTGAACTTTTATTTTTTTAGCTCCCACATATGAGGGAGGACATGCAATATTTGCTTTTCTCTGTGTGATTTTTATCACTTAACATGGTGTCTTCTGTTAAATCTATTTTTTATAAATGAGAGGATTTCATTCTTTTTACAGATGGGTAATATTCCATTGTGTATATAAATCACATTTTATTTATCCATCTGATAATGGACACCTTGGTTGATTCTGCATCTCGGCTATTGTAAAGTGTTTCAATAACATGGTAGAGCATGAATCCCTCTGATAAAATGAGTTCATATTTTTTTAATGTATACCCAGTAGCAGGATTTCTGGATCAAATTGCAGGACTATTTCTAGTTTTTTAGGTGTTTAAATTTAACTGAAAAGTGATCCTTGATAAATATAAGAGTGGGAATAAGAGAAGGAGGAAATGTACAATTTGGCACATGCTCACTATGACTTGCCCCTAATGGTAGAACTAGAAACATACCAGGGTATTCTAAATGAATCCCATTAAGGTGGCATGTACCAATGCCATCTTACTAGTCAAAGTGATCAGTTTCAGTTCATAATTGATCATAAAGATAGGATTAAGTGTGAAAGGTATCACAAACTGATAGAATTTAAAAGGGGAGAACGATCTAACATGGAAAGTGGGATACACAGTAGACTCACAGAGTGGCAGATGTCCTAAAAAGCACTCTGGCCTCAGAATCAGCCCTTAAGGCATTCGGACCTGGCTAAACAGCCCATGAGAGTATTTCAGACATGGAAAACCAAGACACTCTGGAAAAACAAAAACAAAAACCTAAATGAAAGATCTCTATGAGTGAGATCCCAGTGGAAAGAATGGGCCATCAAAGAAGGAGGTACCTTTTTCTGAAGGGAGGAGAGAACTTCCACTTTGACTATGACCTTGTCTAAATAAGGTCTGAGTTTGTGAACTCAAGAGGCTTCCATAGCCTTGGCAGCCCATGACAAGAGCCTCGGGTGATTACTGACATCATAAATAAGAGTGTCAATTGTTAAATCAACAACAGAAGTCACTGGGTACTTACTCCCCATGTAGGATCTCTGTCCTTAATATGTTGTATTATGCAAATTAATAGTAAAACTAGTACTCAAATAGTACTTTATACTTTGTGTATCTATGTGGGTGCAAACTGTTGAAATCTTTACTTAGTATATACTAAGTTGACCTCCTGTATATAAAGATAATTGAAAAGAAATATTAATACTATTTTCTATGGCAGCTGTACTATTTTACATTCCCCCCAATAGTGTATAAGAGTTTCCCTCTCTCTACATATTCACCATTAATTTATTACTCTGTGTCTTTTTGTAAATAGCCATTATATCAGGGGTGGGATGATATCTCATTACGGTTTTGATTTGCACTTTCTTGATGACTAATGATATTTTCATGTATTTGGTGACTGCATTTCTTCTTTTGATAGCTACTTGTTCAAGTCTTTTGCCCATTTCTTAACTGGATTTGCTGGATTTTTGTTGTTTGCTTTTTCAAATATCTCAAATATTCCTGATATTAATTTTTTGTTGGAAAAGCAGCTTGGAAATATTTTTCCCATTCTGTGTGATATCTCTTCCCTCTAGTTATAGCTTTGTTGTACAGAAGCTTTCATTTTGATAGAACCTCATTTGTCTAGTTTTGCTTTTATTTCCTGCATGATGGAAGTCTTATCCAAAAAAATCATTGCCTCTCTAAATGTTTTGAAACACTTCCTCAATGTTTTTTTTTTTTCTAGCAATTTTATAGTTTCAGGTCTTCTCTTTAGGTTCTTGATCCATGTTGAGTTAATTGTTATATATTTGAAAGGTAAAAATCCAGTTTTGCCCTCTACATAGGTATATCCAGTTTGCCAGCACCATCATTTGTTCATATGTACATAAATGATTTGTTTGAGTAGTTTACCACTTGTAATGTGCGTAAGTGTATTGCATTCTATATATCATATATATATATATATTATGTTGTTGAAAAACCATATCTACTTTATATATCCAAATTTACATCTAAACAATTTTATAGTACATTGAATAATTTTAAAGGGTAAATTTCTGGCATATAATATATGCATGCTTTAGTTATAAGTTATTAGTTATAAGTCATTAGACTTCAGAGTAGCTCAATTAATTTAAGCGAATATCTCCCATATACGCTAAAAGAAAAAAAAATTGTCCTTGTTTTCCACTTATTTACTCACTTATTTGAAAGTCAGGAAGAGGGACAGAGACAAATATCTCCTTTCCATTGGTTAACCTTTTTTTTTTTTTCATTTTTAGTTTACCTTATATACAGAGGACCAACTCAATGCTAAGACTTCAACAGTTTTCACCCAAACACACACACAACATATAAAGTATAGTTTGAGGACAAGTTTTGCAGTTAATTCTGATAGTACAAATCATTAAGAACAGAGGTCCTACATGAGAAGAAAATGCACAGTGAATTCTGTTGTTCATTTATGATGTCAGTGATCACCTGAGGCTCTTGCTATGAGTTGCCAAGGCTATGGAAGCCTTTTGTGACCAGAGACTCCATCAGTATTTGGACAAAGCCATAAGCAAAGTAGAAGTTCTCTCCTCCCTTTAGAGAAAAGTGCATTCTTTTTTGTTGGCCCCTTCTTTCCACTGGAGTCTCACTCACAGAGATCCTTCATGTGGGATATTTTTTGCCACAGAGTCTTGGCTTTCCATGCCTGAAATTCTCTCACAGGCCTTTCAGCCAGACCAGGAAGGCTTAAGGGTTGATTCTGAGGTCAGAGTGTTACTTACAATGAATGTCATTCTAGGAGTCTGCTGTGTGGACTGCTTCCCATAATGGACATTCCCTCCTTTTTAATGCTGTCTATTATTATTATTACCAGACACCTGATGTTATTTATATTATTTTGTTCATACTTAATGCTAACTGTATGTTCACTTTAGCACTTATTACGATCACATTAACAATTAAGATGAGGGTCAGCGCTGTGGTGCAGTAGGTTAATCCTCCACCCGAGGCACCAGCATCCATGTAGACACTGGTTCTAGTCCTGGCTGCTCCTCTTCCCATCCATCTCTCAGCTATGGCCTGGGAAAGAAGCAGTAGAAGATGGCCAAAGTTCTTGGGCCCCTGCATCCATGTGGGAGACCCAGAAGAAGCTCCTGGCTTCATATGTGGTGCAGCTCTGGCCATTGCGGCCATTTGGGAAGTGAACCAGTGGACAGAAGACCTTTCTCTCTGTCTCTCACTGTTTGTAACTCTACCTCTCAAATAAATAAATAAAAAATCTTTTAAATAAAAACAAAAAAACAATTAAGATGGCATTTTTACCACCAATTTTAATGGGATTAGTATCCCATGACAAGCTTTTAAACTCTACCCTTAGAATTATCCATAGGACTGTATGCAAAACCATACAGTTTTACAGTTATAAACTACATCCTCCCTCTCTTATTCCCCCTCTTAATTTTTACTGGGATCTATTTTCAATTTACTTTATATGCATATGATTAACTTTATGTTAAGTAAAGAGTTCAACATATAGTATGAAAAAGAGAAAAGAAAAAAGAAAAGAAAGGGAAAAAGGAAATAAAAGATAAAAAATTTTTTAAAAACTGTCCAATGACAGTCAGGATGAGGGCTATTCAAGTCATTGTTTCTAAAAGTGTCAATTTCACTTCTACAGCTTTTATTTTAAGAGTGCTATTAATTCTCACAGATCAGGGAGAACATATGGTATTTGTCAATTTGGGACTGTGTTATTTCACTAAGTATGAGTTTTCCAGATTGATCCATTTTGTTGCAAATGACTGGATTACATTTTTTTGACTGCTGTGTAATATTCCATATTGTACATTTCCTATAATTTCTTTATCTAGTCTTCAGTTGATGGGCATTTAGGTTGATTCCTTGTCTTAGCTATTGTAAATTGAGCTGCAATAAACATGGAGGTGCAGATAGCTCTTTTGTTTACTGATTTCATTTCACTTGGGTAAATTCACAGCAGTGGGATGGCTTGGTCATATGGTAGGTCTATATTCAGATTTTTGAGGTACCTCCATATTGTCTTCCATAGTGGCTTTACCAGTTTACATTCCCACCTACAGTGGATTAGGGTGCCCTTTTTCCTACATCCTCTCCAGAATTTGTTGTTTGTTGATTTCTGTATGAGGGCCATTCTAACTGGGGTGAGGTGAAATCTCATTGTGGTTTAGATTTGCATTTCCCTGACAGTTAGCGATCCTGAACATTTTTTCATGTATCTGTTGGCCATTTGGATTTCCTCTTTTGAAAAAATTCTGTTTAAGTCCTTTACCAATCTCTTAACTGGGTTGTTTATTTTGTTATTATGGGGTTTCTTGATCTTTTTGTAGATTCTGGTTATTAATCATTTATCAATTGCATAGTTTGCAAATAATTTTTCCCATTATGTCAGTTGCCTCTTCACTTTCCTGAATGTTTCCTTTACTGAACAGAAACTTCTCAATTTGAGGTAATCCTATTTGTTAATTTTGGCTTTGAATACCTGTGCCTCTGGGGTCTTTTCCAGGAATTCTTTGCCTGTGCCAGTATCTTGCAGTATTTCCTCAATGTACTTGATTAATTTGCTGGTGTTGGGTCACAGATTTAGATCTTTAATCCATGTTGAGTGGATTTTTGTATAAAGTGTAAGGTAGGGGTCAGCTGGGCCAGGCTAAATCCAGGAACCAGGAGCCAAACCAAATCTCCAACATGGGTGATAGAACCCAAATACTGGAACCATCACCTGATGCCTCCCAGGATGCACTTTCACAGGAAGCTGGAATCATAAATGTGACTCAAATCCAGACACTGTGATATGGGATTGCAGTCTTCCCAAGTGGTATCTTAACTGCTATACCAAATGCCTGTTCCAGCTCTCTTTTCTCAAAAACCCATCACCCATATCAGAATTTCTGTAGGATAAAGTCTGACCTTATTTTCAATCAAGATAAGCCCACTCACTTCTAAATGAGTAAGGTCAGTAGATATTTAGGCAATAGGTACATAGATAGATAAGCAGTCTGATAGATTAGAAAATAGAGATTTTATAAAAATTTTTTATCTGGTTGAAAAAAGTACTGCCTATTCAAAATTTCTTAATGAAGGAAGCTCTATTAGCTTTGCAGTCAGGGAAAACATACTCAGAAGTTATGAATTAGAGAACTTCCACTTTGACTATGACCTTGTCTAAATAAGATCAGAGTCAGCAAACTCAAAAGGCTTCCATAGCTTTGGCAACTCATGACAAGAGCCTAGGGTGATGACTGATGCCATAAACAAGAGTGTCAATTTGTTAAGTCAACAACAGGAGTCACTGTGCACTTAGTCCTCATGTAGGATCTCTGTCTTTAATGTGTTATTCAATGTGAATTAATGCTATAAGTAGTATTCAAACAGTATTTTACACTTTATGTTCTGTGTGGGTGCAAACTGTTGAAATCTTTACTTAATATATACTAAATTGATCTTATGTATATAAAGATAATTGAAAATGAATCTTGATGTGAATGGAATGCGAAAGGGAGCGGGAGATGGGAGGGGTGCAGGTGGGAGGAAAGTTATAGGGGGGAAAAAGCCATTGTAATCCATAAGCTGTACTTTGGAAATTTATACTTATTACATAAAAGTTAAAAAAATAATAAATAAATAAAATTAACAAATAAAACTGGGAGGAAAACGCAAAAAAAGTTAATCTATTTGAAAAGCAGAATGCCAGAGAGAAAGAGAGACACAGAGAGAAGCAGAGAGAAAGGAAGGGAGGAAGGGAGAGAGAGAGGGAGAGCAATAGGGCAAAAAAGAGGGAGAGGAATGGATTGAATTGCCATCCAATGTTTCACTCCACAAATTGTGGGACTGGCAAAGTTGAAGTCATGGGTGAGTAACTCAACCTGGGTCTCTATGTAGGTGATTCTGATTTCAGAGGTTGCTAGTATAAAGAAAGAGCTTGGATAATGTATGTGTATATGCATACTTGCTAGTAAAATGCAGCTCTTCCAAGATTTTCCTTAGATAAATAAAATGGTAAACAACTTAAGATAAGGAGTCACAGTTTACAAATGTACTTTCCACATCATCAACTTACTTAATGTTGGTAATGGTATTGAAATAATTTCCATTAGAACTAGTCCACAAAAGAGAGTTCACACAGTCTAGATTCCTAGCCCTTCACTTCAGAGGTATTGATTTAATAAGGCTGATTGTAAGGTGCCCTGCATATATACCTGGATCATCTGAACAGCTGTTAAAAATCTGAGACAAATGAGATCCAGCAGGAAAAATATCCTGAAATAACTTCAGAGTTGTTTTAAAGTAATTCTCCCACAATGTATCTAATAGATTGGACACAAAATTTGTTGAATAAAAATCCAGGTGAGAGAAAATAACTTTTATAAAAAACTCATGTTGATTGACAGAGGCATAGTACAAAGCTAAAAGCCACAAGAGTGAAAAAACAAAGAAGAAACTGAGTATCTCCACAGATTCTGAATAACAACACACCAATTCAAGAAACAAGAATAAGGAATACAATATGACACCCCCAAAAGATCACAACACTTCAATACTAGATTGTGAAGATGATGAGATGGAAGAAATGGAATTCAAAAAGTTGATTATAAGATTATATAGAAGTAATCAGAAGCAAATGCACAACCTACTGCAATCTGTACATGACATGAAATAAAATTTCTCCTAAAAAATTGAGATCTTAATTAGAAATAAAAATGAAATGAAGACTACAATACAGCAAATAAAAAATTCAATGGAATGCCTTAATAACAGAATCAGTAAAGCAGAAGAAAGAATATCTGACTTAGAAGACAAAGCACAGGAAATTATACAGTCAAGCCAAAAACAAGAAGAGAAAATTAGAAAACTAAAAAACACTGTTGGGAATCTACAGGAAACCATAAAATGACCCAACATACAGGTTCTAGGAGTTCCTGAAGGCATGGAAAGAGAGAAAGGATTATAAATACTTTTTAGTGAAATAATAACTGGAAACCTCCCTAATTTGGAGAAAGAAAGGGACATCCAAGTACAGGAAGGATATAGAACTCCTAACAGACTGACCAAAAAAGATCCTCACTACGACACATTGTAATCAAACTCTCCATAGTAAAATATAAATAAACAATTCTAAAATTTGCACGAGAAATGCCAGATTACTTTCAGAGGATCTCCAATTAGACTCACAGCAGACTTCTCATCAGAAACCCTATGGGCTAGGAGAGTATGGTGAGATATATTCCAAGTCTTAAGAGAAAAAAAAAACTGTCATCCCAGAATACTATATCCTGCAAAGCTCTTATTTATGAATGAAGGTGAAATAAAGAGCTTCCATAAAAAAGATATTGAAAGAATTTGTCACCACCTGCCCAGCCCTGCAAAAGAAGCTTAAGGATGTGCTGCATACAGAAACACAAAAACATGGTAATCACTATGAAAGAAGGTAAAGGAAGAAATTCTCCCAGTAAAAGTTCAAAGAAAATTCAAAATAAAAAAATAGGAATAAATAAGAATATTTTTTTTTAATGACAGGGCAAAGTGATTATTTATCGATAGTTACTTTAAATATAAATGTCCTAACCTCTCCAGGTAAAAGTCACAGACTGGTTGAATGAATTAAAAAACAAAACCTATCTATTTGCTGCCTACAAGAAACACATCTCACCAACAAAGAGGCATGCAGACTGAAAGTGAAAGATGGAAAAAGATATTGCATGCTAATAGAAACCAAAAAAGAGCTGGTGTAGCCATCCTAATATCAGACAAAATGATTTTAATACAAAAGCTGTTAAAAGGGACAAAGAAGGGCACTATGTAATGATTAAGGTTTCAGTTCAACAGGAAGATGTAACTATTATAAATGTTTATGCACCTAATTACAGGGCACCTGCCTATTTAAAAGAAACATTAAGGGATCTAAAGGGAGACGTAGACTCTAAATATGTGAAGATGTTTAGGCTTTGTTTCTGTTTAGTAAGGCTTTTCACCATTGATTAAATGAAAGAATGTATCTTTTTGAAGAGATTTATATTCTGTAAATAAAAATTGGAAAAAATTAAAAATAAAAAATAGGTTGGAGTCAGTGGTTCACTCCAAAGTTATTTTTTGGTGTTCTTTCAGATGAACCCAGAGTTCTTCTCTATCTTTAGGAACTTTAATTAGATTGAGGCTCAAAAATTTTGCAAATATTGCTGACTACCACGTGAATTATTTTGAGTATTCATGCACCCTCCAAAATTAATATTTTATACTGTTATACTTTTATTTAAATATAAAGTCTAAGATTCCACTGATCAATGTGTAAGTTTTTCTAGTTTTTAATTAAATATTTTTATAAATATTCAGCTATTTCTTGCCTAACTTTCCCATTATAAAATTTTCAGATAACTAGCCAATATTCAGTATACAATGGATCAATCAAATTTTATGCTATATATTTGTCTCATTTAGCCATTTATTTGTTCCCTTCTTATCCCAAAATTACTTGAGACTCAGATCAAAGCAAAGCTAATGAGAGCAGAGTCATCTCTACTGGGTTCTGTTTTCCCCAACCCCTTGTTCTGTATCAAATTGTCCTATCCTAATGTCCTTTCCACAATTCAGGAAACTATAATGGGCAGCAGTATAATCATAACAAAGACTGTGAGTGAGATGACTCCAGACTTTGGTCTCCCTGTCTAACACAATCCAAGTACATCCTCTACTGAGTGCTTGATTTTACTACAACACAAACAGCAAGAAGTCACCTTACCACCCCCATCTATCTACCACCTGCCATAGAGCAGCTACATATATTTACCGTCAACTGAGAGATAAATCTATATTTATCTGGATGTGGGAGATGCTAAATTTGCCAACAATTGACAAATTAATCTGGAATGAGAATGCATATAGAAACAGCCCACAGTATGCCATTATGTTGTGACATAAATATATAGTCTCTTCCCTCGATTTATGCCAGAAGCAAATGAACAATGTTTCTGCCACATGAATAATTTCTCATCTGCATTAGTAAGCCATTATTTGTCTTTCTTTTATCTTTTTGAGTTCTTATCAGTGATAAGAGAAAGTAATAATTAAGCATGAAATTCATAAAATCTACAAATGTTAAAGTCAAAGTATCAACCTAATGAAAAAATTAAATTTAAATTAGCTCTTTCTCTTCTTGTATATAAGAGTACTTTTAAAAAGTTCATGGAAAATGGAATTAAAAGCTAAGTTTATTGTGTTGCAAAACATGTACTGTGTGTCTTACTACAGACTCATTAGGCTTTTCATAGAGTAGTCAGGTTTTAACTCATATGTATAAATAAGTGATTTGACCCTCCTGTTTACTGAGATAATATAACCTAGTAGTTAAGAACATAAATCAGAGATCCTTATATTGAAAAGCAAACTTGGGGCAGCTGTTTGCCAAAGTGATTAGGATATCACTTGAGATGCATGCATCACATTTTGTAGTACCTGGGTTCAAGACTCACTCTGTTCTGCTCATGATTTTAGCCTGCTAATGTGCACCTTGGAATGTTGCATGTGATAGATCAAGTAGTTGGGTCCCTGCCACTCATGGGCGGGGGGACTTGGATTGAGTTCATGTCTTCTGGCTTTTGTCTGGCTCAGCTCTGCCCATTATGCACATATGGCAAGTGAATCAGTAGATGAGATCTCATTCTCTCTCTCTTTCCCTCTCTGTCTCTCTCCATCTCCCTGTCCTTCTCTTACCCTTTCAAATAAGTAAAATAAATATATTAAAGGGAAAAATAATAACCTTCCTACTTACTTACAATGTAACATTTGTTAAGTTAATATTGGGTAATACAAATACCCTCTGACAATATATATTTTCTCACCTTTGAAGCAAATAGCAACCAGGTGGCCTTAATTTAGCTAATAAATCCATCTGCTGTACAAAGCCCATAGTTTAATGCCTGGTATAATGTACTCAATGTTACTTCATTACTAGTACTTGGTAAATATTATATATTATCAATAAAAGAATAAACATAATAACAATATGGTCATATTGAGTACACTGAGTCATCCTGGCCATTGGTCCCAATGCGGTGCTAAAAAAGTTTTAATTTGTTTTCCTCAAGAATCAGCTTTGTGTAATGACTCCTATGGCAACCACATAAAGCAGACGTCCACATTACCCTGCTCTTTTAGATACAGTCCTTAGCTCAACTTATGTTTAGTTAAATTAGTAACAGTCAATTCCTACTAAAGACAATGATCTCTCTTACTGCACTCTTCTGTGATAACCTATTGCACTTTTACTGTTAACTACCTCGCAAATAAATACTAAAGTTTGCAGGAGCTACCAAAGAGCCTAGAGACTGTCCCAATAGGAGATCATTAAACAGTGGTTCAATAATAAAAGAAAGTCAAGATCAGCACTAATCTACTATACAGAAAAATCACACATTTTGTGTGTATGTGTGTGTGTGTGTGTTTAAAGATTATAGTGGGTAATTGTCACTTCACAATTAGGAACATTTTATTTCTTTTTTAATAGATTTATTTTATTTATTTGAAAGGCAGAATTACTGAAAAAGATAGAGGGAGAGACAGAAAGAGAGGTCTTCCATCCACTGCTTCCCACCCCAAATGACCACAACAGCTGAGGCTGCACCAATCCAAAGCCAAGAACCAGGAGCCAGGAGGTTCTTCCAGGTCTCCTATGAATGCAGGGACACAAGAACTTGGGTCATCTTCCACTGCTTTCTCAGTCATATTAGCAGGGATTTGGATAGGAAGTGGAGTAGCCGGGACTCGAACAGGCACCCATATGGGATGCAAGTGCTGCATGAAGCGTCTTACTCTGCTGTACCACAACGCCGCCCCAAAGGGCATTTTCAACATATTAATGATAGTCAATTTTAGGTCAAAATTTTTCTTTCTATGGCAGGATACTTACTTAATATTAGATAAGCTTGAGTGTAGAAATGAGACTAGAGAAATAATTTGCCTAAACCTAGTAGAATTATGCTTACAGATAGGAATTTGGCCAGGTGTTTAAGACGCCACTTGCATCCCATGTGAGAGTGTCTGATTTCAAGACCTGACTCTGCTCTTAATTCCAGCTTCTTGCTAATGTACACCCTAGATAGCAGCAGGGGATGGCCCAAGTAGTTGGGTCCATGCTTCCCAAGTGGGAGACCTGGACTAAGATCACAGCTCCTGATGTCAGGTTGGCTCAGATCTGGGCATTTGGGGAGTAAGCCTGCAAGTGTGTGATCTCTCCCTTCCTGTCTCTCTCTTTCTCTTTCTCACTCTGTTTGTTCTCTAATAAAAGGAACAAATATGAAAGAACTATGCCTATATTTTGACACATTTTTAGAGTGCTTGATCCAAGTAAACATGAATTGCTTATCATTTGAACATTAGAGGTAAATTTCAGAAATTGGTAGGCTGTATTGAGGCAACTCTAAAATACTATTTCAATTTTGTTCATTTGCTAATATATCTACAGCTGTATTTAAAATTCATTGTTTACATATTTTCTTGATTAGATACAAATGTTTTAAAGTTACCACATGAATGATATACACGGCAATGAAAGAGAATATTTTTAAAAGACCCATTGAGCACAATTAGCACCCAGTTCTTGGCTTCTAATATAATTTTCCAGTGAAAGAAAACAGAGATCCTTGCAAAAATACTTGATGCTAGGAATGGACGAGAAGTAAATGAAATATCTTGTACTTCCCTTAAGTAAGAAAATACAGACAAAAACAAAACAAAACAGCCAACAGCATGATGAAGTATATAATAGACAGATTGAAGCCTTCCGAAAAAGCAATCAATGGCAAAACTGAAACAATCTGAGTAAAATAACTCAAAGAAGTCTTACTGGATTATAACCCAATGTGTAAAATAAATAATTATGAGTTTTTATTAATATAAATAAGTCATTCACTACATAATAGGAAGAAGAGATAAATCTCTCCAGATAAAATCCAAAAAATATATGTACAGCTTGTACTGTTAAGAAGGTAAATCTAAACTCTCCACTTCTTACATGTAGACTTTTCAAGATAAATTTCTTCCAAAGAGCACAACATGCAAAGTAAGGGGAAAACAAACTTAAAGAAAGAGTAACTTTACAGTGGAGAATCCTGAAAATTATTGTCCCAGCCAAGGGATCAAGGTTAACACCAGCAGTGAAGCCATATTGACATACCTAAGAGAGATACAATGCAGGGAACATGGCCCTGTTTAGTCAATAAAGTGCTGATAGAATAGAATACCCAAGGATTAGTGATTTATAAAGAACGGAATTTTGTATGCTCACAGTTCTGGAGGCTGGGAAGATCAGCATGCTGACACCTGGTGTCCAGAGAGGGCCTTCTTGCTGTGTCCTCAAAAAGTAGAAGGTGGTAGCAAAATACCAATGGCATCTGTACAGAATTAGAAAATAACAATGCTAAAATCAATGCTAAAATTCACATGGAATCATAAAAGACCCAGAATAGCCAAAGCAATCCTGAGGGGGGGAAAAAAATCCGGCTGCATCACAATACCTGACTGCAAAATATACTACAAAGCAATAGTAATTGAAACACAAAACACTAGCATAACAAAATTCAGTGGAATGAATAAAGAGACAAGAAATGAACCCATGCACAAACAGGCAATTGATTTTTGACAATGTTCCAAGAGCATTCATTCAAGAAAGGACAGTCTTATTTTAGAAAAAATAAAGGCTAATTTATTTGAAAGGCAGAGTTACAGAGAAAGAGGGAGAGACAATAAGAATCAGAAAGACACACACACACACATACACACACATTTTCCCATCCACTGATCACTTCTCAAATGGCAGCAAAGGCCAAGGTTGGGCCAGGCTGAAGCCAGGAGCCATGAGCTTTATCTGGGTCTCCCATGTGAGTGCCAGGGACCCAAAAACTTGGACCATCTTCCACTGCTTTCCTAGCCTCATTAGCAGGGAGAAGGATTGGAAGTCAAGAAGCAAGGACTGGAATAGGTGCTCATATGGGATGCTGGCATCACAGATGGTGGCTTAACCTGCTGCGCCATAACACCAGCCCCAAACAGTCTTTCAAATAAATGGCATTGGCTTAGTTGGACATATATACATAGAACAATGAAATTGGATTTCTACCTTTCACTGTGTAAACAACAATGCAACATGGATCAAAGACTTAAGTATAAGACCTGACTCTATGAAATTGCTAAAAGAAAATTTAGGGGAAAAACTTTTAATAGTAGTGTAGTCAATGATTTTTTGGGGGTAACACTCCAAAAATCCAGCAACAAAAGCAAAACTAGGAAAATGAGACAATATCATACTCAAGCTCTGCACAGCAAAGGAAACAATCAAAAGAGTGAATAAGAGAAAATATTTGTAAGCTTCTTATCTGACAAAAGATTAATATCCGGAATAAATCAGATACTAAAATCACTAAATAGCAGCAACAACAATAAAAAATCTAGTCAAGAAATGGGCAAAAGACCTGAATAGACAGTTTGACAGTTAAATATATAAATATATATGTATATATATATTTAAATGACTGAGAGAGGTATAAAAAGATACTCAATATCATTAGCCACCAGGAACTGCAAAATCAAATTCACAATGAGATATCATCTCTCCTATGTCAGAATGTCTATTGTCAAAAAGACAGAATAACAAATATTGGCAAGGATGTGGAGAAAAGGAAACTCTTATAAACTGTTGGTGGGAATGTAATTTAGTGCAGTCACCATGGAAAACAGCATTAAGATTTCTTTAAAAACCAGAAATAAAGCTGCCATTTGATTCAGCAATTTCACTACTAGGTATCTATCCAAAAGATATGAACTCACTGTATCAAAGAGATACCTGAACCACCATATTTATAGAAGCACTGTTCACAATAGCCAAAATATGGAATCAAGGTGCTCATTATAAGACCAAGGCATAAAAAAAATGTGGCATATACACACAATGAAATAGTTTTCAGCCATACACAAGAATGAAATATTGTCATTTGCAGAAAAATGGAATAAAATAGAAGATATCATATTAAAAGAGATAAGAGAGAAAGACAAATACCATGTTTTCCCTCATACGTGGGATCTACAATTAAAAAAAAAAAAACTCTATCTGAACACAGAACATCAATTAGTAGAGGCTGGTAACAGTGAAAGTAATAAAAAGGAGTTTGCATAAAAATAGGGGAATCTGGATGTTCTTCATTAATTGTGACAAATATACTAATTTGAAATGTTAACAACAGGGGAAGCTGAGTATGGAGTACATGGTAACCCTTTGCACAATTTCACATTGTTTTTTGTAAATTTAAAGCTATTCTGGAATAAGAGGCTAATAAATATTATAAAAAATAAGGAAATTCTGAAAAATTGTCACAGCCAACAAGTGCCCCCTGAGACATGGTTATTAAAGGTAATGTGGCATTTGGAAGAGACCTAGGAGCAGAAAAAGGACTGTTGAGGTAAGCTGAGGAGATATGAAAAATTGTGGCATAATATATCAATATTTCTTAAAGATTTTTGTGAACTATATCAAGGCAACATATCAGCAAAAGGAAAACTTTTTCAATAATATTTTCACAATGATTCTATAAACCCAAAATGTTCTAAAAATGATTATTTTAAAAGGTCCATTTCAGTTATATTTGTGCAATTTAGTATCAAATGTATGAAACTCATGAGTTTCAAAACAAGCAGTTATCATCAAAGGAAAAATATTTTTTGTTTTCTAAGTTCACACAAATATATGCTTAGCATTCATTTTCATGTATTTACTCTGTGACACAAAGATATTTAACAAATTATTTGGATGTGGCGTAATTGAACAGAAATGGTGGCAGGGGGTGCAATTTTAAGTATCACAAACATTGATTTTCAGTAATTCTCCCTCTGAGCAGAGTTCTTTTTTGTTTGTTTATAAATTGCTCTGAGAGAAAACTAAAGCCAAAACAGAACTGACATATTATCGTTGATGTTTTATGGGACAAATGCAACCTTCTAATCAGAAATAATTCATTTTTCTTCTTTCCTCAGGTCTTTTCCTTAGTTACATTGAAGGTAAATGCTGATGGGGTAAGCTGTCCTATATGTAGATAACTTGAGGAAACAATTGATAATAATTCTCTTAACATGAATCTACATTTTCTACATTATTTTCTTGGAGCAATTTCTCTCCTTATTTGCTTTACTGAAATGATTGTGAATTTTATGTATTTAAAAACAAAACTGAATTAAATGGTAATGCAGTAATCCATTGATTACAATGAGGCTTCTCGTGGATTCCAGTGTCTTTGTGTGAAAATATTTTGTTGCTTTAATAATGCATTTAATGCTATATATGCACCATTATAACAGAGAATAAAGTGTCATTTTAGCTAACAGCTCACTGTCAGTGCCTGGACATCTTTATTTTTAAAAGGATTATTCTTTACCTGGACATGAAGATGGACTATACTACTTATCAGTGTTTTTAAAAATATTTCAAATTCCAGATTCACAGCAAAAGTAAATGCGAGAAAGGGGTTCCTTTGAACTTGGTATCAGTTACCCAATTGTTTATGATCCAATATGGTATTACAGTCACATTCTTTCTCCTATTGCACTTGCATCTTCAGTGATTTTGTATTTGTGTGTGTGTACATAATAAAATTCTAATACTTAAAATATGGTTCTGCAAACACACTGTTGTGCAAATTCTTTCCTTAAGTGTGCGTAAGCTTAACAGAAAACACTAGTCATCTGTAGATGCTATGACATCTTTAGATGAAATGATTTCATTTATTCTCCACTGGAACTAAACAACACTCATTGCATCTGATGTGTTTTTAATAATTTTAAAAGGAAACCCTGAGCTCAGCAAAAGTGAAATTATATCACCTGGGAACCTTCAAGGGCATAAATTGTCTTAAAAATATCTTTTGTCCAGAACATTCAACACTTCAGGCCACATTTTATTAGTTGTGTTACATTTCCTGCAGAATTCAAATGGGGATACTTCAAATAGCAAACCATATGGTTGGCTCCACATTTAGAAATTCTTTTTTTTTTCACTTCTAGTGGAATTTCTTTTCATTAAAAATGGACACAAATATCAAAACGTATTTGCCATGAACAGGGAAACTATAAATTTGAATTTCTTTACCTGTCCTTAGCCATAAGATTGTGGAAATAGATGGAAAGTCAGGAGTAGGTGCTTCATCTTACCCAATTCTTTCCATGGTTTAGAACCAGCCTCATGGAGTTCTCACATCCACAGGAAGAGACATGTTTGAATAATTTGGTTCTACCCCACCCCCCACCCCCGCCCCTGCCAATGAACTCCAATAATGGGTAACTTTCAGTGAAATGAAAGTAAAGCTTTTTCTTTCTTAATTGAAGAACACTAAATGAGGAAAGGAGACAGAAGAAAAATGACCACCATGAAAACGAAGTTAAAATGATTTTATTGAACTGGCTGCATTCCTAGCCACCTAGTGTATGAAGTAATAAGAATCCGTCACATTACCGCACATGATTAACACTTAAGGCCAATCCTAACATTTCCCCACTATCCATCCATCAGCGTCTCAAGGAGGCATTATTCATATTGCTTCTCAGCACAGTCATCTTCTGTTGCAACATACTCAAGTCACCTTCCCAATCCGCACTACAGAACTAAAATCAGTTAAGTGTCGTAAAAACTGAAGTTATTTTTAAATTACCATTTATTAATTGTTACTTTTTTTTTAAATTTGAGAGACTGACAGATTTTTCTATCCTCTGATTCTCTTCCCAAATGCTAGCAAAAGCCAAGGTTGAATCAGGCAAAAGCCAGGAGCCCAGAATGCAATCCAAGTCTCCTACATGGGTGACAGAGAGCCAAGGTTTGGAACCATCATTTGCTGCCTTCCCAGGGTGTAGATTAGCAGTAAGCTGGATCAGAAAAGCAGAGAAGCTGAATACCAAGCCAGGCACTCTGATATGGGATGTGGCTGTCCCAAGAGGTGATTTCACTGTTGCACCAAATGCCCACATCAAGGGCAGTCATTTTTAAATGGTGCACATAACTAATTAAGAGATGGTATAATCAAATCAATGCTAAATTCAAATGGCTTTTATTTTGAAGGACATCTGAATACTTACATGTGGCTATAATTTATCCTGAAAGAGCTTGTTGATAAAAATATTCAAATACAAATTATCTCTCCTATGCCCTCATAGAACATTCTTGGCCTCATTGCAATAAATTTCCATTTCCAGCAAAGTAGCAATCTAGGAAAAGGCTTGCAGCAGTAGCATTCAGAGTTAAGGTTGCAGCATCCTTCACAGAGCAAGCAGCCTTTAGTCTTGTGGGGGGGGGGGGATATTAACCCACTAGTTACAGAAATACAAACACTAGATTTCATATGTATAAAGATTAGTTTCACAGTTCTTCAGTACTTATTACATGATTTTCATGACAGGCTTCATTTTACCCATTTAAAATAAAAAAGGAAATTGAACTTGAGAGTTCATACAATTAAAAAAGCCTCTCAATCAGAAAACTTCATTGTAGCTTAGACAGCACCTTTCTTAGCTCCTCTAATAATGACTCTGTCCTTTGTTCTAGACCCTGTCTAGCGCACTTGGGCCTCATTCCTTTGTAATCATAACCTCTACTCTACCTCCAATGGCTCTACTCCCAACCTGTGTGTACTGATGGTCCTCTTCCCCACTTAATGCTGTATAATTGTTCAGACCTGGTTAATGCCACTCTTAGAATCATTGGTTACTATCCTCACCCTGTCTTTTATGACCTTGTCTAAATATGATCAGAGTCGGCAAACTTGGAAGGCTTCCATAGCTTTGGCAATTCATGACGACAGCCTAGGGTGGTTACTGGCACCATAAACTAGAGTGTCAATTTGTTGGGTCAACACCAGGAGTCACTGTGCACTTGCTCCTCATGTGGGATCTCTGTCCTTAATGTGCTGTACATTTTGATTTAATGCTATAACTAGTACTCAAACAGTATGTTTCACTTTGTGTTTCTATGTGGGTGCAAACTGTTGAAATCTTTACTTAATATATACTAAATTGATCTTCTGTATATAAAGAGAATTGAAAATGAATCTTGATGTGAATGGAAGGGGAGAGGGAGCAGGAGAGGGGAGGGTTGTGGGTGGGAGGGAAATTATGGGAGGGGGAAGCCATTGTAATCCATAAGCTGTACATTGGAAATTTATATTCATTAAATAAAAGTTAAAAATAAAAAAAAATTTAAAAAGTAGGCTTATCCTAGATCCCAAATATTGACTATAAATTTTGTGTTACTTTTCACTCCGCAATTTCTATACATTGGTAGGCATTAATTATAAGTTCATAGATGTCTGTATTCAACAAAGCAAGCTTTGTCATAAACAGCTCCAAAGCTGTTCATAGTGTATAATATTTCCAAACCAAGTGAATTAGTTATGGAACATTCCAATTGCCCTTTAAGAAATTCCCCGGCTGGCGCCACGGCTCACTAGGCTAATCCTCCGCCTGCGGTGCCAGCACACCGGGTGCTAGTCCCAGTCGGGGCGCCGGATTCTGTCCCAGTTGCCCCTTTTCCAGTCCAGCTCTGTGCTGTGGCCCCAGAGTGCAATGGTTGATGGCGCAAGTCCTTGGGCCCTGAACCCACATGGGAGACTGGTGGGGGAGCACCTGGCTCCTGGCTTCGGATCGGCACAGCGCGCCGGCCGCAACATGCCAGCCATGGTGGCCTCTTTGGGGGTGAACCAACGGAAAAAGGAAGACCTTTCTGTCTCTCTCTCTCACTGTCTAACTCTGCCTGTCAAAAAAAAAAAAAAAAATGCCCCATTCCATGACTAGAAATAGAAGTTATGTCAGTAGAAAGACGCTTAGGCACCTGTTCCTGTGTTAGGAGTCTAGTTTTCCACCACACGGCATGAACTCCTGTGCCCTTAAGGACGAGACTGAATCTTGTCTCAGCCTCTCCCAGAGAAGCCTGGCTTACAGAGAAGCCCTTCCCCCTCCCAGAAGTTCTGCCCAAGACAACTGCTATCAATGAGAAGAGGGAAGAGGTAGGAAGCCCTGTAAGTTTGGTGCTTGCATGTGTTATGTCACAGATGTTAAGACTGATAATTAAAATAAAACCTTCCCAAACCTTTGTTTTAAACAGTCAAAATACCACCTCTAGTCACTATCCCATTTGCCCTTACTGATAGTGAATCCTCACCTTGTTCCATTGCTGACTGTACCCTCAGCTGACTCAATCTTCACTCTTTATGGAGCGGGGAAAGGGCGTTGGACGTCACCTTGCTGCCTCCCTTTTTAAGTTGCACAAAGTCCTGCTTGGCTCTGAGAATGCAGTGTACCACCACCATTTGGGATTGTGACATCACAGATGTAAAAAACTAGAGATAAGCACATCATGTAGTTTGTGTCTTTCTGAGACAAGACCAGAAAAACCATAGATAGAGGTAGAAGTCTGAGAAGAAGTAAAGAAAAAACCCTATTTGGCATTAGACTTTGCTGCCTTTAAATTCTGTCTCTGTTACAATTAATCTCTGTTTCTTCATCTGTAAAATCAACATAATGCTGTTAATAACGATCCATAATTTCTGGGAGAATTTTGTAGTTACTTTTATAATATATAGACAGACCACTTCACTTGGCCAAAAATCAAATGACATTTTCTCCAAAGTTCTTCGATCCCTTGGCTTTCAAATGAGAACCTAAAAGGACTTTTTATTTAATTTGAATGGAGGAGATGTAGCAGTTAAGCAGTAGAATTAATAGAGATTAAAATGTCTTTCAAAATCTCATCTTCTCAGATCCTGGGAAGTTTATCTCAGCTAGAATAATTCAAAATTATCATTTATATCATCAGTCTAAACTGTAGGAAGTCTACTAACAAAATCTTGAATATTCTGATGAGTTGTCCCAAGAATGTCCATAATCCTACTTTGTCTTTGCGGTCATTCTCACATCTCTATTCTTTCTGCGCCTCTCAATCTCTTCCTTCTGGTCACTCTTCTGCCCCTCCTCTAAATGTTCAGCTGAGCGTCCAGTTAAAAGTAGGTTTTAGGGACATGGTTGAGCTTGAATCCCAGCTCCGCCACTTGGCATCTGTGATTGTGGCAATGCTCTTAACCTCTAGGATGCTACACTATCGCCCTAAGAAAACTGTTGGGGGAGAGATCTGGCTGTTCATCTGCAGTGCTCAGTTAGCATGAGCTGACCCCTCTTCTCTCATCTACTCTCTTCCTCTTATTTCCTGGCTTCCCTTTCCTCCTCTTGGCATTTTTTTCTCCTTCTGTTATTCTGTTTATCTCACATTCTCATGGTTTCCTTTACAAAAAGAATTCTGTCATTAATTCTCATCCTTCTCTTTTTTTCTTTTATGTACAGGTCCTTCCTTGCTCAACTAAAGAGTTGACCTAAGTCACATTCATTTTAATGTGATAAAAAAAATTCAGCATGGTTTGATAATTTTTTCTTTCAAGTCTAAAAACACTATTCCAGGCTGTCCAGGTTTTAATAAAGAAATGCTTTATGTCTTCCAAAATAATTTTATATATTTCAAAATTAATATGATAAAAAAATTTGTAGCCTATGTGTACTAAAAATATTTTTATGTTGTGAGCCTTTGATCCAGCAGGCAACTCAATCTATATCAAACAATTCATTAAACAGAACTATAAGATAAAAAATTCTGGTAGATTGCTTTCAATTATGTTATCACAATTTTGCATTTATATTGACTATTCATGTATTATTTTTAAAGTAGATTTATTTTATATGACATTGAGTGTAAATAATATGTAAATTTTCTCTATTCATGCAACTACTTAAACTGCTTACTTAGCAAATTGAAGAATCAGTAGGATTTGTATTAAAATATGACTTGATGCTTTATTATTTCATTGTATTATTTTATAATTTTACTTGAGGGTACATTTGCATATATTTATATGTCATATATTTATATATGTTTATATCATATTTATTTTATGTATATTTTCAATTCTAATAAAAGACTGGTTCTAAAGAAGAGATACTTATGTTTTTCAGTGTGCATTTCAATACAGCATTATTGTACTGGTTCAGAGCAGATTGCTGGAAAAATGTTCCTCAGTATTAAAGTATCTAGATGAATTAATTTCTGAATCAATAATACTGAAAAGAAAAAATACTCCTCAGTATTAAAGTATTACTGGAAAAATGCTCCTCGGTACTAAAGTATCTAAATGAATTAATTTCTGAATCAATAATACTGCAAAGAAAATCGTATTTTTAGATATGGAAATGTCATTTTAGAGGTATCTTGCATATTGTATTAATTAATTATAACACTGCTATATATCATTATTTTAAATATCAGGGTCTATTCTTCTGTTATCTGAAATGTTATTTTCACAGGGCATTGAGATGCTTTGGATGAGGAAAAAGTTTCAATTTTCTAACTCATAAATCAAGGGTTGTGTGGATTTATATTCTTGGAAGGAAGAGAAATGCATGCATTTATTCTCAATGAGAGAAACTCACAGGTTGCTTTCTTCCCTTTGTTATTTCATTGACCAATTAGACAGTATGTTATGATAAGCAATGCCTTCTTCAATTAGCTATAATTCTTACAAAGTATATTATTCAGGAGTTGTTACAAACAAATGGCTACTCAAAAAACTCTCTTTAACTATCATAGTTAAAAATCTTTTTAGGAGATTGTTTCTTTGAGGGATAGTGTGTTTCCCATTCATAACACTTCCCCAATTCTTCCCTAAGTGGTTTCATTGAGAATTGTTTTCCTTTCCCAGAGAGGTGCCCAAGACTAGAAGCAAATTTCACTGTTGGTGTTCATGAGTAGGAGGCGTCAATGGAATTGAAAGGTAAGTGTCACAGGAGAGACTGAGCGTAATCATTGGGAGGACAGGAGCTTCTGGCTCTCAGAAGACAGACTTGGATATTTCAAAGATGGAGCCATTTCATGGGATAAAGAGTAAGGTTGGGACTGTGGATCATGAATGAGTAAAACAAGATAGTTTGTTGGCAGTTGAGAGGATGTGGAGAAATTGTGATGTTGGATTGGTCATCCTCATGAGTATGATATCACCCAGTTTCTTTTGATAATCAACCCTATCATTTCAGCAACTTTTGTTTTTCTTTTTTCCTAACATTACAACTGCAGTTCAGGCTCTCATAATCATTCATTTTATTCTGATATTTTATCCTGAATGGAATTTCCCATTCCCACTTGCTCCAAGTCCATCATCTACATGGCCATCACTGTGATTTTCCTAAAGCCCAATCATTTATTTCATCACCAATTAAAAACAAACATTGTATACCCATAGGCAAAGTTCAAATCTGTTAGTATAGCACTGAAGAGTGCAAACTTTTTCTTTTGTTCTTATCCAATGGATTGCTTTCTCCCATATATTTTTTCCCAATACTTTCCCTACCTTGGTTGTCTCTACACTCTGCTGTCATATCTTGGCAAATATCAACACATCACTTAAGACTTGCTGATACTACCTCCTCCATCTATGATGTAGTCTGTCTATCCCCAGTCCTAATATCTTGCCAGACAGTGGCCAACATTCCCTCTTATCAGCCTCCAGTCATATTGGGTATGTACTTCTCTTGTGACATTGATTAATACTGATTTATGCATATGTGTTTTCCCAGTTTGGTGGCACCTTGAAGCTGGGAATTTGTATTATTCAATATTTGACTTTGAGTTCCTAGCACCATGTGTGATATTAACAGACACACAATAAAGTTCCAAGGACTCCTTAAACAACAAAATACTATTTGGATCATGTGAAATTGAGAAAGTGGTGATGGTTTTGAAAGAAATGTGAAACTAGAAAAACAATATCAGCTTTTCTAGTAACAAGAGTACTTTAGGGTCTTCAGAGTTTCTGACAAGAGGAACATTCTCAAGAAAAAGAGAGATTGCTGGTATCAGTGTGGGCGATTCTGTGAGGCTCCTTGCCTAACCCATGCAGTTAGCCTGACCGCTGGCAGGTGGCGGGAGCCCCAGGCATATTTCTTCCCACCCCGGCCTTCTGCCAATCAGGTAAACCGCTCCAGGATGTGGCCCAGGCCCACCTGGAAAGCTATCCTAGCTACGTGATCTTCAAGCTGATTGGAAAGGTATATTGGCACCAGTGTCGGTTACGTCCTATAGTTAGTGCTTTTCTGAGTTAGTTACGCCCCTTCTGCCTGCCCTTTATAAGTGTTCTTGGCTTTGAATAAAGATGGACCTATTCACCAAATCCTGTCCCGGGTGCTTCTTGTGGGAAGAACACCATTGCCGCCTTGCAGTATAAGCTTCAAGACAGGAAAAGAACTACAAGGTTATGGCACAATGGTGATGTCCTGGGAAAAGTTACAAGTGTTGAGTGAGTATATTTTTCTTTTAGACATGAGAATATATCAAGAAGGGACAGTGTTACTTTCCTCTGAATTTCAAAATCTACACTTGGTTAATGATGACTGAAGTAAGATTATTATAGTTCTAAATAACCAAGATAATTTTCATATATATAGAATATATAGAATTGATAAAACTTTGACCAAAAACACGCTTTATCAGAAAATGGATATCTATTCAAGAATCTACAAAATAGATATATTTAATTATCACACTTCTTATTTTTCAATCAGGAAAATCTATTTATACTTCTTAAACAGCACTGATCAATTAGTTCATGGGGTTTTTCTTAAGATGTTAATAGAAGTCCTGAGTGGAAAATGAGGTTCAGCATCAGAGTTGTGATTAGTTTTAAAACTCCTCCAGCTCTACAAGAAATAATGCCAGAGATAAGCCTTTTTCACTTTGTTATTCCAAGTGTTTGTTTTCAATTCCCATTAAGTAACATTCCTAGAACCATTTTCTGAGGTATTTATCAAATCATTTTATCAAATGGTCTTTTAATTTTACCTTCTATCATTAGGAGATACCATCCAAACAACTATAATATTACTTTCTTTGATGTGTAATGTTTGTTGCTGGAAGTTAACCAAAAAAAGAAAAAATGAATTTTCTGTTGTTCCTCTACTAGAACCTGATTTTTATAAAATGACCTCCTATTATTGGGAGACCACTTTTGATTTGAAATATTTAGCAAAGTATTTCTTCTGTGGTCTAGGGTGACTTGTTTTCATTTGTATTGAAAAGAGATTTAGATGGGAGAAGGAGTACATAAAAATTATTTAAAAATTATATCATATGTAGAGAGAGTAGGACTATTTGTACTTTGATTAATAAAAATTTGTGATATTTTCTGGAAATAGAAATAAAATAAAATATGGATTTAAAAACCAAAAAAATGACAAAAGTTGACTTGTGCAATGAAATAAAAAAAAATATATGAAGACATAAGACTCAGAAGGAATAAATTCCAGAGGTCTATTTATACAGAATGGAGATTACAATTAACAAGAAGGTATAATTGAAACTTGCTGATACCATATATTTTAAATGGTGCTACCACAAAAATATAGTAAGTATGTGAGGTGATAGATGTGCTAACTAGCTTGAATTACTCATTTCATAAGGTACACATGTATCTTTTAATTCCATTTCCCATAAGATTTCCAACTATCCTTATACAATCTGTTTTGATTTTAAAAATTTTTAAGATTTATTTTATGTATTTGAAAGGCACATTTATAAATAAAAAGAGAGGCAGAGAATAAAGAGAGAGAGAGAGAGAAAGAGAAAGAGAGAGAGAGAGAGCTCTTCCATCCTCTGTTTTACTTGCCAAATGGCTGCAAACAGCCAGGTCTGGGCTAAGCAAAAGCCAGGAGCCTGGATCTCCATCTGGGTCTCCCATGTGAGAACAGAAGCACAGGTACTTGGGCCACCTTCTGCTGCTTTCCCAGGTGTGTTAACAGGGGGCTGGATTGGAAGTTGGAGCAGCTGAGACTCCAGCCAGGACCCTGTATGAGATGCCAGAGTTACAGGCGGCAGCTTGTCTTGTTGCACCACAATGCTAGGCCCTCAGGTTTTTTTTGTTGTTGTTGTTTTGTTTTGTTTTGTTTTTTTAATTATTAAACATCAGTGTCTTAAGGTGTACAGTTGCTTTATGTATTTTCATGCAAAATTTGGTCAACCATGCTTTTTTCTTCAGGGTTTCAGGATTAAACTTTATTGATTGATTGTTGAAAGGTAGAAAGAGAAACACAAACAGGGATCTTCCATTGCAACATCCAGAGATGGACCAGTATCTAGGAACTCAGTCCAGGTCTCTCACATGGTTGGCAGGGACCAAAGTACTTGAACCTTCACCAACTGCCTACCTGGGTGTACAGTGGCAGAATGCTGGAACTGGGAGTGGAGACTGAACACAACCCCAAGGCAGCCTGATAAGGGATGTTGGTATCTTAACATCTTAACCACTGTACCAAACACCCACTTCATCTTTTAAAAAATGCATATTTACGTAATTCAATATTATTTCCAATAATTAAGCCTTTAGATCAAGATCAGCAGCATGGGGCCAGCATTGTGATGCAGTGTGTTAAGCTGCCACCTGCAACACGGGCATCCCATAATGGAGTGTTGGTTTGCGCCTTGGCCCCTCTGCTTCTAATCCAGCTCTCTGCTAATGCACCTGGGAAAGCAGTGGATTATGGCCTAAGTTCTGCCACCTCCGTGGGAGACCCGGATGGAGTTCCTGATTCCTGGCTTCAGCCTGGCCCACACCTGGCTGTTGCAGCCGTGTGGAGAATGAACCATTGGAGAGAGGATCTCACTCTGTGTCTCTCCTCTCTTTCTCTCTCTCTCTCTCTCTCTCTCTGGTACTTTGCCTTTCAAATAAATAAATTAAATCTCTTTTTGAAAGAAAGTTGATGTGGGCTCAGCACTTACTTTCTGTAGATTTAGCTGAGACAATTTCATCATCTCTAAAGCACAGAATAGGGAATAAAAATAGTTCCCATTAGGCGAGGTTGTGTTTTTAATCTGTATAATAATGTAATGTAATAACTTTGGATGCTCTAAAATAAATGCTACACAACATTAATTATCATCACTCCAGGAGCAATGATTGTACCAAAAACAGAACACAGTATTTGAAGGCAGAAAATTAAGATTTAAGTCTGGCTCTACTTCTTCCTCCCTGTGGGCCTCTTGGCTTTGGTGATCTATCCTTGAGGATGGTATCAGCACTTTCTTTCTAGATTTCTGTAAAAATCAAATGACAAAATTAAGACAATCACATCTGAAGCATAGTCTAGGAATACTTCAGCTGTGTACAACTCACCTTCACAAACCTTTCATGTAAGTGGAACTCAATTTGAAATTCATGAACAAAACAATCTAATAAAGCTATAATCTTTTTTTAGCATTTGAAATTCTGTATTTGCTAATATAGGATGAAAAGTCAGTGGTGCACCAGCAGTATGGCCTTACAAATAAAAAACAATAGTTCAAGAAAAATTACAGATGTTCTATATACATTGCAATGGATTTACATGTTTGAATAAAAAAAATTAATCCTTGCTTCTCTCTCATTTTAACTCTCCCTCTTGCTCATACACATAAACAGTCATACAAATGTAAACACATTATTTATTGTTCTGTATGCCTGCTAAGGCAGAAAGCAAGACAGTCCATTGTAAGTTCAAAATAATACCCTTATTTTGTTTTCCAGGGTCTTTTGTACACAGTCACAGGAGGATTGCACAGCCCACTTTCCTTGCACGGGAGCTTTGGGCTGCTCAAGCCTCCTTTGTTCGTAAGGTGCCATCCTATTGTCTGTTGTCTACACTGGGTTGTAGCAGCCCAGCCTCAAGGTAAGATCCCCCAGTCACATCAGGTGATGACTTTTTTGTCTGTAGTGGCTTGTCAGTTGGTCCTGCTTTTTTCATGAGTGAAATCTGAGCAACATTATAAAAAGGAAAATGACCAACCAAGTTTTAAAAAAGGACTTCCTTTTTCTGTTTTCAGTTTGCATTCCACATCTACATACCTTGTTCAGTGTTTGCAGATTTGCTTTCCTAGTACATGCTTTAAAATGAAATTGTTTTTAAATTCACGATAGAAACAGTATGAGGGTACTTCCGAAAGTTCATGGAGGAAGCCTAGTGCTTAAGATGTCTGTTGAGATGCCCAGGTCTCACACTGGAGGGTGTGGGTTTGATACCCAGATCTGGCTCCTGTTTACAACTTCCTGCTAACTCAGACCTGCGGTTCAGCAGTGATGACTCACATAGTTCAGCTCCTATCACTCATGTGGGAGACCTGGACTGAGTTCTGAGTTCCCAGCTTTGGTTCTGATACCAGTGTAAGGGGAGTGAACCAGAGCATGGGAGTTCCCACTCTTCTCAGACAAAAAGTTCATATAAAATAGAAATAAAAGATGTTTTTGGTTGAAAATAATTGAAATTCATGTATGTAGGGATCTTTAAAAGTTCATAAAAACTTAAGAAAAAACTACGCATGGATTTCAATTTTTTGCACCAAAAATATCTTACAATCCCATTTTCCTTGAGCCTTTTGAAGTCCTCTCTTATAATATACTATGGTTATAACTATTTTCATGACATCCCACATTGTTATTATTTTCAGTATAACCACAAATATTAATGTCCAGCTAAGTGTCTTCCCCCTTGTTTGCCATATATTTACCTTTATTCATCTTGGTGGCTTCATCTCAGACAATCCAATCTGACCTTGCACCTGCTTTGACTTAAAATGTAAATGCTAGATTGGCCCTTGATGAAACATCTCCAAGAAGTGTTCTGTCACCCAGCTCATCCAGGATTTTGGATGCTGTCCTTTCTGGGTTCACAGTGGATCTTGCCTATCAATCTATCTCTGGTCAGGGGAAGGAAAATGTTCAGTGCATGTATCCAGTGTTATAGGATGAGTAAGTTCTAGAGATTAATCAGCAGTGTGGCTACAGTTAGCACCACTGAAGTTAAAACCCAGTAACAATAAAAGCTATATTATGTACCAAAACAAAATTTTTAAATGAAGTAAACAAAGAATATGAAAAAGTTTTGTTTGTATTTCCAAAATAAGGCAAATTTCCTGAGGCATAACTTAGACATTTCTATCATTTAACATTACCATGGTAATGGCACACGTTCATGATTTGGACCTAGTTCACTCCAAGAATGATGGTTTCATAAGAATGGAATGGAATAAAAGTACCCTCTTTCCAATCTATTTCAAGAGAAAGTATCAGTGATTTTTCATAGGAATTACTCAAAAAAAGTTGTTGCAAACCCCTCAGTTCAATGATGTTGTGTTTTTCCCCTAAATGTTTCCATAATGTGCAAAAGCCGGTCTTTATAATAAGCCATTTATTTCCCTGGTGGGTTCACAAACATTAATTGATTAGAACAAAACACCATCTTTTCCCAGTGAAATATTCAATGCCAATATATTTCTTTTTAATACAATTACAAGGTGATAATTAATAAAGCCTTCCACTCCAGTCCTTACCATCAAAGTGTAACTGTAATCTATAACTTTTTAATTGAAATTATTATAATCACCCTTTCATGAGGGTATAGAAAATAATGTCTTTTCATGGGTCATGAAAATATATGTATACAAATAAAAATCATGGATTATGAAAAAGTATAATTTATACCTCTTCTGAATCTATTAGTATAATTAATATATTCTCTTTTAGAATATTAATTACAATTTGAAATATGGAAAGAATTCTGGATCAATAGACATCCTATTCTCAATATTATAACTGTAGAAGATTAAAAGGAGAGGTACATAAACAAATAAATATCATTGACTAGAACACTGTGAAATATAAAAATTGTCCCCATAAAATCAGATACCCCATTAGTCACTAAATTCTTGCTCTTCTACTCTTGTAGTTAATGAGCACAGACATGAAAGAAACACACTTTGTCAAGCCTATATAGCAAAGATATTGGTTGCTGGCAAAAGGCATAATTCAAGTGGAAAAATTAGACTTAATGTCAATTACACATCAAGTGGCATTTCTTTTAAATGCTTAATGCTTCTCAACTCAGACTGCAATTTAAAGAATAAAATTAACCCAGAGTGGCCTGGAATCTCTAAATTCTAAGAAATCTTACTTTTACACTGATTGTTTATGTTTTGAGAAAATGGACAATACATCAAAAATTAGATAATGTTGTACACAAAACTGATTTTATTCTGACTGCCCTGAGATTCCTTCTCTCCAGCCAAATTAACCAATTGCCAATTCTGGAAGCAGTTGTATCATTTTATAGGTCTGGGTTGATTATGCCATGAAATTGGCCTACTACCCAGTAGAAAACATACAAAACCCTCCTGAGTGAGGTTGGTATTTGGCTTGTTCTTTTCCTTATTTCTCATGTCTACTATCTGGACTAATTTCCTGACTTTTTCTGACTTACTGTTTACCAGATTACAATTAGACACTGCTAGTGGCCTGGCCAGCATCAATTATTTTTGATTTTTGGTTTCCAAAGAGGTAAGAAGTCTATGTAAAGCACTCTGTCTCTAAGACTCACTTGAAGCAAGGATGGCTGTTAGCAGAATTCTGCTCAGTAATATGTATGGAAAGTGAAAGCCTGTGGTCTTTACTTTTTCTGAGAAAACCCTTTGGCATCTTTTTTTACTTGGCCTTTTCCCTTGAACCTGTATCTTGTTTCCTGTAGAAAATGTTAGTGCAATGCCTGGAGGTGTAGCAGATAACTTTCAAGTATGAGAATGATCAAGAAGGCAGATGGAAAGATTACAGGTCTTGGACGGCACCGCAGCTCATTTGGCTAATCCTCCACCTGTGGTGCCAGCACCCCGGGTTCTAGTCCCGGTTGGGGTGCCGGGTTCTAGTCCTGGTTGCTCCTCTTCCAGTCCAGCTCTCTGCTGTGGCCCAGGAGGGCAATGGAGGATGGCCCAAGTGCTTGGGGCCCTGCACCCAGGTGAGAGACCAGGAGGAAGCACCTGGCTCCTGGCTTCAGATCAGCACAGCGCGATGGCCGTGGCAGCCATTTGGGGGGTGAACCAACAGAAGGAAGACCTTTCTCTCTGTGTCTCTCTCTCACTGTCTAACTCTTCCTGTCAAAAAAAAAAAAAGATTACAGGTCTTTTCAAGACCTTGAAGAGTTGTACTAATTTTGGATTTTTCACATCAAATAGGAAGGAAGACACTGCTGACCCATTTACAGGTGTCTATCGTTAGTTACAATGCTAATGCTGTCCCCAGTTGGTTTATGATTCACAGTGGTGTTTTCTGCTCTCTCCTGTGCTGTGACTAAATCCTTGACCTAGTTTAGTGGGAATATAGACAATGGCTATAAATAACAATTGAATGGAAAAATGACCATTTCACCCATATACAGTTTTTTTCAATTATTCATTCATAATTTCTCTCAATGAAATAGAACTAATGACAATGCAACATCTAAATATTTCCTGTGTGATTACAAGATAATAATTAAGTTCATTTAGATTAAGCCATTTCCTGTCAACAGTTTATTCACAGGAATAATTTTATGCAGACTGCAATGCAAATAATTATACATTACTTTTTTGTGTGCTCTGTTTGTTACCACAGATCAGGGAAAGTCTATGGTATTTGCCTTTTGGGGACTGGCTTATTTCACTAAATACAATGGTTTCCAGTTGTACCCATTTTGTTGCAGAAGATAGGATTTCATTCTTTTCTATGGCTCAATGATATTCCATAGTGTGTATGGGACATTTAAGTGTCTTCTGTTTTGAGAACCACATCACTCTGTACCATTTCTCTATAATGCTCTATTGCCACATGTGGAGCACCAAAAACAAGTTGTTCCCCAGTTAGCTGATTCTGACACACTAATACCTCTCCTTTAAACCTATCAAACTGACTCAGCTTCCCTGGTAGGTGCCCTATACCCATGCCAGGATAAGGTTTCTTGTCCACAGTATTTCACCCAAGCCATAGCTATTATAGCCTGAAAGATGTCAGCCAGTAAGTCACTTGGTCCTTATAGTTCCCTATTTAGAACTCTACTCTCATAAATAATTGTTATCTATCTGTGTTCTAACAGTTGAGCAGTTCTCAAATGGAGATGACAAGAGATGCTGTTAAACATCTGGGTATGCACAGGAAGGACAACCTCCCTTATGAGAGAGTAACCTAAAACAAAATGCCAATAGTGCCAAGGTTGAGAAAGTTGCCTAGAGTAATGTTCTTAACTCTAGCTGTACTTTAAAATGAAATGCAGAGTATTAAAATAGCCCCTATGGCTTGACTCTAACCCCTAGAGATTCTGCGATTCTGGTTTTTTGTTTTTTTGTTTTTTTAATTTGAAAGTCAGAGTTACACAGAGAAAGGAGAAGCAGAGAGAGAGAGAGAGAGAGAGAGAGAGAGAGAGAGAGAGATGTCCTCCATCCGATGATTCACTCCCCAATTGGCCGCAACGGCTGGAGATGTGCCAATCCGAAGCCAAGATCCAGGTGCTTCCTCCAGGTCTCCCACATGGGTGCAGGGACCCAAGGACTTGGGCCATCTTCCAACTGCTTTCCCAGGCCGTAGCAGAGAGCTGCATTGGAAGAGAAGCAGCTGGGACCAGACCCCGCGCCCATATGGGATGCCAGTGCTTCAGGCCAGGATGTTAACCCATTGAGCCACAGTGCCGGCCCCACGATTCTGTTTTTTGTTTGTTTGTTTGTTTTTATTTCAGAAATGTGAATTTACAAAGTGCAACTTTTGTATTGTTGTGGCTTCCCCCCTCAACCTCCCTCCCTCCTGTGGCCCTCCCCTCTTCCTCTCCCATCCCGCCCTTTATCAGTTTCATTTCAATTACCTTCATATACTGAAGATCAACTTAGTATATACTAAGCAAGGATTTCAACAGGCTGCATTCACACAACCACACAAGGTTGTGACGTCAGCAATCACCCGAGACCCTTGCTATGAGCTGTCTAGGCTATGGAAGTCCCTTGAGTTCACCGTCTCTGAACTTCAGTCAAGGCTGTGTCACAGTGAAGGTTCCTTCCTCCCTTCAGAGAAAAGGCGCCTCTCTCCTTGATGGCCTGTTCCTTCTGCTGGGGTCTTGTTCAACAGGGTCTTTCATTTAGATTGTTTTTTGCCATCGTGTCACGGCTTTCCATGCCTATGAGACTCTCATGGACTTTTAGCCAGATCTGAATGTCCCAAGGGTTGATTCTGAGGCAGGAGTGCTGTTTTGGGCATTTGCCAATATGTTTTAAGCATTCTGGAGTAGGGTCCAGACATATTTCAACTCACCATAATTAATTCAAATACAGCAAAGTTGAGAACCACTGAGATGAGCATAACATTTAATTGTGTAGAACAGGCTGAGTCAGAGGGTTGATAGATGGTGAACAGAGAGGCTAAGCTGGAGTAGACATTAAGCCTAACAGTCAAGACACTGTCCCACACCAGAATCCCAGGGTTCAATTCCTGGCTCCAGCTCCCTGATAATGCAGAGTGGGATCGCATCCCTGGGACGCAGCAGTGGTGACTCATGTAACTAGGTTCCTGCTACCAAACAAGAGACCGGATTGAGTTCCCAGATCCTGTGTTTGGGCTCAGCCATTGCAGGCATTTGGAAAGTGAGCCAGTAGATGAAAGTGTTCTTTCCTCCTCTCTCTCTCTCTCCCACCCTCCCTCTCTTCCTCTGTTTTTTCCATCTACTATCAACATCTGCCTCTCAAATCAATAAATTCAAACAGAAAAGGGCTAAGCTCACACAGACTAAGAAACAGACCTAAGATGAAGGCATTTTGTGCAAAAGCAAAGAACATGAGGAAAGGGTATTGAAGAAACTATAAAGTGTGTAAGGAAGAGAAATTTAAGATAGAGCATAAATAACTTGAATATTTTAAAGGCCCTTTATATATCATTACTCAAATATATGTTTGGTTATACATCTAAACATATATATATATATATATATATATATAGGTTTATTGTTATATTGGCAACTATCTGGTTGTTTTTTATCCTGTTAAATGATAGAGATGGAAAAAATTAAAGTAATTTTATGCGAGGGTAGATTTGGGACTTATCTCTTCCTTTTTGTTAAAAAATTTGATATTGTATTTGCATTAAGAGCTCCATTAAAAAAGTTAAAAGCCAAAATACAAATACAAATTTCATGTTAAAAATTTGAGAAGAAAAAATGGCTGACTAAAATGTAGAAATTACATCACATACCAACTTGTAGAACCAATGTGAGATATTTAGATATTTTGTTTTGATTTTTGTGTTTTGCTGCTAAGAGTGTGGTCTAAAGGTTTCTTGAAACTGAGAAGGAACCTAAATGTCTTCTCAGGATTCATTTTCCTATGCTAGCTCTAAACAACTCCACTACTAAATCCCTAATATCTGAAATTTTAGAGTGAAAATGGTATCACTGTTTCTACCAGTAACAAAAAAGTCTAAGACAACACATTCTTTTAGTGTAATTATCAAATATTACATTTAATTTAGGCCTAAGATTTTTTTTTAACCAATGAATCCATGATCCAGATCTCTCTGTGCTCAGGGGTATGTTTATTTAAACTCACAAAAACATCATCCAGTTCAATGTGATGATTGCTGCTCTGTTATATATGGTCAAAGGCATCTTAATTTTTCCATATGTAGAGCCTGTATTACATCTTTGACTTCTGTTTAGTTTCATAATTCATTTGAAATATGGTTATGAAATGAAAATATATACTTGTGATGTTCCAATGCTAATTAAGTAATAGCCAGCTTCTTGAGATGTTTTTCACAAACGATTGATACATAGATCTCTGACAGTAACATGATTAAGTCTAACACTTTATTTTTCATTTTTATAGGTAATTTATCAAGCATCTCTGAAGTTTGGATTGCAACATTCAAAGTAGGACCTTGATCAGATTCATTGTGCGGATCCAAAATATAGATAAAATACAGTATATGAATTACTGACATAAGTAGCAAGAGCATACACGCAATATTCTTTAGTGGTCTTTCATCTTCTCCAGGGACTTTTCAACCATATTTTACCAATGTTACAGTAGGAAATGCATTTTCCATTGCAACCCAGAATACATACAAGAAACAAATATTCTCATGAAACATTCTTACATCTATGCATGCAAACTACTCTAGCTTTCTCTTCTGCAGTTATTAAATTGTTAAAATTGAAAATTTCTGATTAATGAATTTTAACATGCAATTCAAAGAACACTAAGCAAGATTGTAAAAAGGAAACTTATAGGTCATGTAGAATAAAAATAAAAACAAACAAAACCAGTGAATGACAGATGTAAAACTGTAAAATGGTTCAACATTTTCTAAATGATTATAACTCTTTAAAAATTTAGCCTACTGCACATATACTTTCAATATAACAGGATTATGTTTCAATTTCTTACAGAGTGATAGACTGTGCCAAATATGATATTTTTAATACTGTTAGTTTTTCTAAATTGTTGTTTTATAAAATATTGTCACTACTTATTCTTTATTCTCAAAAATGACATTTTTTCATGACGGCTTTCCATCATTTTTTTTAAAGATTTTATTTATTTATTTGACAGCAGAGTTACAGACAGTGAGAGAGAGGGAGAGAAAGGTATTCCTTCCATTGGTTCACTCCCCAAATGGCTGCAACAGCTGGAGCTGTGCTGATCTGAAGCCAGGAGCCAGGTGCTTCTTCCTGGTCTCCCATGTGGGTACAGGGGCCCAAGCACTTGTGCCATCCTCCACTGCTTTCCCATGCTACATCAGAGAGCTGGACTGGAAGAGGAGCAACAGGGACTAGAACCAGCATCCATATGGGATGCCGGCACCTCAGGTGGAGAATTAACCTGGTGTGCCACGATGCCAGCCCGATGGCTTTCCATCTTTACTACTTCAAAATACAGTTAACAAGGATGGAAACAAACCAGTTCCAGAAAGGTTCACAAAGAAATATCCAAGTAGTAGAATATACACATCCCCAGTGTGGAGAACCTTCCAATTCACAAATACACAGCTGAAGATTGCATTACTTTTGACAACACTAAATAATCATTATGACACCCGAATCTGAGGGTACATCATATTAATTTGTTTGATTGATAAAAAAAAGTGTCAGATAGCAAGTAGTCACATTTAATTGCATTAACTGATAATCCATTTGCATTTTAATCAAATATAAAATATTCAGCTGTCTCAACATAATAGGTTGGTATTACTGAAATTAAATAATATCAAAAATGTTAAAGGACATTTATTTTGCTAAATACATATTTGGAAATAAACTGTAGACCCACTTTTGAGCAGATGAATTATAATCATTTATACAGCTTAAAATTATGATCAAAGACTCATACATTTGCTTATGGAATTACAGGAAATTGCCTTATAGTTAAAAATAAAAGATCGACTTTTATCAGCAGTTTCGTAACATTCATTTTATCCTAGATCAATTGTTTATAAATAAACTACAGCCTTATTCTCTACCTATGAGCTTGTTTTTCTTTAGCTCAATTCTGTATGATTTTTACAACTTTGTATCTATCGCTGGATTTTTTCTTCAGATCTTTATTGTACATTAAACTATTTTTCCAGAGTGACACCAGATTATTCAGATAAAACTTTATGAAGTTTAAATTGTGTTTTAATAATGGTTCCTTTTAATTACTTAGGTAAAATACAACATACTGTTCCAGCATAAATCCAAGTTATTTGTTCTGTATACTATCATAAACTATTGAGTTATTTTAAAACTAAAAAAAAAAATCAACTAGAAGAAATCAGCATATGTGCTTCAAAGAAGCACATAACTGGGCAAATGGACCCAATAGACATTTACAGGACAGTTCTCCCAATGGCTACAGCATGCCCGTTCTCAACTCATGGATATTTTCTATGATAGGCTACATACTAGACTACAAAACAAATCTCAGTACATTTAAAAAGGCTGAAATCATACCACGTATATTCTCAGACCACAAAGGTAAAAAACTAGAAATCAAGAATGAGAAAAACCATAGAAAATTAACAAACACATGGAAATTAAGCAGTATGCTCCTGAATCACCAATGAGTCATTGAAGAACTTTCAAAGGAAATAAAAAAAACCTTGAAACAAATTAAAATGAAAACTTAACACCGCAACCTGTGGGGTATAGCAAAAGCAGCATTAAGAATGAAGTTTGTAGCAATCATTGCTTACATTAAAAACAGAGAAAGATCTCAAGAAATAATCTAATGATGAAACTGAAGGATTTAGAAAACAGGAACAAACACTGAAGTTTTACACTTCAACCAACTGAAAATTTGTGAAGTGACTTATGCTGGAAAAAGAACTTCCCAACACTTTTTTGGTCATTATATGGAAACTTAAGAATATGCTTCTCTTTAGAGGAAAAATTAGAGCAATATAAAGGATTTAAGGTAGACTAATTTTTAAATTGCAGATATGTTTACAGACTACATGTTCTGAGCTATTTTTGAAACAAAGAGAGACTGTTAGAGTTCTCAAGAGCTGTATCATCTATTTGGCATAACACTAAAAATGTTAAATATTTTGTAAACCTCCAGATGTGTATATTCCATTTAATATACATACATACTAGCACACTTAAAGTATTTTAAATATTTAAGAGTATATGCATACATATATAGACATACTGAAGTTGACTTCAAAAAATTCATGGAAAATTGAATGAAAAGCTGTTTATTTGGATGCAAAAATTATTTTAAATCCATGCACAGTTTTTCATCACACATTTTCAAGAACTTTTTGAAACCCCTCATAAGCCTGGATATATGTTTTTATTGTTTTTTTTTTTTTTGGTACCAAAATACACTTCACATCCCATTTTCCATGAACTTTTTGAAATCCCTATGTAAATATTTTTGGATATGTGTGAATATATATATATATTTTATTGGCCTTTTCTATTTTGTTTTTCAAACAGTTACAGCCTGCTGGTTAATAAGTTTCAGGTGCTTTCATATTTTAAAATGTATACTTCAAAGCACTAAAGTTAAAAGCTGATAAAAAAGGTGTAAGTTCCACTGGGCCTTGGGAGTAATCGCTGCTGGCCTTTGTATAACCTCCCACTCTCAACACTTGCACATACACAAACACACTGAGTGAACCTCTGTCATCAGGTACTCACTCACAACTCCAAAGCTGCATTTGGCCCTCAGCAGCTCAAACGGAGATTCCCCAGGGAGTCAATTAGATTACATTGCAACTGCAGACAGCAACATCTGGACATGGCATTTTACCTAAGTGAGTGACAACTAACTTTGCCCTAGCATTGTCCACATTGCTCTTACCGCTGCTGACAGAAGGTGAGCTAAGATTCAAGCAATTACAAACCCTCTTCGGAGCAGACATTCAGTAGTAGAACAACGGTGCTGTTCTATGGCATTTCCAAACTAAACTGCAAAGTTAGCTTCATGGTGTTTTTCATTATAATTCATGTGGATAACCCATCTCAAAACTTAGATGGAAACTATAGAACTTGGTTAGAGAAAAAAATTGCCCTGTCCATATCAAATCACAGAAGTTTAATAGCTCAGCAGGGACCATTCTATATTCCATAGAAGCGATTATGGTCCACTCCATGTGGTTTTACAAATGATCAAGGTTGCTTTTGTATGATTTAAGTCTAAAACCAATGTTTTGGACATGAACTTCAATAATTTAATGACATTTATTAAAATCTTTACTTTTTATGTATCCACTAAAATAACTATGCAAAAAATAAATACCCATGACTGAGATAACTACAGCTTTCAGTGGGAGAGGGTTGTTTGCCACAGCCAAGCCAGGGTTGGTGCAATTTCCCACGCTTGGCTGTGGCGAACAACCTTGCTGTAAAGGATACTCTAGCGAATGGCCTTGTACCTCACTCCAGTTCTCAAGAAACTGATTTTAGTCTTCCCAATTAATTGTAAAACTTAGATTTCAGTCACTGCCAAACACAACTAAAGGAACCTATGGTTACTTTAGGGAATATAACTAATACAGCATTTTTTTATATTAAGAATATTTCACTAAACCAACAAATTGCTATTCATACATTTAAGTAACTAGGGGGCTGGCATTGTGGCATAGCGGATTAAGCCAGCACCTGTGATGTGGGCATCCCACATGGGTGCCAGTTCATGTCCCAGCTGCTCTGTTTCCCATCCAGCTCCCTGCTAGTGGCCTGGGAAAAGCAGCAGAAGATGCCCAATTTCTTGGGCCCCTGCAAACCATGTGGAAGACCTGGATGAAGCTCTTGATTACTGGCTTTGGCCTAGCCTACACTGACACTGCAGCCATCTGGGGAGTGAACCAGTGGATGGAAGACGTTTCTCTCTGTGTCTGTCTCTGTCTGTCTCCCTCTCTCACTCTGACTTTCAAATAAATAAATAAATATTTAAAAAAACATAACTAAACAATTTGAAGTTTGAATAGTCACAGTTGTGAATTAGATCAATAAAATATGTATCTGCTCTAGGAAAAAATTAAATCTATAATAAATATTTTCATCAGGTTTTTTTTGGTTTTGTTTTGTTTTCCTAAAACAACATTCTGAACCATAATTACACTATTAAAAATATGTGTCTGGTGTTAGGAATAATTTCAATATAGATACATTAATTGTACCTGCTGCTTTACGGCTTCTCTTTTTTCAATCATCCCAAAATATGGCCAGATGTCTGCTTCTCATTTATTACCATAATATTTCTTTCCTTGACCCTGTAATATTCTTAATCCTCAGTGTTATTCAACATAAATAAAAATATCCTTTAATCTTGAAGCAAAAGTAAATAATTCTTTTTGGTATCTCTCAATAAACCTTCAGGGTTAACATTTGACTTACACAGTTGAAAATTGTGATAAACAACTTGATATACTTCACTGTTGAACATGAGAATTAAATAGTCTACTTTTTTTAAACAATGAATGGAAAACTATTTTAAACTCCTTTTGCTCACACTGGAACTAACTTTAATGCATATCTTATAATCCCTTATTGTCATTACAGAAAATAAGTTCCTGAAAATATAGGTTCAATTTTATATTCTGTAAAACAAATAGTTCAATAACCACATTAGATTAATAATTTTGAAGCATTCTACCACAAAATTGTGATGAAAGAATAAACTCAACCAAAACTAAATCAAAATAATTACCTCTGAAGTCCTTCATAATATGTGTGGGTTATATTTGTGTAGATGTAAAACATTGCATTTGGCAAAACAAGAGAAAACATTTTACTCATCTAAAGTAGTCCTTGTTATCCACAAGGGATATGTTTCAAGACTCCTAGTGAGGACTTGAAATTCTAGACACTACAAATCCCTGTATACAAGAAGACATCAAAAAAGTTTATGGAAAAAGCAGAATGTAAAGGTAAATTGATTTTGGTGCAAATTCATTTATGAATTCATGCACAATTTTTCATAATACCCTTTTCTATGAACTATTCTCCCCTATACATGCAAAGCTATGAGAAGCTGAATTTATAAATTAGGTGAAATGAACAATAGTGACAATAAAATAGAACAAGTCTAACAATGCCCTGTTTAAAAAATGTTATATGAATTTCTCTCTGTCTCTCTCTCATATCTTGTTGTGTTCAACTTCAGACTGTACCTGAACTCGGGTCATGGACACTGCAGAAAGTGAAACCACAGAAAAGGGGGACTGCTGTGTATCATCTATTACTCTTTATGTTACAAGGAAGGAAACCTTACACTTGAACTGGATTTTATTGACTTGAACATCAGTACAATTTTAGAGGTGGCACAATCCTTCGATCAAAGTCCCACAGCACAACCATGTTACCATAAACCAAACTCTCCTTGGTCCCTCATCTGGTTTTCACAAGTTTTTACCTAAACCTTAGGTTCTAGAATTTGCTTTCCCTTCATCACCCATCCAAAGCTCTAGGCACAACCTTAATTTGAATCCAAGGAGCTATAATGATGCCATACATCATATCTTCATGCCTCAAAATCCTACCTCATGGAAGAAAAATAATCTCCTCTAGTAATATTTTTTTGAAAAAATAGAATTTTTCTCTTTCCCAGAATCACTGTCAAATTATTTCCCATTGTACTTCTTGGGACATGAGCCCCAATATGGGGGTAAAACTCATGTTGGACATAATGTGGTATTTCTTGTTTGCTCAGGTCAATAGTAATTCAGCCCTACTACTCTGAGTAGACTCAACCTACCAAATATCATACTGCTTTGGAAAATAAAATAAAAAGGTGAATTTTTTAGAATATAGGAATGTGAGTATTCACAGACTAATATTTTAATGAATTTTACCTGCCTCCACATTTAAACACAATAGTAAATATATAATAATTTACTATTATTCAGGACCAATACAAAATTTATATTCAAGCCTTTTTTTAATCCAAAATACTTTCTTGTATATATGTCAATATGAAAATCCTAATTACATATTTTCACTGACCTTTTAACTGATGTGGTTAAATAAAACATTTTATATTTTTCTTTAAACAATAAATTTTGAAATTACTAATTCATTAATTAGATATTAATTGAGCACCTACTATTCATTATTACAACTGCTGTGCATATAGTAGTGAACCACACAAAATATTCTTGTTATTACAGTACTAACATGCTTAGGACAAGAAATACAATCTAATGAATATATTGTGTTGATAAGTAGAATTTAGAGAATTGTAATTTTAATAAAGAAGGCTAGTAATTTAGCACATATTCTTAGTTTTGTTAATAACTTACTAAAACTCTGAATTTCATTTATTTTTCTGTTCTTTGAATAGATTATAACAAAGGTTTCTAAGTTAACAATGTCCCTTTTTCTGATAATTATGGCTCAACAGAAAACAGTTATTCCAAATCTAAAAGAGTTGGCAGCAATTTTGTTGCTGAAATGCTCACTTCAACTTTTTCAGATGGTAATGGAAAACCTGAAAAATCTAAATTGTTACTTTGAAGAAAATATAAGTGATGGATAGATGGTACATACTTTTACAGAGTATACATTTACATAGTAAATATACACACATATTTTAAGCCTGTGGATCCCTTTACATAAAGAAATTGCTCCCACTGCTTATGAACGAGTCTTATCACTCCTTTCCATCAACCTCTGTATGTATGTTGCCATATGTAGTACATATGGCAACAGAGGTGCTAGGACAAACATTGGCATTGGCATCTATAACTCTTGTAGAGGAATTTCCAAAGAGGAAAATCTCTCTCATGGACTCTTTCTAAGAGGGAGGAGTTGTTATTCATACAGAATTTGAAGTCAGAAAGTCAGATTTTCATCTTTTACACAAGGTTTTAAAATTGAGGATGAAAAACATTTTCTACATAAGTTCCAAAAGTTGACATAATATTCAGGAGCCCAAAAGAATAGAAAGTTTGTGAGGCCTCTATATGTACAAACTAAGAGTTTCAAACAAAATATATTTGTAGGTCAGGTAAATGCCATAAGGCCATAATGGTTTCATATGGATTATAAGTTACAATATAGTTGTGATATACCCTACCCTAGTTCCTTCCATGAAATGAAATTCAGCCATTAAAAAGAAAGTGTTTCCTATGTGTTAAAACACAGATGTCATAGGATATGTTAGTAAATTTAAAAAGACAAACTGAAGAATAGTACATGTAAAATTATATTTCTGTTTTTAACAAGAGACAGGGAGTAGCAAATAGATTTTAAGCTCTGCTGCATATACTTTTTCCTGGAAGAAAGTGATATGAGGCCAGAAAGCAATTATAAGCCAAACCATCCAAGTTCCTGTGGACATTAATAAGTAGTTCAGATTTTATTTTAAGAGCAAAATAGTCCACAACAAGCTTTAAAGAAGATATTGAAATAACCTGTTACTCTTTTTTAAAAGAGAGTTGCATAAATCTACTTCTGGCAAAAAGGGACAGGATATAGCCTATTGCTTGTGGAGAAAACTCTATACATGTGACTCAACAGTTTTCATGACAAAGGACATCAGATAATAAAGCACGCATCACTGAGAAACAGAAGACCATCAAGTTCCTCCACATGCTCACCCCAGCATGCCATCCAGAGACAGATTGCAGGACACAACAGAGGAGGAGGCAGGAGGGAGGGTACAACCAGGAAGCTTCTTTGAGTTGTAAGGAAGCTATGTGACCAGGTAAACCAATGCTTCTATAGTTTGCAGGACAGCTTAATGGATGGAGGAAGACTATACACAGCCAGAGCCTGGATGTTTGAGGAGAATCCTTTCGGAGTAGTCTAAATAGTGATCATTACATGCATATGGAGAAACTGTTCAAGACTAGGGAAACAACAATCCAAAAACTAAGAGAACAGTAACTAGAGGTCATGTAGGACCACTACCACACTAAAATAATTCATGATCCATGAGGCATTGAGTTGAAAACGATCTTACATTGGAAGTAAAGAACAATTAGCCCTAGAATGTGTACTGCACTAAAATTTCCCAACAAAGGATAAAAACAAGACTCTTTCCTAGCAGGTTAGCTGCATTCCAAAACAAAGCTTAAGCTAGATGACTTTATAGAAATATAAAAATATCTACTGTCCAACTAAATAAAATTGCATTAGGTATGTAATTAAATATCACTGGGTATACAAGAAAGCAGGGACACAACTCGAATAAGAACAATCAGTTCATTGAAACTAAGCCAGGATTATCCACATGTAAGAACTAGGGAATATTGGAAGAAAGGAAATTAAGTTACTATAACTGTATTTTATGTGTTCTAAAAGTTAAACATACATATCAAAGATATGAGCATTTATACTAAACATTTAGTGATGAAAACCATGAAGTCTATAAGAAAAATACATCAGGTAGAAATAATAGCTTAAAAGTACACAATTTTATAAGACTAATTAATTCAAGACATAGCAAAAGGAAGTATGCCAAAAAATGAAAAAAAGAACTGTAAAAATGTACACCAGTCTCCTGTGAAACACTTCAAGCATCTTAATATACATATAATTTTAACCTCTGATGGAGAGAAAGAGATATAAAAATATTTAAATAAATAATGAGTAAAATTTTCCTTAAATTTCAGTAAATTTATAAACCTACAGTACAGCTTCATGAAGCTCAGCAAACACTAAGAAATAAGAATAAAAATACAAGTTACCTCATCATTAAAATGACCAAAACTAATGATAAAGAGAAAAAACATAGAAGTAGTAAGACAAAAAGATACATCACATGCATTGGAAAAAATTTAAAATGATAGTATATTTCTCACTGGAAATATTGTTAGCAAGAGGGAGTAAAGCAACAATTATAAAGTACTAAAAAAATTACTTTCAGTCTAGAATTCTGTACCAGCAAAAAAAATCTTTCAAGATATTTTTCATGTAGTAATAATTTTAGAAACATAGAAACAAAGAATCTTTTGCCAACAGATAATTTCTATAAAAAATCTTAAGAGAAACTTTTAGGTAGGAAGAAAATAATCCTAGATGTAAATATGTATGTGTTTGTATGACTATGGATATATACTATGTTTTTTAAAGTGTACATATATATTTGAATATGTACATATATGTGCATGTATATATGCATATATCTTCATACATACACAGGAATGAATAACTACTACATGATAAACATATGGTTAAATGTATATGATTTTTTATGCTTAAGTGTTTGACTTACAACTATACTACAAACTATAATGAAAATGGAGATAAAAATTGTGAAGAAACTTCAAAAAGTTTGTGAGTAAATGGAATTTAAAGTCAAGTTTACTTAGCACAAAAATTTTGAAATTTGTGTATAATTTTTCATTATAATCATTTCCATCACCTTTTGAAACCTCTTATACATAAAATGAAAATATCTCATAACAATGGACAGAGGTTGAGGTAAGATAAATAGAAGTATGCTGTTATAATGTTCTCATTCCATATATGAAGTGGTGTGTGTCACCTGAAGTGTGACCTTTAGAAGTGAACTATAAATAACACTACAAGCCAAATAGCAATCACTGAAATAACAAAGAGTTACAAACAATGCGCTGACAAGGAAATAAACTGGGACAATGAAACACAGTCCAAAAGAAGTCAGAAAGCAGAAAAAAAAAAGAACCAAAAAATGAGTACAATAAATAGCAATGACTGGTTAAAGCTAACTATTAAAATCACATTAAATGACAGTGATGTGAACACTCCAATTTAAAGGCATATCAATTGTTTAGAGACAGTCTGAATTCTTATGTCAAAATTTAAATGGACATGCTGAAATTCTAAATTGAATCTTACATCTAAGAATTTATAGAAAACAACATAATACAGTTTGGAAAATGCTCAATCGGACTTGCCCCAAATGGTAGAGTTAGAAACATACCAGGGATTCCAATTCAATCCCATCAAGGTGGCATGTACCAATGCCATCTGCCTAGTCCAAGTGATCAGTTTCAGTTCACAATTGATCACACTGATAGGATTAAGAGTCAAAGGGATCACATAAGCAAGACTAGTGTCTGCTAATACTAACTGATAGAATTAAAAAGGAAAGAACAATCCAACATGGGAAGCGGGATACACAGCAGACCCTTAGAATGGTATATGTCCTAAACAGCATTCTGGCCTCAGAATCAGCCCTTAAGGCATTCAGATCTGGCTGAAGAGCCCATGAGAGTATTTTAGGTATGGAAAGTCAAGACACTCTGGAAAAAAAAAAAAAAAGAGGACCTAAATGAAAGATCTCTGCAAGTGAGATCCCAGTGGAAAGAATGGGCCATCAAAGAAGGAGGTACCTTTCTCTGAAGGGAGGAGAGAACTTCCACTTTGACTACGACCTTGTCTAAATAAGATCGAAGGCGGAGAACTCAAAAGGCTTCCATAGCCTTGGCAACTCATGACTAGAGCCTAGGGAGATTACTGACACCATAAACAAGAGTGTCAGTTTGTTAAGTCAACATCAGGAGTCACTATGTACTTACGCCTCATGTGAGATCTCTGTCCTTAATGTGTTGTCCAATGTGAATTAATGCTATAACTAGTACTCAAACAGTATTTTACACTTTTTGTTTCTGTGTGGGTGCAAACTGTTGAAATATTATTTAATATATACTAAATCGATCTTCTGTATATAAAGATAATTGAAAATGAATCTTGATGTAAATGGAATGGGAGAGGGAGCAGGAGATGGGAGGGGTGTGGGTGGGAGGGAAGTTTTAGGGGAGAAAAAGCCACTGTTATCCAAAAGCTGTACTTTGGAAATTTATATTTATTAAATAAAAAATCCAAAAATAAAAAGTAAAAGTAAAAAATCCAAATTAAGATTAAAAAAGAAAATAACATAATATATCCAAAAGATACTCATTGACTGTTATGTAAAATATAATACATGTAAATATTTAGTCCAAATGCTCAGTGATAAGATTTAGTTAAATGAAAGGAAATATACCTCTACTGGAACCATGAAATATTATATTGTTACAAAAAGGGAAAGGAATAAAGCGAGATTTAGATCCAAATGTAGGGTATCATCAAAATGCTCATAGAAATTATATGGTACAAAGAAAACTGTGTGGATTTCAACATTTTTGGCATCAAATAAGCCTTTAATTCCATTTTTCCACAATTTTTGTAATGCCCTCATATAATATACAGTTTAAGGAAACAACTTTGAAATGGCATATATTCAGGATACCATTTATTATATATATATTTTTAACTTTTATTTAATGAATATAAATTTCCAGTATACAGCTTATGGATTACAATGGCTTCCCCTTCCCATAATTTCCCTCCCACCCGCAACCCTCCCCTCTCCCGCTCCCTCTCCCCTTCCATTCACATTAAGATTCATTTTCAATTCTCTTTATATACAGAAGATCAATTTACAAAAAAAAAAAAAAAAAAAAAGAAGATCAATTTAGTATACATTAAGTAGAGATTTCAACAGTTTGCACCCACATAGAAACACAAAGTGAAACATACTGTTTGAGTACTAGTTATAGCATTAAATCAAAATGTACAGTACTTTAAGGACAGAGATCCCACATCAGGAGCAAACGCACAGTGGCTCCTGTTGTTGACCCAACAAATTGACACTCTAGTTTATGGCACCAGTAACCACCCTAGGCTGTCGTCATGAGTTGCCAAGGCTATGGAAGCCTTCCAAGTTCCCCGACTCTGATCATATTTAGACAAGGTCATAAAAGACAGGGTGAGGATAGTAACCAATGATCCCAAGAGTGGCATTTACCAGGTCTGAACAATTATACAGCATTAAGTGGGGAAGAGGACCATCAGTACACACAGGTTGGGAGTAGAGCCATTGGTGGTAGAGTAGAGGTTATGATTACAAAGGAATGAGGCCCAAGTGCACTAGATAGGGCCTAGAACAAAGGACAGAGTCATTATTAGAGGAGCTAAGAAAGGTGCTGTCTAAGCTACAATTAAGTTTTCTGATTGAGAGGCAAATAGAACCTGATAGAAGGGGCTTGATAATAATCTGTTGGGCTTTAGGCCTTGTAAGTTAAGAGGCCCAGACCTATCTATCTCTTCACATGGGGTATATCCTAAGGGAGGTGTGAACCTCCTAGGGGAAGGCACTCTGTTGACTTTCATTACTTGGCTGGCCTGGGAGGAGAGCTGGCCAGGTAAAGGCAGGGGGCATCTCTAACAAGAAATTTACAGTTCTGCCTGCAATGTTGCTGACCCTACTTGACCATCCCCTCAGCTGCAGTGGTCACTTTGGAAGTTGGGCTGAGTGAAGGGCTTTTCAGCTTGGAGCCAATAAGATCTGTGGCTCTGACCTGGGCATCCTTCGACTCCAGGGCAGGTCCATTTCCAGTGACCCAACTCTTGGCAGAGCTGCCAGGGCTCTTCACAAGCTGACTTCTGCTGAAGCCCAGGCTTACCACATTGAAAGCCACTGCAGTGGACTGGCCTGTTGGGTCTCCTTGAGGGCAGATCACCGTACAGATCAGCCATTAATAGGCCTGCCACCCATTGCTTCTGATGCCTAGCTTTCTTTTCCTCCTGGTTTGTGTTAAAGCAGACCAGAGGATGCAAGTCAAGGGAGTGCCCATGTCCCATCTCTAATCTTCGATGGCCTGAACTACAAGTCTATAGTCACAGGCATGTTCTGTAGTAGTTTTTCTAAGGTAGACAATGCCCATGAGGAAAATTATATTCTCACTTTAAAACTTTCTTTCCCTTTGGTCTGAAAGGGAGGTTTTTTTTTTTTTTCTACTTACTGTATACTTCGCTGATGGCGATGTGAATCTAGCTATGAGATTATTATTTAAGCTCTTATTTTGGCTATGCTATTACAGAAAAATGTTAGCCATCTCTTATAAGGTCTAAAGATTAAATTGTGCATCCTACAGATTCCTTCATAATAGAATTAGTTCCCTACCTTGAAGAGAATAGAGAAATGAAAGAACAAGTTGGGCTTAGAATAGAGAAATGAGGGAGCAAGTCCTAGATCACTTGCTGACAATAGCACTATTACATGAATACTTAGCAAACCGTTTAAACCCTTAGATAAGAACTTAATAAAATATTTACCAGAAGGTCCAATGCCTTCTATAAATTTTAAGAATCATGTATTTGAAAACACCTCTTAAATATCTAATATGGTGTAGTTTGTTTAACCAGTAAACTTAAGCACAACCATATAAAATGTTTTTAGTTTCTTTCTACCAACAAGTTTAAAACATATGATACACAGATTCAGGTCACACAAATTAAAATGTATCTTTGATTGATTTTAGCAGCTTAAATTTATGGACAATCTTATCTAAAAGCCATTTAAAATAAAACTCTTAATAAAATTTCCCCATGTGGACATACAATATGTACGCACATATAACATAGCATAATGATGAGATAAAGAAAAAATCCAAGATGGCGGAATAGGAAGGGAGCACATTTATATTCTTCAGCAAGACACAGGTTAATAAAAGTGGAGATACTGCAGGGTCAAGGAAGAGTAGGGGAAGAAACAGCAGAGGAAACTATTCCGGAACTAGTGATTCACAGTGGACCTGCGAGGAGAGCGTGGGAGCCCAAGTTCGGGACACCAGCAGCAGACTCAACGCACCAGCGCTGGAATGCGAGGTGAGCCGAACCTCCATAGCCCGAGACACCAGCGGGCAAGCAGAAAGAGGAGGCTAGAGGGAACGAGGCTTGAAACTCCGTGGGGAAAAGTTCACCAGGCTAACTAGAAGAGAGAGAGGGAAAAAAAAAAGTGACCGATACGGACACGAGTTTCTCTCTCTCCGCTCACCCCTCAAGGGCGAGCAAGACAAAGAGCAGGCGCCATTTTGGACATACGTCATAAGCAGGGCGACCTCAGGTCTGCACCAGCCCTGAGCCTAGCAGAAAAACCTGACTCTGGGGGGAGGGGTGAAATAACTGGAGATTAGCATCTAACTTGGCAACCCAGTGGGAGACAGCAGGAGAATTGGAGCCCACACTGAGGGCAGCAGAGATTCCCTGTGTGGTCCTTGGGAAAGAGCTTCCAATCTCTGGCTCCTGTGGGTATATCATTTGCCTGCTAACTACCTCCAATTACATTCAGCTGTGCAGAATTACTTCCCTTTTGAATCAACAAAAGAAAGAGACATTTACCACACCTAACCTGGGAGTGTCATCTTGACACACCCTCAACCCTGAGGAACCAAACACAGCTCTCAGTCCACACCCATCTCAAGCCTCTAAGGCTCCACCAAAAGCAGACAGTCCACTTAATCTAGAGTCATAGTATAACAAGAAAAAAAAAACACCACAGTGAAGAAACCAAATATCTCCAACATGCCATACAACAAACGCAAAAACCGAGGTAACAAGAACAAGGAAGACACTATGACGCCCCCAAATGAAAAAGACACCCCAACTCAAGATTATGAAGATGATGAGATAGAAGAAATGCAAGAAGCGGATCTCAAACAATTGATAAGAACATTAAGAAGTTCTCAAAAACAAATTCTTGAACTACAGAAATCCTTTAAGGACAAGATAGAAAACCTCTCTCGTGAAAGTGAAATATTAAGGAGGAATCAAAATGAAATGAAACAACTAGTGGAACAAGAAATGGTGATAGTGGTGAGAAATCATAATGAAATGAAGAATTCAATAGATCAAATGACAAACACATTAGAGAGCCTTAAAAACAGAATGGGCAAAGCAGAAGAGAGAATATCAGACTTAGAAGACAGAGAACAGGAAAGGAAACAGGCAAACCAAAGAAAAGAAGAAGAAATTAGAAATCTAAAAAATATTGTCGGGAATCTACAGGATACTATTAAAAAATCTAACATTCGGGTTCTAGGAGTTCCTGAAGGCATGGAGAGGGAGAAAGGATTAGAAGGCATTTTCAGTGAGATACTAGCAGAAAATTTCCCAGGTTTGGAGAAGGACAGAGGCATCTTAGTACAGGAAGCTTATAGAACCCCTAATAAACATGACCAAAAGAGATCCTCACCACGACATGTTGTAATCAAACTCACCACAGTGAAACATAAAGAAAAGATTCTAAAAGGTGCAAGAGAGAATCGTCAGATTACTCTCAGAGGATCTCCAATTAGACTCACAGCAGACTTCTCATCAGAAACCCTACAAGCTAGAAGGGAATGGCGAGACATAGCCCAGGTACTAAGAGAGAAAAACTGCCAGCCCAGAATATTATATCCTGCAAAGCTCTCATTTGTGAATGAAGGTGAAATTAAGACTTTTCATAGCAAACAGAAACTGAAAGAATTTGTTGCCACTCATCCTGCCCTGCAAAAAATGCTTAAAGATGTGTTATACACAGAAACACAGAAACATGGTCACCAATATGAAAGAAGGTAAAGGAAGGAAACCTCACAGCCAAAGATCACAGGAAGCTCAATTTCTCTTTGACATAGAATTAAACTCTGATGCACTGTTAGAGCAATGTGTTAAAGTAATCTATTATGTTCTCTTGATGTCTGTTAAATTCTAATTGTTCAAAAACAGCTGAATTTTTATTAAGAGCTATGGGTTATTTAACTATGTGCTTATTTTCAAAGACTTGAATAATCACCTTGTAACAATGATCAAATTTGGTCTATGTTATGTCATGATTTTAAGGAATCTTAGTTCAACCAGATATTTTGGATTTTGATATTCAGGATACCATTTATGAAAATCTATGTGTACATTTGTAGATGCAGTATGTAAAGTTGGGAGTGTTGTTCCCGGTCTTGACTGTAGCTAATTTTTAGAGGTAAGGAGAGGCTGGCAAAGGTTAAGTAACATGACCAAGGAGCTTTTCATTTTTCACATATACCTCTGTAGTTAACATTTTACGATGGGCAGATAAAGGAATGGTTTAAAGATATTTTCATTTTGAGAAAATAAATACATTGCCACCCAGCAGCCTAATGAAGTCTCAGAGCAGGATAACCTTCTGGGGGAATGCAGACAGGCAGTGTTTCCAAACACAGCACAGGATTTAGTCACATTCCTGGTTAGAATATTTGCCTGACCACATACTAGCTGTGTGAACCTGGAAATCTATTTTAAATTATTTACCTAATATTTTAAAAAGTGTCTATCACAGGTGTTCAATACATGCTTGACTTTAATGTCAAAAGGATATGACATAAACTACATTCCTTGACTTTAATGTCAAAAGGATATGATGTAAATGTCCCCATTAAGTGTTCAAATAATCAGGACATTTCTCCAGAAATGTCTGAATCATGCGCTGAGTCGTCCTCAAAGTGCCACATGTAAAGGGTCGACAAAGAAGTTACCTCACGATGCAGCATTTCGGTATTTTAGGACCTACCTCTAGAAAACAGAATTCAACAACTTCAGCCGTCATGCCGAATTCTATCTAGACAAACACTGCCAGGCACAATCCGAAAAGAAGGAGAAATGTTATTGAATTCTCACCCATTGAACGTGGATACAGCTTGTGTAAAAATCATAAAAATGCAGAGCAGAGTGAAACAGTTCCTCTTCTACAGGGATACGTGTGCCCTACTCTCGCTGCTGTCCATAGCAGGAGGCTCTCACTGGTACAGGTGGTCCTTTTAATTGTGTGCATAAAACAACTGAGTCATTTTTTTGATTGGTAAATAATATGCAATGTCAAACTCTCTACACCATCTGTGTCATTCACTACCACAGTTTTCTGCAAAACTGCCAGCAGCATAAAGCCAGCACCACATTGTTGGAGAAGGCGCAGGAAGAAGTAGTTGGCGTCCTTGGCAAAGCTTAAATCTGTTCACAGTATTGAACCTGACATATGCCCCAAAGCAGAACGTGTGTGCTACCCTAACGATCTCTCCTGCTGTTTTATAATCAGAGACATAGATGGAGGGAGCACAGCAGTATTTTTTTTTTTTAATTTGGAACTGGCCAGCCTTCTGGACATATTCTTTTTTTTTCTTTTCTTTTTTTTGGCCAAAATCTACTCTCATGTTCTGGAGGACTGATGTGCAGATTACTAACCACAGCATTTCACTATTTCCTAACTAAAAGATGTGTGCTAATTTCTAAATCCTCTTTCCGCCGTTGTTCCATTTTTTGAGATTCCTCTTCTCTATCATTTGAAAGAAGAGTTGCTAACTGCCAATCATTAACCCTGACAGTTGAGACAGACTTCTTGAAAGCTGAGGGAGTGTAGGTGGTGGTTGCCTTGTCAACTTCTCTTTTCATCGAAGGGAAGGAGCACTGAGTCAGAGAGCACTTCTTGGCTTCTTTTTCAAGACGTCTGGTATTGACAGAAGCTAAAAGTCATAGCCTCAGCATGCACCATGCAGGGAACGGCCTGGGAAGATGCCTTCTTCCATCTCTCTTTTTTGCTGTTTCCTTTCATATTATGCACAACCAGCCATGCCCATATGGTGATAGCGCCAGATCCAGGAGTGGATAGGTGTTGCCAGATCCCTTCTAGACTGGGAGCTTTCTCATTGTCCGTTGGTACTAAAATTAGCTAAACAATGAACATGTCTTTGAGAGCCTCCTGATTTCCATGGGAAAAGTTCCACACAAACTTTAATTCAGAAAAAAGAATAGAATTTTGATCATGATTTTTTAAAACATTCTAAACAAAATTCATCAAATTCTAAAGGATAGGAAGACTCCATATGATGATATGTATGCAAGAAAATAAAAAAATATAATATTATAACAGCTTGCTTGAGGATCCTTCTTTCTTAATGAGCAAAGAGTAAACTTATTATTATTTTAATCCATCTAGTGCTTGAAATGATTTGTAGTCTGTTTCACTAAGAAACCATCATTATACCACCGTGAAAAATTCCATGTTCTTTATTCATAAAATGTAGACTAATCCAAGCACAGGATGTAAAAATCAAAACTGAATTTATAAACTTAAAACTATATTTACAGAAACATATGTTACAACTCTCTCCAAATAGATAGGATTATAAATATAAACTTAGCATTGCCCTAGTAGATTCACAGTTAATTTGGCCTGTATTATTACAACATTTTCTCTTGTAGACATCAGTAAGAAATGATCTCCAGTAAGTACACACTCTAAAAGGAAATCATTAGGCTCATTCTAATGTCTAACAAGCTGTGGGATGGTCCTTGAACATGCTTTCTGAACACAGTCAACCCTTAGTACCTGTGTGCTCAGTAGCCATGTAGCCATGCTTGGATTCAATGGAACACATCTGGAAAACATTGCCAGGGTGGGGCTGGGAATTGCATCTGCACTGAATATGCACAGACTTTTTAATTGTTATTTTTCTTTAACTAGCATGCTATAAAATTTATTTAAATAACATTTACATGGCATTAATCATCTAGAGATTAAATGGTAGGTAATCTAGGAATGATTTAAAGTGTAAGGAAGGATTGCATGGGAAATATGCAAAGACCATCCCATATGTAAGGGACTTGAGAATCCTCAGGTTCTAGTATCTGAGGGGTCCTGGAACCGGTTTCTTCTGGATACTGACAAATGAATGGATTCAACTTTGCCATTCTTATCCTTTCCTTGAATTGCTGCAATTTAGTTGTTCTTTGCTGTTCTTTGTACTTGTGAACTAATGAAGTAGCTCTTCCCAGTGCCTTTAAAATGATTGGCCAATGATTCACAGAGGGTCAAGCATTGACTTGAGTCAGGATCAAAACTGTCCACCTCTACAGAGGAGTTATTACAGCTTCCTCTACTAAGTTCATGATCCCTTGCTGCTCATGTCCTTCAGACAGTATCTGGGGATGACGGTTGTGTGGTCTGTGTTAAAATGCAGCCCTCAATGTTTTATTGCATGTTGAAACTGCTCTTATGGCACACGAGCCTACAACTGACAGATCTTTGAGGAGGTCAAGATTTAGCAGCCTGGTGTAAACTCTGTACGATAAGGAGAGGTAAGGAAGAGTCAACCCAGAAAAGAGTAGTGCAAAAGGATTTGACTCCTCTGATGACTTATAATAGCAGGTGAGGTCATTAGCCCCCACAGTACATGTTTGAAACCTAAACAGGTACAGCAACTCACCATTAGGATCAATCCATTACTGAATTAGAAATACGACTGAATTTAGCAACAAATTTGTGCCAACATTACTTCTAGCAGCAGTAGGTTTTCAGCAGCAGATTGGCACCGTGACAGAGTCCATAATTTTCACAGTATGTGTTTCATAATTTGTCATGCACACTCTGATTGCCTGGCATATTGGCAGAGTCCACAGTGCTCTCTAAATGTCACCAGACGCATTTGAGGATTTGTCATGCACGGTCTGAGCAAGTGACACAACACTGCAGAGTGGCCAGGTTCAGAGCTGATTTTTGCACTCACTGTAAGTGAGTGCTCTTGAGCTCAGCCACCAGTGACGAGGGCCTGGTGGGGGCTGCACAACCCTTCTCTAGGAACTGCTGATTTTTAATTCTGCGTCAAGTGATCGTATGGATGCTGCCAGGAGAAAATACTACTACACTGCAGGTGTGACATGCACAGCACAGAATTTCTTGCCTGATAACATTCTTTTCAAACCATTCCTTGTAGTGTACTTAATGCTGTTTTTTCAAACAAGCACAGAAAGCATTTCACAAATTAGGAGTAAAAAATAGCACAGCAATAAATATGAATAGAGAGGGAGAAAGCTATATTATAAGAAATGAATCAGTTAAGAGATCAAAAGACAAGATGTCTCTGATGATTTTAACAGAAAGGTGCAATAGGTTGGGATCAGAGAATCCTGGGCTCGTTGTCATAACACCTGGTTTCGGTAGGAACAGCTTCTGAGTTTAGGCAAACCATCCGTCCTTTTTTGGCCTCAGTTAACGAGGAAGTTGGATGAGAGCTTCTCACAAGAAGCTTTCAAGTCTATAAATTCCATTGTTCTAAGACGGAGCGTGCGTTTATTAATATCTTTCAATCATCTGACCCGTTTGTCTGCAATGATTGCATAATGCTTTTCCAATGTTTAGTAAAAGCTTCAAGAGCTACATCTGCTGGAAGCTTTTAGTTGTCTGGGATTCCAGCCATTATCTTATCACTTTTAGTCACTGTCTGTTAGAAGGAGAGAGGAAATTAGTCTTTTTTATCCATTTGGGCCCCATAGATGCACCTGTTACTATGAAATCTGTCTGATGATAAATAACTCGCATATGCTCAAGAGTGTTGTCTTGACATGTGCAGGGAGAGACCTTCACAGACATATGTTATAAAAAGCAATAGCTGTGACTTTGTATTGCTTGTGGATCATGGAACGTAGAGAAGCACTTGAAAGCTAACAAAGACTCTTCAGCTACAGGGGCAAGCTGAGGCTTTTGTTGGAAAATTCTGAAATCTTGAAAGATCTACTGTAAGGCCCAGACTTACATGCAATGCCTCCAAAATACAGATACAGCAGCACACACACAACACCACGGGCAAACATAGGCCTATTGGTCAAAGCTGAAATATATTAAGTAGCATCATGGAGCATATGGACGATTTCACTTGAGAAATCTAGAAGACAAGGGTCATTTTTTACAATCTGTAGTTTAACTCAAAAAGGAATTTCTTCTGAAATGGCCCCCAGAAATTTACATTTGTTGAAAATGTGGCTTATTCTCATGTTTCTATGGCCAGTTTGATTTGGATAAGGAGAATCATCACTACTCTCCCAGTTTCTACATGAAAAGGTTGTTTTTCCACTAACCTTATGAGGACAATTTCCCACAATTCACACCCAGTGCCAACCCCCTGTTATAAACCAGGTGGCTGTTGCAACTTCCTCTACTCAAATCTCACCATAGCAAACACAAGCAAGTAAGAATTAGATTAGGTTTGATTATTTTTCCCCCCTAGCATCTGATGAAAACTGGATGTTTTACTTTTCAAGTTCTATTAGTTCAAGTCACATAATTGATTCTGGGCCTTACATTAATTAACTTTAGAAATTGACTTGTGCTGACCATTAAAGCCTCGATTTTATTATTCTAGAATATACCCTCTTTCTGTTTTCCAAATATTTTAAGAATTATGACTCAAACAGGAAAATTCTATACCTTTTGCATACATGTTAATGCTTTTAATACACAGGAAGTGAACTACCTTAAATATTACCAATCTGAGTATACTAAGCAAAATAGGCTGAATACCTTTTGTATAAATATCTAACCTGGGATTTTTCTCTGAGGTACAATCTTCATAAAATGTTTCTAAAAACACTTAACTCAGTTGTCTGTTTTGCACAATTAGCTACACAAAGTCTTTGCACTCATGTAGATCTTTCATTTTTAACTGCTTTTTTCAGATATCATGAAGATATTTAGATATATAATTACAAAAGGGATCCATCTTCCATTGTGCCTTTAACAAACACACATGCACATACACACACACTGATAAACATAGCTATATAAAAGTACTTGGTTAATAAATTGATACATGAAAATATCTGCTTTATTTGAAAACGTTTGCTCTCAACTTATTTCCTCTACTCATGTTGCCTAGAACAATCAAAATACAGGGAGAAAGCCAAACTGTTGAAAATACACACTGAACTGAAATGAAGTGAAATAGTTCACATTGCATTTTTGTTTTCAATCTAATTCTCAAGAGGATGACTGCATATCACTTACTAACAACTTGACAATTGTAGAGACTTGGTTGTCCCATCTGAGTTTTCCAGAAAACTCACTACATCTGCTTTAGTCTATCTTCCACCTTCATTCTCCCCATTCCACCCACATTGCTTACTTACTTCCTCAAGGCCCTTAGTGTTTCCTTGCAAACACACACACAATTCCCTCCTCCCCTCTTTTTCTGTGATTACTCACTTGTATTAAAGGATTGCATGATGAGTTCACCTGGTTTATTTGGTTCTATTTCCTTAACCAGAATTGTATTAGCTATTCTCTTGCATTATCTTTAGCAATCTAAATGTCTGCTAATGTTTTTTTAGTATCTATAATTCATTCCCTAGATAAAAGAGCTAGAAAAGCTTTTTTGTTTTTGGAGGCATGCTATCTTCCATTGCTAAAGAGAGAAAAATAAAAATAAATTAGCTTCTATAAAGATTTCCAAATGTTCATCTTGTGTTAAGAAAAAGAAAGCATATAATTTCCCAAAAGCTCCTAGCAGTAATCATAAAATGACTTCTGACTCTTCCTGAAGTACCTTTATAGTATAAGGTCCTAAGTTTTCAAACAGCACAGCCTCAAAGATAGTTTTTCTCAGGGAAAAGTGCATTTGTCAACTTTTCAAGGCATTTGCACTTGTGCCATCCCCTTACAATCATGAATCTTTCCATAGTGACAAATGCGTTAAGGTTACATTATGCATTTGTAGAAGTGATCAGTAAACAATACATCTTTCTTTTCTTATGTAAATTACCAGAGAAGTGGAGAAAAAATGAGTTGAAGGTAAATTTGACAGAGTCTAAATCAGTTATAAAGATCCTCCCAACAAGGAAAAGCCCAGGACTAGATGGCTCCAGTACTGGATGGCTTCACTGATACCAAATCCACCACATCTTTAAAGAAGAGATAATTCCAGTTCTTCTCAAACTATTCAAAACAACAGAAACAGAGGGAATTCTCCCAGACTCTTTCTGTGAGATTAGCATCATCTTAATTCCAAAATCAGAAAGATATACAACAAAGAAAGGTAACTATAGAACCATATCCTAGAGGAACATATATGCAAAAGTCCTCAGTAAAATGGAAAGCCAAGATATCATGGAAAAAAAAAAAAAGACCTAAATGAAAGATCTCTGTGAGTGAGATCCCAGTGGAAAGAATGGGGCCATCAAAGAAGGAGGTACCCTTCTCCGAAGGGAGGAGAGAACCTCCACTTTGACTATGACCCTATCGGAATAAGATCAAAGTCAGCGAACCCTAAAGGCTTCCATAGCCCTGGCAACTCATGACTAGAGCCTAGGGAGATTACTGACGCCATGAACAGGAGTGTCAAATTGTTAAATCAGCAACAGGAGTCACTGTGTACTTACACCCCATGTGGGATCTGTCCCTAATGTGTCGTCTAAAGCGAAGTGATGCTATAACTAGTACTGAAACAGTATTTTTATACTATGTGTTTCTGTGTGGGCACAAACTGATGAGGTCTTTACTAATTATATACCGAATTGATCTTCTGTACATAAAGAGAATTGGAAATGAAAAAAAAAAAAAAACAACCTGGTGTTAAAATGGAAATGGCATAGAAAATTAATTAATTTGAAAAAAAAAATTATGTAGGATCTCTGTCTTTAATGTGCTGTACATTGCTATTTAATGCTATAATTAGTAATCCAATGGTAGTTTATTCACTTTATGTTGCTATGTGGGCAAAATGTTGAAATCTTTACCTAATATATACTAAACTGATCTTCTGTATATAAAGAGAATTGAAAATGAATCTTTACATGAATGGAAGGGGAGAGGGAGCGGGAAAGGGGAGGGTTGCGGGCAGGAGGGAAGTTATGGGAGGGGGGAAGCCATTGTAACCCATAAGCTATACTTTGGAAATTTATATTCATTAAATAAAAGTTTAAAAAAAAATGCTAGCTAATTGAATACAACAACACTTTGAAAGATCATTTGCCTGGACCAAGTGTGATTTTTCCCTGTTCAGCAGTGATGTTTCAAAAAATTCTGCTATATCAATGAATAGACTTCTATTTTTTTTTAATTATTATTTATTTGAGAGGTAGAGATACAGATAGTGACAGGGAGAAACAGAGAGAAAGGTCTTCCATCTGCTGCTTCACTCCACAAATGGCTGCCTTGGCCAGATTTGGGCTGATCGGAAGCCAGGAGCCAGGAGTTTCTTCCATGTCTCCCACGCAGGTGCAGTTGGGCCATCTCCTACCACTTTTCCAGGCCATAGCAGAGAACCGGATCAGAAGAGAAACATCCAGGAATAGAACTGGTGACCATATGGGATGCCAGCACTGCAGGTAGAGGATTAACCTACTGCACCACAGCACTGGCCCCTGAACATACTTCTAACCCCTCCTCTGTTTCCACATCTCCAAGAACTCCTAAGGCCCATATCTTAGGTCATTTGATTGTATTCCACAAATCTCCAACAGTGTATTCAGTTTCTCTAATTTTGTCTTCTTTTTTGGGGGAGAAGGAGTGGTCAGACAGAGATTTTTCATTATTTATTTTCTAGTTCACTTATTCTTTCTGCTTCAACAAATCTTTTGTAAAGATTTTCCATTGTATTTTTGACACACTGAATTCATTATTTATAATATTTCAGATTGATTTCTGTTTAATATCTCTATTTCTTGGCAAAATTTTTCATCCATGATGTGTAAGGATTTCTTTAACTCATGAATTTGCTTCTCATTGTTTTTGAGTACTCTTTTGATCATTCTTTTAAATTCCTTTTCAGGCATTTCACCAATCTCTTCTTCTTCACATTCTTTTAATTTTTATTTAATAAATATAAATTTCCAAAGTATAGCTTTTGGATTACAGTGGCTTTTTCCCCACCATAACTTCTCTCCCACCCACAATCCTCCCCTCTCCTGCTCCCTCTCCCATTCCATTCACATCAAGATTCATTTTCAATTCTCTTTATATACAGAAGATCAGTTTAGTATATATTAAGTGAAGATTTCAACAGTTTGCACCCACATAGAAACACAAAGTGAAAAATACTGTTTGAGTACTAGTTATAGCATTAAATCACAATGTATAGCACATTAAGGACAGAGATCCTACCTGAGGAGTAAGTGCACAATGACTCCTGTTGTTGACTTAACAAATTGACACTCTTGTTTATGGCATCAGTAATCACCCTAGGCTCTTGTCATGAGTTGCCAAAGCTATGGAAGCCTTTTGATTTCACTGACTCTTATCATATTTGGACAGGGTCATAGTCAAAGTGGAAGTTCTCTCCTCCCTTCAGAGAAAGGTACCTCTTCACATTCTAATATTGAACTGTTACTGCATCCCTTTGGGAGAGTCATATTGCCTTTCTTGTTCATATGCAAACACATGGAGATGGAACAATATGCTCCTGGATGAACATTGGATCATAGAATAAATCAAAAGGAAACTCAAAAAATTTATGGAAATAAGTAAAATTACAACTCAATATTTCAAAACATATGAGATACAGCAAGAGCAGTGTTAAAAGGGAAGTTTATAGCGATTAGTGCCTACATCAAGAAATTGGAAAGACATCAAATAAATGATCTGAAGGAAAAAGCATCTGAAGGACCTAGAAAAACAAGAACACACCAAACCCAAAGTTAATAGGAGGAAAGAAATAATTAAAATTAGAGAAAAATAAACAAAAGAGAAGCCAAAAAAAAGATACAAAAGATCATTGAAATGAAGAGCTAGTTTTAAAAAAATAAGCAAAATATATACACCATTGGCCCAAATAACCAATAAAAAGAGAAGACCCAAATAATAAAATCAGAGGTGAAACATGAAATGTTATAATGGATACCACAGATATAAAATAATCATAAGAAATAACCACAAATGTAAAAAATTACACAAAAGCTATATGCCAACAAATTGGAAAATTTAGATGAAATGGAAAGATTTCTGGACACACATAATGTACCAAAGGGGAATCATAAAGACACAGACAGCCTAAATAGCTCAATAACCAATACAGAGATTGAATCATTAATAAAGACTTTCCCAATAAAGAAAAGCTTTCACTGCTGAATTCAAGCAAACTTTTAAATAAGAATTCTGAATACTATGATTAGTGATGAATTAACCCTGTGAATATAGAATGGTAAAATTTTGTGCTTGCAGAAACTGATTAACAAAGGGGAGGGATTGAGAGAGGGATATTTGGGGGAAATCGGGAGAGTGAAGGAAATGTGTTTATCTTCATGGAACTGTACCTATGGAATGCGTAAAATCTGTTCCCTTTATGTTAATAACATTTTTTTTAAAAAAGAAGAACCAATTCCAATGTTCTCAAACTATTCAATACAATTGAAAAGAAAAGAATCTTTCCAAAATCCTTCTATGAGGCCACCATCACCTTAATTCCTCAATAAGAAAAAAGATACGGGCCGGCGCCGCGGCTCACTAGGCTAATCCTCCGCCTTGCGGCGCCGGCACACCGGGTTCTAGTCCCGGTCGGGGCACCGATCCTGTCCCGGTTGCCCCTCTTCCAGGCCAGCTCTCTGCTGTGGCCAGGGAGTGCAGTGGAGGATGGCCCAAGTACTTGGGTCCTGCACCCCATGGGAGACCAGGAGAAGTACCTGGCTCCTGCCAACGGATCAGCGTGGTGCGCCGGCCGCAGCGCGCTACCGCGGCGGCCATTGGAGGGTGAACCAACGGCAAAAGGAAGACCTTTCTCTCTGTCTCTCTCTCACTGTCCACTCTGCCTGTCAAAAAAAAAAAAAAAAAAAAGATACGACAAAGAAAGGTAACTAGATTAATGTCCCTGATGAACATAGATGTAAAACTCCCCAACAAAATACTAGCTAATGGAATCCAACAACACAGCAAAAAGTTCATTCACCTGGAATAAGTTGGATTTATCCTTTTATGCAGGGATGGTTCAACATATGCAAATCAATAAGTGTGATACATCACATTAACCAATTAAAGAATAAAACCATATGATTATCTCAATAGATGCAGAGAGAGAATTTGATGAAATACAACATCCGTTCATGTTAAAAAGAAAAACACCTTGAACAAATTGGGTATAGAAGGAACATTGCTTAACACAATCAAGGCAATACATGGCAAACCACAGTCAGCATCATATTGAATGGAGAAAATTAGGAATCATTTCCACTGAGATCTGGAACCAGACAAGGATGCCCACTCTTGCTCACTCTCATAATTTCTATTCAATATAGTCCTGGAAGTTTTAGCCAGAGTCTTTAGTCAAGAAAAAGAAATCAGAGGGATACATATTGGAAAGGAGGAAGTCAAAGTATCCTGTTTGCAAATGACATAATACTATATATAGGGGTACCAAAAGGCTCCACTAAGTGACTATTGGAACTCATAAGGCAGTTTGGTACAGTTGCAGGATATAAAATCAACACAAAAAAATCAGTAGTCTTTGTATACACAGATAACACCATGGCTGAGAAAGAACTTGTGAGTCCCTTACCATTCATAACAGCTACAAATGCTTTGGAATAAATTCAACTCAGGATGTGAAAGATTTATACAATAAAAATTATAAAACATTAAAGAAAGAAGAAGAAGACACAAAAAATGGAGAAATCTTCCATGTTCATGGAATAGAAAAAATATCATAATGTCCATACTGCCAAAAGCAATATACAGATTCAGTACAATATCAATCATAATACCAATGACAGGGGCCAGCATTCTGGTGCAGAGGTTTAAAGCCCTGGCCTGAAATGCCATCATCCCTTGTGGGTGTCAGTTCTAGTCCTGGCTGCTCCTCTTCCGAACCAGCTCTCTGCTATGGCTTGGGATACCAGAGAAGATGGCCCAAGTCCTTGGGCCCCTGCACCCACCTGGAAGAAGCTCCTGTGCAGGGTCTTAGTCCACCCGTACAGGATGGACTGGTCCCGAGGAAAGGTAAGTGCGCCGCTCGCACATTCCCCAGCCTCCCGATCCCAGAGACAATCAGATGCAGCAGGGAGCCAAGTCTAGCAAGAACTCATTTATTTTGCATGTAACAGAGCCTTTTATGGCACAAAACTGCAGAGACATTGGGGCAGGTCATAAGGACCAACCAATTACTTAAAAGATCACTTTACGGGGCGATTTCTATAGGACTAGCCATATGTCTATACACTTGCTCTCAGTTGTTGTCACTTCCCCTGATGTTGTGCAGCCAATCAGCTTTGATGGTAAACAACTTTGGATTCCACCCACCTTACTTCCTTTGGGCACCATCTTTGAATTGCCTCCTGTAACTAATTTCCCCACACTTCTGGCTCCTGGCTTCAGATTGGTGCAGCTCTGGCCGTTGTGGAGGCCATCTGGGGAGTGAACCAGTGAATGGAAGACCTCTTGCTCTGTCTCTACCTCTCTCTGTAACTCTTTCAAATAAATAAAATAAATATTAAAAAAAAACAATGACATTCTTGTCAGATAGAGAACATAATGTAAAATTTCATATGGAAACACAACAGACCCAAATAGCTAAGTAAAGTCACACAACATAAACATGGATGGAGGCATCACAATATCAGATTTCAAGACATACTACTGAGCAGTTATAGTCAAAAGAGCCTAATAGCGGCACAAAAATAGGCATTAGGTCAGTGAAACAGAACAGAAACCCCAGAAATCAACCCACGAATCTGAAACCAACTAATATTTGACAAACAAGCTAAAACCAATCATTGCAAAAAGGACAGCCTCTTCAACAAAAGGTGCTGGGAAAATTGGATCTTCAAATGCAGAAGTATGAAACAAGACCCCTACCTTATACTTCGTACAAACATCAACACAACATGGATAAAGGATGTAAATCTCTGATCTGTTATCAGCAAATTACTAGAAGAAAATTACTAGAAGAAAATATCTAGGAAACAGTGTAAGACATTGGCATAGGGAAAAACTTCTTGGACAAGACCCCAAAAACACAGGCAATAAGATCAAAATAGACAAATGGGATTACATCAAGCTAAGAAGCATCTACACTCCAAAGGAAACACTCAGCAAAGACAATCAAAATATTTACAAACTATGCAATTGATACAGGATGCAGAATCTATAAATAGCTCAAATAACTCAACAACAACAACACAAAGCATACAGTCAAGAAATGAGCAAAGACTTGAACAAGCATTTTTCAACAGGGTAAATTCAAATGGCCAATAGACATATGAAAAAATGTTCAGGATCACTAGCCATCAGGGAAATGCAAACCAAAACCACAATAAGGTTTCACCTCACACCAGTTAGAATAGCTCTCATCAAAAATCAAAAACACAATAAATACAGACAAGGTTGTAGGTAAAGGGTACCCTAAAACAGTATTGGTAGAAATGTAAACTAGTACAGCCATTGTGGAAAACAGTATGAAGATTCCTCAGAAATCTGAAAATAGATCTACCATAGAATCCAGCCATCCAACTCCTGGGAATTTACCAAAATGAAATGAAATCAGTATATAAGAGACTCATCTGTACCCCCATGTTTATTGCAGCTCAATTTACAATATCTAAGTTATAGGATCAACCCAGATGTCCATCACCTGATGACTGGATAAAAAAAATGTGATATATATACACAATGGAATACTACTCAACCGTAAAAAGAATGACATCCTGCTGTTTGCAACCAAGTGGATACAACTAGAAATCATTATGTTTAGTGAATTAAGTAAATCCTAAAAAGACATATATCATATGTTTTCTGATATGTGGCAGCTAATATAGAATACAAAAATATATAATTATGAAACAAACATCTTATGATATGATTGTCATTTTTACCCCTTGTTTATACTCCTGTGGAACTGTGGTCTTCATACTTTTTATTTGTTCAATATTATGGTTAGTGATGAATTAAGCCCGTGACTGTAGAGTACACTGAAATTATGTCTTTGCAAAAGTTGAAAACAAAATGAAAGGAAGGAAGCAGGGAAACTGAGGCAGGAAGAGTGATAGGAAAGGAAGTGTAAGTTTTAGAACTATATCTATGAAATTCATAAAATCTGTCCTCTTTATAAAAATAAAAATTTAAAAAAGAAAAGGAGATAGCCAGGGAAGAGGTTCCCTTCCTAGCTGTCATATTTTGTTAATATTTTAAAAAATTATTTTAAAAAATTTTTCAAAGATTTATTTATTTATTTGAAAGTCAGAACTATACATAAAGAGGAGAGGCAGAGAGAGAGAGAGGTTTTCCATCCGATGGTTCACTCCCCAGATGACCGCAACAGCCAGAGCTGCGACGATCCAAAGCCAGGAGCCAGGAGCCTCCTCCCGGTCTCCCACGTGGGTGCAGGGGCCCAAGGACTTGGGCCACCCTCCACTGTTATCCCGGACCATAGCAGAGTTGGACAGGAAGTGGAGTAGCCAGGACAAGAACCAGCACCCATATCGGATGCCGGCACTTCAGGCCAGGGCATTAACACACTGCGCCACAGCACTGGCCCCAAAATTATTTAAATTTTAAAAACAAGATTTTCTCTACCTATCTAACCAATAATTATTAGTGTTCTTTAACTTTATGTTATAAATAGAAACAAGATTCTTGCTCTCAGGAGTTTGTTTTCTCATGAGAAAGACAGGTTAAAAAAAGTAAATAATCAATTTCTATGTGTACTAATGTGAACATGCATATGAATACATACATGTGATTTAGTATATATACATACACATATAATTATACATAAGCACAGTTCAAAAAGTTCTTGGAAATTTGAATTAAAAATAAGTTTATTTTGATAAAAAATATTTTCAAATGAACATATAGTTTTTTTAATGATTTATTACTTATTTATTACTTATTATTTGAAAGTCAGAGTTACAGAGGCAAAGGGAGAGAGAAAGATATTGCCCTGTTAGATGCAACAGCCAAGGCTGGGCCAGGCCAATGCTAGGATCCTGGAGCTTCTTCCAGGTCTCACATGTGGGTGTAGGGGCCCAAGCACTTGGGCCATCTTCTGCTGCTTTTCCATGGTACATTAGCAGGGAGCTGGGTAGGAAGTAGAGAAACCGGCACTTGAACCAGCACCTCTATGGGATGCCAGTACTGCAGACAGTGGCTTAACATACTGCATCACAGTGTCAGTCCTGAATGTATAGTTTTTAAATAATGCTTATTCTTTATGAACACTGGGAGGTTTCTAATATGTCTAGATTTCAAAATTATTTTCCAACAAAATATATTCATCTTTTAACTCCATTTTGATTACTTTTTGAAGTGCCCTTGTACAATGTACAAACACAGATATATTATATGTATACCTATAAACTTAGACAATACATGGTGAACATATTGTGTGTATCACATAATAGCAATTGATTTAGAAAGAAATTTTTAAAAAAAACCACAGGAAAATAAATGTTCCTGGTTTTCTCTGGAAGCATACCTTATGCACTATGGGGAAGGGAGTGAGCGACTGAGTGATGGAAAGTGTCCATCCTTGACACTTCCTTCTTGGCCTCCTTTGTTCATCTATGTGGCCAGAAACATCTTGGATATGAAAAGAAAGTAACTCCTCCTCTTCCTTTCCTTTTGGTTCTGTCTTCAGAGAGTGGAAATTTTCACACTCTTCCTCCTACCTGAAGATCCAATATTCTGATTATTTGAAGATTCCACGCTCCACTTCTACATTTTATGACAATCTCCCTGGCAAATTAGAGGAAGGTGAATGGGACGCCACTGGCCAATCACTCCCCACTCCTAATTAAATGTATCAACATTCCTTCTAAATTCTGAGAGAATCCATTCTGGTAAGTGACAAACCATGAAGCTGACCAATACAGTTCGAACACAAATACACATTTCATGCATCAGATTTGAAACACAGCTGATGGAATCCACTGTTGATGAAGTTACTACAATTAGTGTTACATGAACTTAAACAAGAGAACATTCTGGTCTTAGAAAAGAACAGGAGTTGTACTAGAATAGTAAATGCTATTTCTGATCTGTTCAATATTTAATATTGACTCCTATCAAAAGGAAGAATATTCTCCTTTCCATGTACTTTTTTAAAAAAAATTTACTTATTTGAGATGTAAGGAGAGAGAAACAGAGAGAGATATTGATCTTTGATCTGCTGGTTCACTCTCCAAACAGCTGAAATGGCCAGGGAAAAGCAAGGAGCCTGGAGTTTGGAATTCCATCCTGATCTCTGACATGGGTGCAGGGGCCCAAGCACTTGGGTCATCTGCTGCTGCTTTCCCAGGCACATTAGCAAGTAGCTAGACAATTGGAATTTGAACTGGCATTCAAATATGGGATGCTGGTTTTGCAGGCAGCAGCTTAATCCACTGAACCACCACACCAGAAAAAGACCATATTTTAAGGCAAACCATTTTCAGTGCTGCATGTTGTGGCTCCCCAAGTTCTATCAGAGGGAGGAGATGGGGCCTCTCCCAGCCACAGCTACAGATACCTTCACACGGCTAACTCCTCACTTGGCTACAGTCCTTAACTCCCAAATTGTCCGCAGGAAATTTCCACCTCCTCCTCCGCACCTAGTATTTTGACTTTGATGTCATTAAAACAAATTCATTATCATTTCCTCTCAAAGCTGCTCACTCTCTCTCTACCTTCCCTTCCTCAATGAATATGCCCAGCTTCAATAACAATACCCAAGCCAGAAACCTAGTGTCATCCTAAAAATGTTCTTTCTCACCTTGCCCCATCAGTCCCTAAGACCAATGCTGCTGTACCCTAAGGTCATTTGACAAATTCTCTTTCACCCCATGGGCATTTTGGCAGCAGTGCTGGTCCATCACCTAATACTTGCTCTCTTTCTCCCTTTATCCTTCCAACAGAACCATGATTTTATAAAGGCAGAAGGTCATATGCTTTAAGGAAGATTTGCTATGTAGGGTATGAATCATAATTTATCCAAACCAGCACTGTACAGTGGAATTTTCTGTAATGATGGAAATGTTTTATAATCTGTGCTGTTCAATACAGTAGCCACTGACTATATGTGTCTATTAAGCATTTGAATTGTGACTATAGTTAATGGTGCACAGAATTCTTAATTTACAAGGTTTTATTTAAACTTAAGTGGTAACGTGACAAATCACTACATGATTAGATAGCATTGATATCAGTCAGAGTTTGGCCTTATCACTAATCAATTAATCATACAGGAATAAACAATTGAAAGAATTTTGGCTACTTAAATATAAAAAAAGTCTTCTAGAAAATTTTTTCATCTTAAAAAGAGATCAGATACTGAGACACTCTCTGACCTCTAGATATTGTAGGAAAGTATGATACATAGATCATTGTAGCATTTTGAAAGCAGGGGGACAAGACTGAGGGCAAATGCCCACGTACAGAAAAGCTCTAAGAAAAAAGGTGGAAATCATCTGATTGTTCAATCACAACTAAAATCATCTATGAAATTAGATACATTAAACTTTTTCTTCCTCTGGAATTATTTATATGAGATAAGTTTATTTTTTAAACTGTTGATTTGCTATTTCTATGCATTTAGGCAACAAAACATCCTCTGTGATAAGACTTTTAAAAAAGATTTGGAGAGACAGTAGGGGAGAGAGAAGGAGAGAGAGAGAGAAAGAGAGAGAAACGGATCTCCCATCTACTGGTTCACTCCCCAAATGGCCACAACAGCTAGGATTGGACCTGGCCAAAAATTGGAGCTTGGAACCCTACCTGGATCTCCCACACAGGTGGCAAAGACCCAAGTACTTGGTCCATATTCTGTTGCTTCCCATGCTCATTAGCAGGGAGCTGGATTGGAAGTGGAGCAGTTGGAACTTGAACACGTGCTCATATGGGACATTAGCATTCCACTCAGCAGCTTAACAATTTACCACAACACCAGCCTGAGAGTTTTACTTATTTATTTGGGTTTTGAATTTCATCATTTTTAGCAGTTGCCTCAATTCTTTCTAATCTTTCATTCAGACAGACATCTTTTAGAATATTTCTCCTTCCTAAGACTGAGAACAGTTCATAAATAAACATGAGGTGTAGGATTACGATTGTCTCTACACACACAAACTTCCAGGCTCTGCACAACAGAAATCACATCAGGATGAGTCATCATTGCTTAGGACACAGATTGGCAATGTTTGTAGTAGGCAGCAGACAGATCCTAAATTAATCAGTTAATTAGTATAAAGCATTTATATAGTTCTGGTCATAATTCTTCTGTTCTTAAGTGCTTTGATTTTTTCCACAAAATGGTAGAATGGATCCCAAATTCCCTCATCTAACATATATAGATCCCCACTCTCTGTCTTGATCTACGTTTATAATCTTCTCTATCACTAACATCTCTGTATAACTTCATGTTCAGTCTCCAAAATAATAACTATTCACTTCAACCTTCTCAGATTATCCAGAGACATTTAGTGAATGCTTCTGCAGGCTGTTTAGTTGGGCTGTCAGCCATGAGCCCCAAATGTGTGAAGAAGACATTTTCCTCCCCTACACCCCCTCAGTCTTTGTTCTGACAAGAGTATCTGTGTTTGAGTCCAGGCTCCACTTCTAATTCCAGATTCCAGCTAATACATACCACAGGAGGCAGCAGGGGCCATCCCACATGGTTGGATTCCTGACACCCATTTGGGAGATCCAATTTGAATTCAAACTCCTGATTTCAGCCTCGCCCTTGCTATTGTTGGCATATGTGGAATGAATTAGTAGATAGAAAATTGACATCTCTATTCTATGTTATCTCTCTCTCTCTCTCTCTCTGACTTTTAAATAATTTAAAAGGTTTTAGCAATCAGGGAAATGCAAATCATAACCACAATGAGGTTTCACCTCTCCCTCGTTAGAATGGCTCACATTCATAAATCTACCAACAACAGATGCTAGAGAGGATGTGGGGGAAAAGGGACACTAACCCACTGTTGGTAGGAATGCAAACTGGTAAAGCACTATGGAAGTCAGTCTGGAGATTCCTCAGAAACCTGAATATAACCTTACCATACAATCCAGCCATCCCACTCCTTGGAATTTACCCAAAGGAAATTAAATTGGCAAACAAAAAAGCGGTCTGCACCTTAATGTTTATTGCAGGTCAATTCACAATAGCCAAGACCTGGAATCAAACTAAATGCCCATCAACGTAGACTGGATAAAGAAATTATGGGACATTTACTCTACAGAATACTATACAGCAGTAAAAAACAATGAAATCTGGTCATTTGCAGCAAAATGGAGGAATCTGGAAAACATCATGCTGAGTGAATTAAGCCAGTCCCAAAGGGACAAATATCATATGTTCTCCTTGATCGGTGACAACTAAGCAACCACAAAAAAGGAAACCTGTTGAAGTGAAAGGGACACTATGAGAAACAGTGACTTGATCAGCTCTTGTCCTGACTGTTGATGTACAATTTAATATTTTATCCTTTTTAGTGTTTTTTGTTGTTGTTGTTGTTCTAGTTAATGCTATTGGTTGAACTCTGTAATTAACACACAATTATTCTTAGGTGTTTAAATTTAACTAAAAAGTGATCCCTGTTAAATATAAGAGTGGGAATAAGAGAGGGAGGAAATGTACAATTTGGCACATGCTCAATCGAACTTGCCCCAAATAGTGGAATTAGAAATGTGCCAGGGGATTCCAATACAACCCCATCAAGATTGCATGTACCAATGCCATCTCACTAGTCAAAGTGATCAATTTCAGTTCACAATTGATCACACTGATAGGTCAAAGAGTCAAAGGGATCACACAAATAAGACTAGTGTCTGCTAATACTAAGTGATAGAATCAAAAAGGGAGAGAAAGATTCAACAAGGGAAGTGGGATACACAGCAGACTCATAGAATGGCAGATGTCCTAAACAGCACACTGGCCTCAGAATCAGCCCTTAACGCATTCAGATATGGCTGAAGAGCCCATGAGAGTATTTTAGGCATGGAAAGCCAAGACACTCTGGCAAAAAACAAACAAAAAAACCCTAAATGAAAGATCTCTGCGAGTGAGATCCCAGTAGAAAGAATGGGGCCATCAAAGAAGGAGGTACCTTTCTCTGAAGGGAGGAGAGAACTTCAACTTTGACTATGACCTTGTCTAAATAAGATCAAAGTCAGTGACCACAAGAGGTTTCCATAGCCTTGGCAACTCATGACTAGAGCCTAGGGAGATTACCAACACCATAAGCAAGAGTGTCAAATTGTTAAGTCAACAACAGGAGTCACTATGTACTTACTCCTCATGTGGGATCTCTGTCTTTAATGTGTTGTCCAATGTGAATTAATGCTATAACTAGTACTCAAACAGTATTTTACACTTTATGTTCTGTGTGGGTGCAAACTGATGAAATCTTTACTTAATATATACTAAATCGATCTTCTGTATATAAAGATAATTGAAAATGAATCTTGATGTGAATGGAATGGGAGAGGGAGTGAGAGATGGGAGGGGTGCAGGTGAGAGGGAAGCTATGGGGGGGAAAAAGCCGTTGTAATCCATAAACTGTACTTTGGAAAATTGTATTTACTAAATAAAAGTTAAAAAAAATAATAAGAATTTAAAAGGTTTTATTTTTTAAAAAAAGACAATTTTGAGTAAAAGAAAGTGTATACACTGTATAATCTATGAATAGGAACAACTAATGTAGCATAATGCTGAGAGATAGCAACTAGTAATACATTTGCAATCAGATTTAAAAAAAAAAAGAAATGGAAGTACTATCCAGCAAAAGCTAATTCCAGGTCTCAGGAAGTAGGTAAATCTCTTCCAGGCAAGGTTTTTCTTTTTTTTTTTTTAACTTTTATTTAATGAATATAAATTTCCAGTGTACAGCTTATGGATTACAATGGCTTCCCCCTCCCATAACTTCCCTCCCACCCGCAACCCTCCCCTCTCCCGCTCTCTCTCCCCTTCCATTTGCATCAAGATTCATTTTCAATTCTCTTTATATACAGAAGATCAATTTAGTATAAAGATTTCAACAGTTTGCACCCACATAGAAACACAAAGTGAAACATACTGTTTGAGTTGGTTTTTCCAGTTTGGGCCCAACTGAAAAAATCGAAGGACCTATGTCTCCCATCTTATAGAGACACCAACTAATCAGTCTATTTGGATTATATTAGAAGGACTGTCAAGATGTGATGTGGTACCAGACTTTAAGTTTCTATAATGGAAAATGCTATTAATACAAATGTTTGAGAATTAAAAAGTCTAATGATCTTGTGTTACTAGACATGATAGTTAATTTAATGAGGAAGCCCCAGAGGCCTAAAGGGTTAAATACTTGTAAAATCCTACAGGTGCTTTCAAAAATACTGTGAAGGAAGCAAGTGCCTCTTGTTGGCTGATGAGTTTATAATTTTAAACATGGCGATTTAAAGTCTTTTGTCATCCACAGTTATATATGATGTGCTGCTCATAAAACTAAAGCGTTGTTGGTTCTGTGTTTAGCTGTCCTCCTATAGGTTCCTATGGACTTTTTCCAGCCACTTCTATTGTATTCAGTACTTTGGGATGGCTCTGTAAACAGATGAAGCCAATAATGTATTAACAGTACCAACTGAGAGAAAGTATGGTTAACTGAGGTTACTAAAAACAAAAAGCAATTCAAATCAATTGGCAATCTACAAAAAGAGTTAAAGATTTTAAAAGCTATTATTAAAATTGCTATATTGGTCTATTATGTTATGTTATATGTGTGTACATATTGTATGTCCACATGGGGAAATTTTATTAAGAGTTTTATTTTAAATGGCTTATAGATAAGATTGTCCATAAATTTAAGCTGCTAAAATCAATCAAAGATACATTTTAATTTGGGTGACCTGAATCTGTGTATCATATGTTTTAAACGTGTTGGTAGAAAGAAACTAAAAACATTTTATATGGTTGTGCTTAAGTTTACTGGCTGAACAAACTACACCATGTTAGATATTTAAGAGGTGTTTTCAAATACATGATTCTTAAAATTTATAGAAGGCATTGGACCTTCTGGTAAATGTTTTCTTAAGTTGTTATCTAATGGTTGAAACTGTTTGCTAAGTATTCATGTAATATTGCTATTGTCAGCAAGCGATCTAGGACTTGCTCCCTCATTTCTCTATTCAGGCAAGGTTTTTCTAGTATGAGTTTCATGCAGAAAGAGACTCCACAAATAGCACAATGGGATTTACAAACTAGCTCAAAGACTAACAATTTTTAAATTTTTAAAGAAAGATTTATTTATTTAGTTGAAATTTGGGGAGGAAATAGAGAGAGAGAAAGAGAGAGAAAGAATCTTCCACCCACTGGTTCACTTCCTAGGTGGTTGCAATGGCCAGTGCTGGACAACATTGAAGCCAGGAGCTTCTTTAGGTCTACCACAAAGGTATCAGGGGCCAAGCACTTGGGGCATCTTCTGTTGCTTTTCCCATGCCGTTAGCAGGGAGCTGGATCAGAAGTGGAGCAGCTGGGGCACAAACTGGAGCCTGTATGGATGCCGGCATTGCAAGCAGTAGCTTACCTGCTGTTCCACATAGAGCCAGCCCTAAGACTAACACTAGATAAGTAGCTGGCTAATTATCATTATTATTCTCCAAAGTATTCTTTACTATACATCCTGTTAGGTGTATAGGGCAAAATGTACATATCAGTTGCCACCAAACCTTTTCCATTGAGAGTTTCTCAGTCACTCCAGTACCATCTAGGGAATAGCAGTCTTTTTTTTTCAACTTTTATTTAATAAATATAAATTTCCAAAGTACAACCTTTGGATTATAGTGGCTTTTTCCCCCATAACCTCCCTCCCACCTGCAACCATCCCATCTCCCACACCCTCTCCCATCCCATTCACATCAACATACATTTTCAATTATCTTTATATACAGAAGATCAATTTAGTATATACTATGTAAAGACTTCAACAGACTGCACCCACATAGACACACAAAGTATAGAGTACTGTTTGAGCAGTAGTTTTACCATTAATTCGCATAGTACAACACATTAAGGACAGAGGTCCTACATGGGGAGTAAGTGCACAGTGACTTCTGTTGTTGATTTAACAATTGACACTCTTATTTATGACATCAGTAATCACCCTAGGCTCTTGTCATGAGCTGCCAAGGCTATGGAAGCCTCTTGAGTTCACCAACTCTGATCTTATTTAACAAGATCATAGTCAAAGTGGAAGTTCTCTCCTCCCTTCAGAGAAAGGCCTTCTTTAATGGTCCTTTCTTCCCTCTGGGATAACACTCATAGTCTTTCTCAGAATTTTCAAAATTAGACATGCCTCAGTCCCAGCTACTTCACATAGAGTTGTTGCCCTCTTGTATCCTTTACATCATTATATTTATAAAGTTGGTTTCTTGCCACTTCAAAGTTTTTGATCAGTATAGTAGCTGGTATTATTTTGTTCATGATTCATTCAATCTCTGAGCTTGTTATACTTCCCTGTAGTCATTATTTGCTTTCACGGCTTTGGAGTTGGCCATGTGATTTAGACTTTGATCATTTGACTTTGGCTAATGGAACAGGAACTGAAATTTCAAGTTACTTTTGTGGTTTGGCTTTGCTCCCCAGGAGCTTCTAACCTCTTTAAAATAGAGCTTGCTCTAAAAAGGATTATGATCCAGATAATAGCACTTCCTTCCCCTGAGACCTAAAATGAAAGTGACCTGGAACCAAGGCCTGCATAGGCCAGTGGAACCCAGTTAAGGCTAGCAGTGTCATTACTTACAATGGCTCCAATGGAAGTTGACTGTGAAATAAACATACATTGTATTAAGCTGCTGAGATTTCAGAGTTGTTTGTTGCTCAGCAAAAACCTAATACCACCTTCCATTTGTTAATATACTCTAATCAAAGTAGACAAATACTTGGTTTATTGAGATTATTTTCTTCTGCAAATTTTTGCATGTATTTTGGATTAGATAGCAGTACAACAGTTCATTCCAAGTCGGGATCATATAATATATCCCGCTGTTATTTTTTTTTTAACAATCTAGTGTTCAGGGAGATAAATTTGATTTATGAGCGTTTAAAGCAATCTTCAATTCTAGCCATATGATATTTAGAGATGTTTAACATACTCCAGATAAACCAATCACATTGCATTCCTGGGATATATGCTTTCTGCCAACTTCCTTCAAATAAGCATCTTCTAATACCTAATAAACCTTTCCCTGGGCCTGGTCTTAATCCCTCAAATCTTGAGATCAGCCATCTCTCCTAAACCTTCTTAGTTACTCTCTAGGAAATCATGAAATTGACCATATAAACATTTTCCACTTCCTTATCTTCCTTAACCCACAGAGAAAGGTAATATCTTTTAAGTGTTGACAAAGAATTGAAGTAATTCAGTAAGGCGATAGCTCTGCAAAAGCCACCCATCAAAACACCCATGAAACACAAGACTCCCTGTAATTAGTCATCAGAAATAATAAATCATCCCCAAGCCAGCCTTTATAGCCTCTGGCAGCACTGGCCTGAAACATTCCCTCCCCCTGCCCGACTGGTTCCCCATCTCCTGTGACTGTCAATCAGAGTGAGACAGCCCTATCAGGAGCTGAGCTGACTCAGCAAGCATGGAAAGGAGACCTACAGCCACTTAACAGTCACGTAAAACGCCTGCAGAAATGAGAGACCAAATTATGGCGAAAATTAGCTGAAAACATAGAAATGCGCACCTCCAAATATACTTAATTGTATCTCTGTTAGAATCTGAGACACCTACGTACCCACTACTTCGAGAAGTGGCCATGGTTTTTCATGTATTTGTGTCTCAAATTCGCTTTCATCTTTCTAACACTGTCAAGGAAGTGCTATAAACAAATATATGCAATGGGAATGCAAATGTCCTCCCTTTTACTGGGTCTTTGGGGGCCACTGACCTTAGGCACTTCTGTCCTACTAAACTGGAGCCTGCTATGCCAAGGCTGAGATTTGCTTTGAAGCCTGATGCACCACTTCAAAATCCCTTCCAGGCCTAGGACCTGAGTCCCAGCATTAGTCATTAATTTAGTTGGAACAATATGATGTGCATGTGAACACCATTCAGTACACACTGCTTTGTGGTCCTTAGTATGGTGATTTTAAATGGAGGGTTCTTAACAGCAGGGGTCTTGAGGGCTGGATATTCTAATGGCTCTTTGGAGGAACTGAGACAAGATTCAAAGGAAACTAGATCTAAAACTGACACTCCTGAGGGTGCACCTAATTTTGACCTTGACTTATTTTGTAACCTAAGGCTAGTGACAAAACCGCTCAGACTCAGTAAGGGAGTTATAAAATTTTGATGAGATGCTATTTTATAGGAATTCTGAAAATTTAACCCTTACCTTGTTTTTGCCTTTATCTTTCCCAGGTATTCAGCAATTAATCCTACTAACGTCCAGTTCCCATCTTATTCTCTGACTTTCATACACTTACATACACACTACACACACACAGAGTTTTAAATGGTCAGCCCTGTCCTGATTGCAAAACACAATAGCCATGAATCAAGAAACTCCACACCACAACCTATCAGGGAATGAGTTTTAGCCTCTTGCATAGAATCCAGGGGCATGCATAAACTGCCAGGGTTTTCACGAGGCTCCTAGTGGGTTTCTGGGAGCTTCCTTCACCATACTTTAACCTGAAGGTATTTGAACAGAAGCAACAATGTCACTCTCACAATCCCCTACCCTTTGCCCTTGAAGCAGGTCATAAAAACTAGAATTTTCTGAATCCCCCTGAAGTTGGTCCTAATACTTTCCTGTACCCAGGAGAAAGCAGCGTCCTTACCTCTGAGGACCAGGGAACACAGGGAAAAATGTGAACAAATAGACCCTGCTAAGTTTCCCCCATTTAATTACCATCACCTCATATGTTTGCATCCAATCACGTTTCTCCATGACTATCTGCTTCTTCATCAAACCTAGCATTAAAAACTCCTTGGTCTCCCCATTTCTTCATGTCTACATCTGCTTAAGGCTCTCATGTCCGGTAAAACTTACATGAAGTTTGTATGTTGTTTTCTTACCAATTTGTCTTTTGCTACAGGTCTCAGCCAAGAAACTCAGACAACTGCAGATTATTTTTCTCCCCTGGACTCCCTCAGCCTTTCTTCTGACAAGCCCATCACCTTTGATTCTCGCAGCCCAGTATTCTAGTTAATTCTTTAGGTTCATGCTTCTGATTTGTTTTGCCACTCTGAATCTAAGATGCTACATGGCCTTATGGTTAATCCTAGGGCTTGGAGCCCACTGCCTGGGTGCAATTCCAGGCCACTCACTCAAAAGCTCCGTGGCACTTTTCAGTTCCTCAGCCAATAAATAGGAAGAATACAGATAGTAGTACTTGCCCGCTAGGGCAGTTCAGAGGCTTAAAAATGTTAATATCTGAAAATACCTAGAACAATGCCAGACAAACAAGTACTGCATGTTTGCTAAAGGAATGTAACAACCCCAACTATTAGCTCTGGATATCAACTGTTCAACTGGACACTGAGACCTTTCGTTACTCCTAGGTACTCCTTGAGTATTTTATGGAGGCTAAGTTAATATTACCTTCCTGATCTTGCTACACACAGGGGGTACTGTGCTTCTTTTGTCTCCTTCCTGTTGCTGCTATTGTATCTGGCTCTTTACATTAACATGTCCCTACTCAACATATGGTCTACGGACCAACAAGATTGGGATTATCCAAGAGCTTGCTAAAATATACACTCTTAACCACCCACCCTAGACTGATGGAACCAGAATTTGCCATTTAAAAATCACGCAGTAATTCAGATGCCTATTGATTTGATAAACATTATCTAGGGGTTATTCCTAAAGCAGACCTCCACTATGAAATTGTAAATATATAGTGCATGATTTGTTACTAATAATGCAAACTAAACTTTGCAGACATGTCCTGAGAAAATATTTATGACTCAAATAAAGCCATTTCTACATTTTGGTACTCTCCCATCCATACATTGAGATAGAAAAAAAAGTGGGATAATAGCTTGTATTCTGAGAACTGACCCTAAGCCCCAGGTCATGAAGAGTGGTTTGTAAGAAATGAATGCCACCCATCCTTACAGAGAAATGGGAGAGTTGAGAAGCACTGCCCTTATTTATGAATATCAGAATTGTATCCCAACTCTTCAGAAACAAATCCTGCAACTCTCACCTATGTCAACTTCCAGATGTTACAAAGAGTATTTTATAAACCCCTGGGCATGACAAATAGCACACTATTCATTTTCAAATGACACTTCCTACTCCCACAATGATTTTCTTCCTATAACAGTATGGCATATGGTCTTCATGTTCATCTTTTAATATTTTAGGAGTATAAGTATGAAGAACATATAAAAGGTCACATATCAATGTACAGGCACAACTTTTTGTTAATATAATCCCCTTTATGTCAGAGGGTACTTTATTTGTGAAAATATAGAATTCAAATATAAGTTTATTTTGTTGCAAAAAATGAAATTTATGCATAGTTTCTTTGTAATAGGATTTTTCATAACATTTTGAAGGCATGGATTTCAAACTTTTTTGCACCAAAACAGAATTTTTTTTTTAATTATTACTTTCATCATTTAAAAAGCAGAATGACAGAGACAAAGAGAGATCTTCTATCTGCTGATTTACTCCAAATGCCTACAACATTCAAGTCTTGGCCAGGCCAAAGCCAGGACCCTGGAACTCAATGCAGCTCTCCCATGTGGGTAGCAGGGATCTAAACACTTAAGCTATTATTTACTGCCCTCCAGGAGGCACTAGCAGGAACCTGGATCTGAAGTGGTAGAGCCAGTACTCAATCCAGCACTCTGACATGGGATGTGGTATTCCAAGTAGTGACTATCCCCTTGCCCCATAATCCCACAATGTGGCAGAGCATAAGTATCAAAGATAAGAGCTATAAAATTAATGTTCCCATTATAGGCCTGGTTTAGAAAGAAAAATATTCCTGATTTTCTTTCATGTAATAATCATAGAACTCTACAACAGCAGAGTCTCTATTCTTATTTTACAGATGAGAACAACTTAACATAAATTGCTCAAGGCTATAAAACTGTTAGTGACAGAGCAAGCATTTAAGTCCAGTCTCCATGTACCCTGAACTGTCCCAAGTCTCTACAAAGTATAAGACCTGAATGGGAAGTGAGAAATCTGGGTACATCAACCCATTTGTGTGGTCACCTTATTTTGATCACTTTTATTTATTAGAAGAAGAATGGAAGAGTAGAAACATTTCGTAAAGTTGCCCATTTTTGTCCTTAATCACACTAGCTAGAACTAGCCTGTTAGGCATTTTTAAAGAATGTCTTTTGAGAGAGTTCACAGCTTACCTTTTATTATTCACTGGAAAACAGAAAAAAAAAGAAATAGTTACTATATCAATATACACATCTGCCTTGTTTTCAAAGAATTCCTAATACTACCCAGTAAATGTTAAAACATATATAACTTTTATTCTGAATGGTTTCCAACTTCCCATTATAGTTGATACTATAATAATCACTAATGTTAGAAATCTATGCACACTGATATATCTATAAGATAAATCCTTGAAAGTTGTATTTCTAGGCCAAACTCTATAAATTTAAAATTATGGAAGATACTACCAATTTATGTTTCCCACAAATCTGCATCAATGTGGGTTATATCATGAATAAATATATTGCTGTATGAATACTTTTTTTATTTTTATTTTTTGACAGGCAGAATGGACAGTGAGAGAGAGAGACAGAGAGAAAGGTCTTCCTTTTGCCGTTGGTTCACCCTCCAATGGCCGCTGCGGCCGGTGCACTGAGGCCGGCGCACTGCGCTGATCTGAAGGCAAGAGCCAGGTGCTTATCCTGGTCTCCCATGGGGTGCAGGGCCCAAGCACTCGGGCCATCCTCCACTGCACTCCCTGGCCACAGCAGAGAGCTGGCCTGGAAGAGGGGCAACCAGGACAGAATCCGGCGCCCCTACCGGGATTAGAACCCGGTGTGCTGGCACCGCAAGGCAGAGGATTAGCCTGTTGAGCCACGGCGCCGGCCGTTGTATGAATACTTTTAAAGATTCAGTCCTATTCTTCCATGAGCAACTTGAGGGCCATTGTAAGTAGGCACCTTCCTGTTATACACCTTTTGAGGAAGCCCCTATGTAAAAATTTGAATTGCCAAAAATCAGCATCTCATCTCCAGTCTGAAGCCTAATCTCAGTCTACCCTGGAAAGAAATACCTTGCCTCTGGAGGGAACAATCTTCTCTTTGATCACTTTTTTGAACCAGGGACAGGCTACAAAGACCTAAATAATTCCTATAGGCTCAATCTGGAGCTCTTAGGGGCATCAGATCACCAGGAAGGGTGAAAGACCAGAAAACACTCCAAAGACAATAGGACCTTGAATCCTTGACCTAACTCAGGGTACCTTAAACAGAAGGCATTGCCTCTCCAGGGAGCCCAATCACAGGTCGTTGGAAGAAGACACTCTAAATGTGTGGTTAACAGAGAAGCATTCTAATGTTTACCAGGATAGAAAGATATTTTTGATTATGCTAACCAGCAATGAAGTTGTGGTTATGAATTAATATTTTGAAGAAAAAAATGATGAAACAAATACTCTGCACCAGACGGTTAATAATGAGAAAACATGTAAAGATAGGTCAAATAATCTAGCAGAGAACTGCAAGTTGATCTGCTTGATGGAAAGAGATAGAAAGAAGCAATTTAAAGGCCTAGTGCTCTTCAGGAAAAACAACCACTTTTCAAAATCAACATTTTTTGAAACAATCTTGACTATTTCTTACACAAATGACGAGAAGGCTGGTCTTTGGCCTAGCAGTTTTGATTCCAGTTAAGAAGTTCATATCCCAATTGGAGTACCTGGGTTTGATACCTGGTTCTGTCTCTTAACTCCAGCCTCTTGTTAATTCACACCCTAGAGATATCAATAATGGTTCATGCAACTGAGTTCCTACCAGCTATGTGAGAAACTTTGAATTCTCAGCTCCCAGCTTTGCACCAGCCCAAGGAATTTGGGAAGTGAACAAAATAGAATATTCTAGTGAATAGAGCTCCCTCTCTCCTTCTCTGTCTCTCTCTCTCTCTCCTCCTTCTCCTCCTCACTCCCTCCCTCTATCTCTTCCTCTCAAGTAAATGAAAAATCAATCAATAAAAAGAATGGCAAGAAATGATCTAATAATGAAGATGGAAAATACTATAGAAGTATGATTTGTAGAGATACAAAATCTGCATTATATTATATATATTATATATATTTTGTATATATTTTAACAACTGTCTGTTTTACTTCCAAGTAGTGTCTAAAGTCATAAAATTCAGTCTTGATTTAAATCAACCTCTCTCTCATTCTGACTCCCATGATGGAGCGTTAAAGCCCTGACAGGTGTAACAGAGACACATATCTAGGCCTTCTTTGGCAAGTCTTTTAGTTCTCTCCTCTTTGTGGTATTTAGTTTGAGATTATGTATTTAGATGGGGATTATATATTGACAGTAACAGTGTGATGGTGTCTGAATCATCTCAGGCTGCCACAGCAATAATAATACTGCCATGAGGGTTCTACCTCTGTGGCCTCATGTCATCTTAATTACCACCAAAAGGATCCATCTCCAGGTATCATCACATCGAGGGTTAGGGTTTAAGGTACAAATTGGGGCAGGAGTCAGGGAGGAAAACACATTCAGTCCATAACAGTTGATTTTATGTGATATGCTGGGCTATGGAGCCTAGACAATTCATAAAATATTATTATGGATATCGTGAACATTTTTTAAGGTAAGTAACATTTAAACAGTGGACTTTGATGAGAGCAGATTAACTTTCATACCATGGGTGGGTCTCATCCAATCAGTTGAAGGACTTTAATAGAAAAAACTAAACTCCCCAAAGGAGTAGGGAATTCTGCTATTAGACAGCCTTGGACTCCTATTGCATTTCTTACCTGTGATCCAGCATGCAGGTCTGCTCTGCCAATTCTGGATTTACCAAAATTGTAGAGACAATTGTGTGAACTAATTACTTAAAGTAAGTAAATAAATAGACAAACACATATTTGTATGTTCTCTATATATACATATCCATCTTGCTGGTTCTGATTTTCTGAAGAACGTTAACACAAATGACTCTCATTTATGGAGCATTTATTATAGAACAAGCACTTTTACAATCACTTTGTAAGTAACTACCATGTCATGTAATCCTCCAATAAGAGGTTGTTCATTAGATAGAGGTTCAGGCCAGCTCCACTTTCCAGAAGAGGAAAAGAAGGCATTCCCAAATTAATCATACAAAATAGCACCCATTATATCAAACTTGATGTGTAAACTCAGGCAATCTTTGACTGGAGTCCATGCACATAATCATTATTTCATCACTTGCCAAATACAGGGATTAGAGGGATATATTATCAAGTCTCTCAAAAATGGACACTGGTCAAGTAGAGCAATTTTCTTATTGCAATTAGAAAATGTCAACTTTGGAAAATATATATTTGTGTTGGCAATTAAGTAATAGGAAAAAGAGGTTTTGCAATCAGCTTCATTCAAGACTATGAAGTTCAGAGACTGAATAGAGTTGATTGCAGGCAAAACTCCTAATGCTCATCAGACAATCAAATCACTACATTTCTTAGAGATGTTTTCTTATTTCTGTGAACCATAAGTGACATTTTCAGGACAGGGGATATTTCAAATGATTATTTTCTTTTCTCCTAGTTATGCCTGGTTGAATTGTTAGGGGCCAGCAAATGGGTCTCTACATGCTGGAAAAAGTAAGTGACCTTATTGTAAGCTTTGACCTTGCCTGCAGTGTCTCCCCTGTTGATTCCTTAGCTATGCTTGTGGTGTATTGTTTCAGTAAAGCAAGGTCTTTGAAGCTCCACTTTTAGCCACCCCACTTCCCTAATGATTTCAAGCTGTACAGAGAACTGCTTTGAAACACAGGTGGTAGCCCAGTGTTTTATAGTAAAGCTGATTTAAAACAAGGCTCAAATAATGCTTGCTTGTAGAGGACTAGGGGAGGTTCAAATAAATGGACAGGACATTCTCCTTCCAACTCTCCCCTTTGCTTGATCGCTTAGAAATGGACTTGTCTTTCATTATGTTAGCCAAGAAAAAACAGATTACTGAAATTCATAACAAAGAATAGACATATTTGCCTTAGTAGGATTTAAAAAGAAAGCACATAAAATTTTATAATATGCAAACTATTTCAGGGTAACTGTGATGCCAGCAAAGAAATAAAATCATTTATTTGCATTGATTTTTCTTCCAATCTAAAGAGAGCCTAGAAGGCAATATATTTGTTTCTTTAAAAGATGCAATGGAATCAGATTTAATTTGTTCACACAGTCCCAAACAAATCAGGGCAATAGAGAAATCACTGTCATATTACATTCATTTAATACTTACTAAATAACAAATATGTCTAACAAATGCCTTCAAAACAATTTTTTCAATGCCTAGATTTTGTTTATGTGAATCTATCAATTAAGTTTGTATGTTATAGGAAGGTGACTTTTCTACCAGTTCTGTAATCCAGACCATTTCTTATACATGTAACTACAGAAGTACACAACATTACATGCTATACATGGCAGGTGCTCAATAAATATTTAGTTCCTGAATAGATGAAAGGAAACAAATTCAAGAGCACACGTTTTAAAGCCATGGAACAAAAGGTACTCACATTACACATATGTAGCATTGAAAGCAGAAATAAAGAAAGACTTTTTAAAATAAATATTTTTCAGCATTAACCTGTAAATTATGTATTCAAGGATTGGTAACAATTACTTTCCCCTAGGATCACAAATTCAATATAGAAAAGGACAGGATATAATTATAGCAAATAGGGGCTGGCGCTGTGGCATAATGGGTTAAGCAGCCACCTGCAGTGCCAGCATCCCCTATGAGCACTGGGTCAAGCTGCTCCACTTCTGATCCAGCTCTCTGCTATAGCCTGGGAAAGCAGTAGAAGATGGCCCAAGTCCTTAGGCCCCTGTACCCATGTGGGAGAACTGGAAGAAGCTCCTGGCTCCTGGCTTCAGATTGGCTCAGCTCTGGCCATTGCAGCCATTTGGGTAATGAACCAATAGACGGAAGCTCGCTCTCTCTCTCTCTCTCTCTCTCTTTCTCTCTTTCTCTCCCCCTTCCCTCTCCCTCTCTTTCTGTAACTCTGCCTTTTAAATAAAATAACTATTTTTAAAAAATTTATAGATGGTAAATCATCATAGAAAAGTTTAGAGAGAAAAATCAAAGATGGAAGGAAAACATGAGAAGAAAAAAGAAGGCATGAATTCATGGTGATACATTTGGTGACACCAATCAGAGGTTTTTAAGGAAATATATCTTTTCTCCTTCCTTCCTTCCTTCCTTCCTTCTTTCCTTCCCTTGGTTTATTTTATTGTTCCAACAAGTAACTTCAAACTTAGAAATTATCATCTTACACTTCTATAGATCAAAAATTTGAAATTGGTATCACTGAGCTAAAATCAAGGTGCCACCAAGACTGCCTTCCTCCTGGAAGCTCTAGGGGAGAATCTGTTCTTAGTTTTGCTCAGCTTTAGAGGCTGTCCATATTTTCAGCACCTGGCCCCCTTCCATTTTCAAAGCAATCAGTGGCTTGTGCTTTTAAACCAAAGAAATAAAAAGGAAATCATATTTCGCATTTGCCATGACCCTCAAAGATCATCTGATTGGCAGGACTCTCAAAGATCTCTGAAGTTAAGCTTCCAGAGGAAAGGGAAAAGGAATTTGGATCCATAGTTACATCAATATATTCCATATCTTTACTTCCTATTCCTTCTCAGTAGAATTTTAGCTTCATGACAGGTCTGGCACATAAGAGGTAAGCAACATATACTTGTGGAATGAGTGACAAAGCCTTTTCTTGGAATCACAGAACAGGTAGAATACAAATAGATGGCTCATGGCAACATCTCTACTATGTCATGAGTTCTTGTCTGTAGGTAGAAAGACAGTGACTAACTGTATTAGTCTATTTGGGTTACTACAGTAAAATGCAATAAATTGAGTAGCTTGTACACAACAGAAACTTATTCCTTATAGTTCTGGAGGCTGGGAATTCCATATGGTAAGGGCCCATTGTCTGAATCACAGGTGGCACTTTCCAGATGTATCCTGTGTAGTGCAAGGGGTTTTTAATTTTTAGACTTCTTTTATGAAAGGCATCATTTCCATATATGAGGGCTTTGCCCTCAGATTATTTTATTTTTTATTACTATAACAATATACCAGAGGCAGATTACTATTATAAGGAAAGAAGCTTATTTATTTCATTATCTTGGAGATGCAGAGTGTGGTAGCCTCATCTGGTGATGGCCTTCTTGTTGTCAGTAGCCTAAGGCAGCACAGAGCATCATGTAGCAAGAGACAGCATGCATATGTATGTAAGTGTCTGGTCTCTTTCCTGTTTCTCATAAAGCCAGTAGTATCCATGATGGTGGCTTTACCTGATGATCTTATGTAATTCTTATTACCTCCCAAAACCCTCATCTCCTGTTTCTATCTCCTTGGGGATGAAGACTTCAACATGCAAATTTTGGGGAGACACATTCAGATCATAGCATCAACTCTAAGAGAAGCTGAACAATGAGACATATCAAGAGAAAAATAACCTTGTTGCATCCCTGAGTATTATAGCCTGAATATTTGTTTCCCTCCAAAATTCATATTTTGAAACCTAACCAGCCCCCAGTGTCTACCATCACCAAAGTGATGGTATTTAGAGATAGGATCTTCAGGAGGTGATTAGATCATTAGTGGACTTAATTGCCTCCTATAAGAGTTGTCAGGGAGCTGATTCGCCCCTTCTGCCATGTGAAGTTACAAAGAAGGTGCCATTTATGTAGAATAGGTCCTCAGCAGAAATCAAATATGCCAGCACCTTGATCTGAGATTTCCCAGCCCAAAGAACTGTGGGCAGTAAATTTCTGTTGTTTATAAATTACCTAGTTAAAGGTATTTTGTTATGGCAGCTCAAATGACCCAAGACATTGGATCTAAGCTTGTCTAAAGTCAGCCAGTTTCTGAGCCATCAATTTAAATGTACCAGTAAGTTATATTTCATCCCTAAGTTTATTGAATCGAATTTCTCTCTTCTAGGAAGGAAAGTGTCCGTCTGGTAGTACATCTACCACCACACAACCAAGTCCTTTCCCTTTCCTGAAATTGGCTTAACTTTCTGTTTCACTGAATTAAAAATTCGTAGTCCATTGTTGGTTAGAAATAAACCCAACATTTTCCTCCCTTCCACAACGGACTGAATTTTTTCATAAAATTAATATAAGAAAAAGCAAAGGCTATACCTATGCCATGTTATTTTATCCTTGCAGGCTTTGTTGAGTGGACTGAACGTGTAGGAATGTGCTAATTTGCATGGCTGCTACTGCAATATATAATGGTGATTTAAAACGAGTCAGAGAAAGTCTGGATGAGATCCAAGTTCAAATTTCAGAAGAGGGACTACTTGGAATTAAGTCCCCAAGTCTAAGTATCTCTTGGACTTTCATTATGTTTCTTGGTGAAAAAACACATGAATCTTTTCAGACCCTAATCAGTTCTAGTTATGGCAAGGAAAAAAATAATACAATAAAATAGAAATAATCAGATTAAATGTTGTTCTTGATAATAGTGTCCAATAAGCTTTATGCTTTCTAAATCCCCCTATATATATGTCAGCACTTTAGCTTCTAGTATTTTTGTTTTTTCATCACCCTCAAGCACCAGGGTCAATAAAACATTTGGAAGAAATAAGTATGCTGTACATATCCAAAGATATACTGTATGCATCTGAACAAAAGACTTGCAGTGCCCCATTTTATTGAACCCTTATTTCATTTCAAAAGCTGAGAGGGTAAGAGGACCACTGCAGATTTATCAGGTATGTGGACTTTAATATTTACTTTAGTCATAAAGAGCAAGTGACATGATGAGGGCTCACTACCATAGTAGAAACTCAGGTTGTCAGTACCAGAAAATGAAATTTTTATTTATGGAAGTTGTAAGCTCCAGAAATGATATGTATTATTTTTCTGTTCCTTCTGATTTATAGATTAAATGAATTAGTAGTCACTAAGTTGCAGCTTCATATTTTTTGCTCTTAGAAACCAAGATTTTAAAAATGTCTGGGTGGAAAGTTTTCCAAGAGATAACAGATAAACTGATTAAAATGCCTCAAATTTCTTTAGGAAAAGAAAACAGATTTGCTAAGATTGCAGGTTTTCTGAGAGGTACAGCTATTATGCTTTGGATTCCAGAAGATGAGTAACATTAAATTTTTTTTCATGTATGGTATGTGACAATAATTGCATATTCTTTGTAGAGGTATAAAATTTGCATCCAATTAAGGAGTCTCCAGTTCCTAACAATGGACCTGGGTTACAATGTCTGTATTAGCCACAGTTTCAAACAAACAATGAATTTGATTATAAAACTTAGCAAAAGAAAGAATTATTTAACTTAACTCAAAAGCAAGTAAGTAGAGTAAGCAATGCACCAAGGGTCATGCAATAGGATTGTTGAGCCAAGAGGTTACCAAAGCTACATAACATCAATAGCTCATGTATTACACCATTCCAAATGGATGACTGGAAAGGTGACTGAGACAAGATTACAAAACCTCCTAATGTAAGAGGATGGGCTTGTTCTGGGTCTCTACTCACCAAAATATTCGGCAAGAGAAAAAACTACTTTGCTCATGCTGCTGTTTAGCTGTGCATAATTAAAGAGACTGAACTTGTCACATAAAGAATGTGAAACGTGAACTGGCTGAGATAATTTTAAAAGCTGGAAAAGTCCTAGATCCAGAGGAGGAAGGCAGCTACCAGCTTGGAATGGCCAGGCAGTTTGGAAACCACCCACCACACCAAAATAGGGAAAAACTTCACAACATCTAGTCAACATAATGAAGGAAGACTAGAAGAAGAGGTCGGAGGAAAAGATTTACAAGTTGGCTTTATTGGAAAAATATCTAAGTTCCTTCACAAACTGTGTCCAACATCCCTTCTGGGACTTATGAGATGGATAAAAGTGAATGGAGTAAAAGAACTTGTTATTTTTTAATAAACTAACGGTCATGTTTCAAATTTCCTTCTCAATGAACATATTTTATATTAAACTAAGTGTGCTTTCCAATCTGTTACATTATTTTGTAACTCACCATTTTGGAAAGTGTGCTTTTTTAATTTAACGGAATCTTGATTTTATCTTATTTTAAAAAAAAGATTTATTTATTTATTTGAGAGGTAGAGTTACAGAGAGTGGCAGAGGCAGAGAGAGAGACAGAGAGGTCTTTCATCTGTTGGTTCACTACTCAAATGGCCACAACTCCAGCCAGAGCCAGGAACCAGGAGCTTCTTCTGAGTCTCCCACTCTTGTGCAGAGGCCCAAGCACTTGGGCCATCTTCTACCACTTCACAGGTCGTAGGAGAGAGCTGGATCAGAAGAGGAGCAGCTTGAACTCGAATACGTGCACATATGGGATACCGGCACTATAGGCAGAGGCTTAGCCCAGTATGCCACAGGACCAGCCCCCTTGATTTTATCTTAGAATATTTTTAATAGAAAGCTTTTATCTAATGGATATAACTTTCATAAGTACAACTTTTAGATTATAGTGGTTCCTTCCCCCATAACCACTCTCCCACCCCCAAACCATCCCACCTCTGCTTTCTCTCCCATCCCATTCTTCATCAAGATTCACTTTTAATTATATTTATATACAGAAGGTCAACTCTATACTAAGTAAATATTTCCACAGTTTGCACCCACACAGACACACAAAATATAAAGTACTGTTTGAAGACTAGTTTTACCATTAATTCTCATAGTACAACACATTAAGGACAAAGGTCCTACATGGGGAGCAAGTGCACAGTGACTCCTGCTATTGATTTAACAATTGACAGATGTTGTGGCCATTTGGGAGAGTGAGCCAGTGGATGGAAGATCTTTCTCTCTGTGTCAATCCCTCTGTGATGCTGTGCCTTTGAAATAAATTAGTAAATGTTTAAAAAGGAAAGAAAGTGAAAGGCTCTGCATGAACTGCAGTGTAACTGGTACTACCTGCCTCCACCTGCAAAGTCACAGACACTCTCTCTTACACTTCCCTTACACTTATCTACCCTGACATTAAACTCTGAGAATTCTATTTGCAACATCATCTAGTCAACCTCCTTTCATCTTCCCTGTGCTATTCACTTCATCTCTTAAGACTAGTCTTTGAAGAGGTCACTTTTTCCTTACCTCTAATGTTTCTCCTTCCAGTCCATTCTCTACACTGATGCTTCTACTTCTGTTGAAATGTATATATAATATTACTTTTGTTAAGAAATTAAACAATTTATCATTGCTTTCAATAGAGCTCTTTTTGATTTATCTACTTGAGTTTCACTTTTGTTCAAATTGCCCAAATAACATTTAGCTGTGTTAAGTTAGAAATCAATCACAAAAAAGAAATTTGCACAACTACCAAATAGTTTGGAATTAAACAACACACTTCTAAGTAACACCCTTCTCAATGAAGAAGTTAATAGGGATGTTAGAAAATATTTTGTGCTAAATGGAGTTCATCACATCAAAATGACATAGTGATAGCTATGCTGAGAGGAAAATTTCTAGCTTTAAACACTTACGTTAGAAACAGAAAAAGTCTCCAAAATTTGTATATGTTAAATGCATGAAGTTTTTATTCCTTACAAATTTTAAAAATAAATTTAAAAAGTACCGGCGCCGCGGCTCAATAGGCTAATCCTCCGCCTTGCGGCGCTGGCACAACGGGTTCTAGTCCTGGTCGGGGCGCGGGATTCTGTCCCGGTTGCCCCTCTTCCAGGCCAGCTCTCTGCTGTGGCCAGGGAGTGCAGTGGAGGATGGCCCAAGTCCTTGGGCCCTGCACCCCATGGGAGACCAGGATAAGCACCTGGTTCCTGCCATCGGATCTGCGCGGTGCGCCGGCCGCAGCGTGCCAGCCGCAGCAGCCATTGGAGGGTGAACCAAGGGCAAAAGGAAGACCTTTCTCTCTGTCTCTCTCTCTCACTGTCCACTCTGCCTGTCAAAAAGAAAAATAAATAAATAAATTAATTAATAAAAAAGTAAGAAAATATTCATGGAGATTATGTAGGAAGGCAAAAAAACTTCATAATATATTAGAGAGTTTATAAACTGTATTTTAGAAATGACTACAATATTAAAATTTAATTTATATGGGTGGAATTGTTATTTAGGGATTTGATTGATGTTTATAGTCCTTGTACATATTTCTTCTGAAGAGTCTATATCCACATCTCAAATAAATAAATAAAATTTTGTAAAAAAAGAATTGCATCTATGAACTACATGAAGTATATTCATTTCACATTAATACAAAATGTAAATAAAAGAAACTGAAAAAAGTCTCCTAGTGGAAAGCAATAAAACAGAAAAGGAAAAATCAATAGGAAAAATTAAGAAAACAAGGAAGGTAATCTTTGACATGTTAAAGTTGAAAACCAGTTAGCTAGACTAAGAATAAAACAAAAATAATACAATGCATCCAAATCATAAATGAAGACCACTACTGATTAAAGTTATTATAGGGATTATTGAAAATATTATAGAAAAAATTTCAACACCTCAAATTAAATAGACAAGTACCCAGAAACATGCAAATTGTCAAAACTGCCAAAATTAAGGAAAATTTGAATTAGTAGTTAAATTTTTTTCTGACAAAGTCCAACTGTATTTCTCATTAAATTATGTCAAATATTTTAAAAGAAAAATTCTAAGCCTATATAAATCGCTTTAGAAAACACACAAAGGGAAACTTTCCAACTCATTATATGATGGCAATATTACCTTGATTCTGAAACCAAAAGATGTCACAAGGAAAGAAAAATGGTAGCTAATAATACTCATGAAAAAGCCTCAACAACATATTAGCAAACAAAATCCAGGAACAAATAAGAAAAGAATGTATATAATATAATCAAGAGAATTGCATACTGACATGGCAAAGTTGGCCTAACATCCAAAAACTAATTATGAACTCTTGATCAAGAAAGAAATATCTTGACAAAATAAAAAATTCATTTACTTTCTTAAAAATATGTGAAGCTATAATAATATTGGAGTTAACTATTTATGTGAAAGACTAAATATCTCCCCTGTAAGGTTGAGAATAAGGCAAGAATGTCTGTTCTCACCATCTCTAGTCATTATTATACTGAAGGTTAAGCCAGTGCAATGTTCAAGTAAAGGAAAGGATTACAAATAAAGAATAAATGGTTTTATTTGTAGATGACATGAACCTGTATATAAAATTATAAGGAATTTTTAAATGATATAAAATACTTGGCCGGCGCTGCGGCTCAACAGGCTAATCCTCCGCCTTGCGGCACCAGCATACCAGGTTCTAGTCCCGGTCGGGGCGCCGGATTCTATCCTAGTTGCCCCTCTTCCAGGCCAGCTCTCTGCTGTGGCCCGGGAGTGCAGTGGAGGATGGCCCAAGTACTTGGGCCCTGCACCCCATGAGAGACCAGGAGAAGCACCTGGTTCCTGCCATCAGATCAGCGTGGTGCACTGGCCGCAACGTGCTGGCCGCAGCAGCCATTGGAGGGTGAACCAATGGCAAAGGAAGACCTTTCTCTCTGTCTCTCTCTCTCACTGTCCACTCTGCCTGTCAAAAAAAATAAAAAATAAAAATAAAAAAATGATATAAAATACTATAAATAATTATATATCTATATGTAAAAATATACATGTGTAATAATACACTAGGAAAAATAATCTATGTGGAGAAAATTAGGAATTTGCAATATTGTAGAAACACTAGAAGAAATAACAACAGCTTTAGCAAGATCACAAAATACAAATTATAAAATGAGTTCATTATTCCTATGTGTTTGCAGTGTAGAATCTAAAAATGAACACAATAATTGCTTCCTAATCCTCATAGTACCAAAAAAGATAAAAATACTTTGAAATAAATTTAGCAATGAAAATGACAATATTTGTACATTAAAATAGTTTTCTCAAAAGATTTATTTATTAAAAATTCAGAGAAAGAGGATACACAGAGATACACAGAGAATCTTCCATCCACCAGTTCATTCCCCATATGCCCACAACAGCCAGGGCTGAGCTGGCCAAAGCCACGAACTCCATTTGGATCTCCTATATGGGTTGCAGGGCCTAATGTACCTGAGCCATTATACACTGCTTTCCTAGGCACATTAGCAGGAAGTTGAATGGGTAGGAGAGTAACCAGGACTCAAACTGGCACTCCGACATGAGATACTGGCATATGAAGTGGCACCCCAACCCACTGAACCACAACGCTAGCCCTACATTGAAATAAGTATAAAAAAAGATATCCAAGATTTGTGCACTAAGAACTACAGAATATTGCTGAGAGAAATTACAGAAAATTTACATAATCGTAGAGTCTTTTCAGGTTCACGAATTAGAAGAAATCAATAGTTATGAAAATTATTATCAAATTAATTAATGTATTCAACATAATAGTTATCAAATATCAACAGAATTTTTTTTTTCAATTTTTTGTAAAAATTTTGAACTTCACTCTTAAATTTATAAGGGGCAGATGTTTTTCAGAGTGGTTAAGATACTGCTTGGGATGCCTGAATTTCTACATTGAAGTATCTATATTCAAATCCTGTTCTGCTTCCAATTCTATGATATGAAATCACAGAAATCAATTTTGGGAGCCGGCATTGTGGCGCAATGGGTTAAGCCACCGCCTGCAATGCTGGCATCCCATATGGGCACTGGCTTGAGTTCCAGTTGCTCCACTTTTGATCCAGCTCCCTGCAAATGTGCCTTAGAAAGCAGTGGAAGATGGCCCAAGTGCTCGGCCCCTGCACCTACATGGGAGACCCTGATGAAGCTCCTGGGTCTGGGCTGTGGCCTGGCCCATCCCTGGCCATTGTGGACATCTGGGGATGAATTAGTGGATGGAGGATCTCTCTGAGTATGTTTCTTCCTTCCTCCTCTTTAAAACTGCCTTTCACGTGCCGGCGCCGCGGCTCACTAGGCTAATCCTCCGCCTTGCGGCGCCGGCACACCGGGTTCTAGTCCCAGTCGGGGCACCGATCCTGTCCCGGTTGCCCCTCTTCCAGGCCAGCTCTCTGCTGTGGCCAAGGAGTGCAGTGGAGGATGGCCCAAGTCCTTGGGCCCTGCATCCCATGGGAGACCAGGAGAAGCACCTGGCTCCTGCCATCGGATCAGCGCGGTGCGCAGGCTGCAGCGGGCCTACCACGGCGGCCATTGGAGGGTGAACCAACGGCAAAAGGAAGACCTTTCTCTCTCTCTCTCACTGTCCACTCTGCCTGTCAAAAATAAAATAAAATAAAATAAAACTGCCTTTCACATAAATAAATCTTTAAAAAAATCGATTTTTTAAAATTTATTTGACAGAGTTATAGACAGTGAGAGAGAGAGACAGAGAAATGTCTTCCTTCCACTGGTTCACCCCCCAAATGGCCACCACGGCCGGCACTGCGCTGATCCGAAGCCAGGAGCCAGGTGCTTCTTCCCGGTCTCCCATGTGGGTGCAGGGGCCCAAGCACTTGAATCATCCTCCACTGCCCTCCTGGACCACAGCAGAGAGTTGGACTGGAACAAGAGCTACCGGGACTAGAACCCGGCGCCCATATGGGATGCCGGCGCTACAGGCGGAGGATTAACCAAGTGAGCCATGGTGCTGGTCCTAAAAAATCAGTTTTTAAATGGGCAAAATATTTTAATATATTTCACTAGATAATCACATATATATTTATGGATATATAGGAATGATAAGTTATGCAAATATGCCCAATACAATTCATTTTCATGGAAAATCAAATTGAAACCATAGTAAGATACCACTGTATACTCATTAGAATTGCCACATTCAATTCACTGGTGAGAATGTGGAGAAACTGGGTTTCTAGTTTGATCACATATCTGTGCAGTAGAGTATTGTCCAACAATAAAAATGAATGAATTTAAGATTCATAGAACAACTTGGTTGGAACTCAAAGCATTATGCCAAGAAAAAAAGTCAAATACAAGAGATTTCCTATTGTATGATTTCATTCACATATATTTTAAAGAAAACGCAGACATATAAAGGCAGAAATGAGAATGCTGTTTGCCAGGGTTTAGGTTCGCGAGCAGAGAATGATTGCAAATGCATATTAGGGGACTTTCTAGGGTTATGAAAATGTTCAAAAACTGGAACATGATGATGGTTGCACAAGCGCATAAATTTATTAGAAAGCATTGGAGGGAACTAGTGATTAGCCTCATGGCTAAAACACTCACATTCCATGTCAGAGGGGCTGGGCTTGATTCCAAATTCCAGTTCCTGACTCCAATTTGCTGCCAATGCAGATCCTAGGAGGCAGCAGGAATGGCGGCAGGAATTGGGTTCCTTTCACCCACGTAGGAGTCCTCAATTGAATTTGCAGCTCCCGGTTTCAGGCTCTGCTTAGCCCCATCAGTTGTAGGCATTTGGGGACTGAACCAGTGGATCAGAGCTTTCTTTCTCTTTCTCTCTTAAACAAGCAATAATAATAATAATTATTGTTATTATTATTAGTTTAGAAAGCATTGAATTGCCCATTTGCAATAGGTGATTGTTATGACATTTACATTGTACCTTAGTTTTAAAAACAGAGATCTACAAGGAACAATTTGGAAACATTTGAGTAAATTTTAATATGAATTTTGTCAATTAACATTATTATATCCCTGAGCACTTGCCACGCCCACAGCTGTGATACCCGCGTGGCAAGATGTTGCTGCGTCGGGGGTCTAAAGCTGCAGGGTTTTGGGGTGCGCGCTCTGTCGGAGTTTAGCCTCAGGCGATTCCTGTGCAGTCCACGGTTGTAACGACCCTCGACTCACAGTAGGGGAGCCGAAGACTGTCCTTGCTAAATTTTGGGGGACACCGTGTCTCTGCTCTGCTGATGATCTCATTATGCATTATCTACCAGCTGTGTTTACACTTTACTGCTTACCCTCATATTCTCAGAAACTAAAAAATCAAGAAAAAGAAGTTTTCCGTAAGCCAGGAATACAAGTCAAAACATGTCATTAGGTTCCCATTGTAGTAACAGAAAAATGTTAAGGTTACTCAGAGGTTATCTCCAGGTACCTAGAGGGCAAACAAAACCTTGGACAGTTATTCCCCTAAACAGTTCAGTAAGTGAAACTAAGTCAAAGGTCAATTCTCATCCTCAGTAAACGGAACTAAGCCAAAGGTCAATTCTCATCCTCCGTAAATTGTCTAAAAACAATGTCCCCACTATGTTCCTCATAAAACCACTCATATGACATCATTGTTTTAACTCATTTTGTCAACCTTTGTGATAAAAGTTTTTCATTTGCCTGCAGCATTGTTCTTTACTATATAAACCCAAGCCTTACTACAATAAATCGCAGCAGTAACATACACATAACGTGTGTGTGTCTGTCTGTCATTTCCCCGCCGATTTCTGACTCTCCTGGCTCTTCGTTCCCTCGTTCTCCCTCGGTCTGAGACTCCGCGAGAGCCGGTCCGCGGCAGGTGGCGCCCGAACAGGGACCTGAAGGACAGGTAATCTTTCTCTTTCTTTCCTCAGAGTTAGGAACGGCTCTTACGAGGGAACTGCAGTCCCGCCGGCGAAAGTTTACCGGTTAAGCGTAAGTAATCTTGGGAACCATGGGGCATTCATTGTCAAAGAAGGAAAAGATGCTAGTTGTCATGCTACGGAAAATGCTGACTAAATCCGGATTTCCTGTCTCGGTAAGAACAGTAAAAACTTTTACTTCTTTTCTCAGAATGGTTAGTCCTTGGTTCCTGGAGGGAGGCTCTTTAATCTTAGAGGATTGGAAAAAGGTTGGCAAAGAAATGCGTAGGTATGTGCGAAACCAAGGGGAAAAAACCTTGCCCCCACAAGCATATCAACTTTGGTACCAAATTAGAGAACTTTTGGCGGAAACCACGCAATTTGAAGGCTTGTGCCGTGATACAGCCTCTGATACAGGAAAAACTACAAATTATAAAATACCAGATTGTGGTCCAGGGGGTTCCAGGCAGCGTACTCCTTTGATGGCTTCTGCACCTCCTATGGTGTATAATGCCATAAAAAAGGATGAGAAGGAAGATGATGATTATAGCGAAGTATATTGGAAAGAACTGGAGGATGAAGAACGAGAGGAGGACGAGGAGGATGATTATAGAGACCACCATAGGCCTCCTCCTATTCCTATGCAATCTATGATGAGGAAGCCTTCCAAGCCTAGAAGGCGCCCTCCTCCGTTACCCCCTCCTCCAATGGGCTTTAAAGGTGCCATAGCTGAGGCTCGGAAAAATGGGGATGTTGCCTTTGGCATCTTTCCTGTTGTAGAGACCTCTGAAAATGATGAAGAACCTACCTGGAAACCCCTACCTTTAAAAACGCTCAAAGAACTTCAGAGTGCGGTAAAAACTAGTGGTGCTACCGCGCCTTACACTTTACAAATTGTGGACATGCTAGCCAGCTTATGGCTGACCCCTTATGATTGGATGCAAACAGCTAAGGCTACTCTTAATCCTGGGGATTTTATCCTTTGGAGAACAGAGTATGAGGATAAGTGTAAAGAAACTATTAACCAAAGTATCAAGAAAAGAGGCCCTAAGCCTACAATGTCTATGCTTATGGGGTCAGGGGAATATGCCCCCTTAAATACTCAGCAAAAAATTCCAAAAGACATTTTAAAGTTAATAACCAACAATGCAATATACGCTTGGCGTAACATTCCCCCTACAGGAACCAAACCAGGAACATTGGCAGGTATTAGACAGGGAATGGAAGAGCCTTATCAGGATTTCATTTCCAGATTAGAAGAAGCAGTAACGAGGATGCTGCCCCCTTCCGAGGGGACAGACATGCTCTTAAAACAATTGGCTTGGGAAAATGCTAATCCATTGTGTCAGGATTTAATTCGGCCTATTAGAAAGACAGGAACTATTCAAGATTATGTAAAAGCATGTTTAGATGCCTCACCAGCTATAGTCCAGGGAATGGCCTATGCTGCAGCTATGAAAGGTCAGAAGTTCAGTACATATGTTAAGAAAACATACGGAGGAGGCGCCAAATCATCATCTATAAATGTTTGTTATAACTGTGGTCAACCAGGGCATATGCAAAGGGAATGCAAACATCCTAAGGAGGATGCTAAGAAGCAAGGGCCGCCGGGGCTGTGTCCTCGGTGTAAGAAGGGAAAACATTGGAAAAATGAGTGTAAGTCCAAGTTCCATAAAGATGGGACTCCTTTAAAAGAGAAACAGGAGGAAACAAAAAACTAGGTGAGGGGCGGTCTCCTAGCCCCACACCAAAGGGAGAGGAGTCAGCAGGACAGAAACATCAATTAAATCCTGAAGCCCCGGAATTTACTGTGCATGATTTGCCTAGGGCAACACCGGGTAGTGCAGGCTTGGATTTGGCAAGTTCAAAAGACATTATAGTGTCCAAGTGGGACGGAGTAACTTTAGTGCCCACTAATGTAAAAGGAACCTTATTGCCTCAAACTGTAGGATTAATTATTGGCAGAAGTTCAAATTATGCAAAAAATTTTGAAGTACTTCCTGGTGTCTTAGACGCGGACACTGAAGCAGACATAAAGATAATGATCAGACCTCTAAAAGAGACTATCCAAATTCACAAAGGACAAAGGATAGCTCAACTTTTATTGCTCCCTTATGTAAACCTGCCAAACAGGATTCTACAAGAAAGCAGGGGCCAAGGCCAGTTTGGCAGCACTGATGAGGGTGTGTTTTTAATGCAAGATCTTGGCCAGCGTCCATTCAAAGTCGTGTCTCTTAATGGCAAAAAATTTAAAGGGCTCCTTGATACCGGAGCAGACAAAACATGTATTGCTTCCTCGGATTGGCCCTCAGCTTGGCCAATACATCGGACAGGCTCCTCATTGCTGGGTTTGGGGACAGCTAATGGTGTCCTGCAAAGTTCAGCAATGTTAAAATGGACTTGTGAGGGTAAGGAAGGATATATACAGCCTTATGTTCTTCCCTCTTTACCATTTACCCTATGGGGAAGAGATTTCTTGGACGCAATGGAAGTAAAATTGGTAACAGCAGACAATTTAAATGAACAGCATTTTATATAGGGGCCACTACAAAAAATTTGGTAGCAGATAAAATAAAATGGCTGACTCAAGAACCTGTGTGGGTAAGTCAGTGGCCCCTAACAGAAGAAAAAATACAGGCTCTTGAGCAGCTAGTACAAGAACAACTAGAAAAAGGGCATTTAGTAGAATCAAAAAGTCCTTGGAATACACCAGTATTTGTTATAAAGAAAAAATCAGGTAAATGGAGGCTCTTACAAGATTTAAGAGCAGTCAATGCAGCCATGAGGGACATGGGTCCTCTGCAACCTGGACTGCCATCTCCGGTTGCTGTTCCTAAAGGATGGAAAATTATTGTTATAGATCTACAAGATTGTTTCTTTACTATAAAATTGGATCCGGCAGACTGTGAACATTTTGCTTTTAGTGTGCCTTCATCAAACTTTAAACAACCTTATAGAAGGTATCAGTGGGTTACTTTGCCACAGGGCATGAAAAATTCTCCTACTTTGTGTCAAAAATTTGTCGATAAGGCCATGCAAATAATAAGGAAAAAATATGCTACTGCATATATAATTCATTATATGGATAATATATTATTGGCTCATGAAAATTCTGCTATACTAGATGATTTGTTGTATGATACTATTCAAACCTTAACTGCTCATGGCTTGGTTATAGCCCCTGATAAGGTACAGAAAGATCGACCTTTAAATTATTTGGGACAAATTATAAAAGATGATTATATTGTTTCACAAAAGATATCAATTAGAAGGGATAGGCTAAAAACATTAAATGATTATCAAAAATTATTAGGAGACATTAATTGGCTAAGACCTCATTTAAAGATTACTACAGGAGAATTGAGTCCCTTATATTCCATCTTGCATGGTGACTCTAATCCTAAGTCTCTAAGGACATTGACGCCAGAGGCTTTACAGGCATTACAATTAGTTGACAAAGCCTTATCTAAGGCACGTGTACATCAGATAGATTATGTTGTGCCCTGGTGTCTTTTGATTTTTGCAACAGCTTATACGCCTACAGCTTGCCTATGGCAGGAGGGAGTCTTGGAGTGGCTTCACTTGCCTCATACACAGGCAAAGATGCTTACAGATTATCCTTATTTATGTGCTTTACTAATTACCAAAGGTAGAGCTCGCTCTAAAGAATTGTTTGGCAAGGAGCCAGCCACTATTGTCACACCCTACAATAAAAGTCAAGTAGAGGAGCTAATGCAAAATAATGAAGATTGGGTCATAGCGCTGCAAAACTATGCAGGGCAGATAAAATATCATTATCCAAAACATCCTATCATAAAATTTGCAAGACACGTAAAATTGGTATTTCCAGTCTGGTTTTCGCCGCAACCTTTAGCTAAAGCTCAAAATATTTTTACTGATGGGTCATCTTCAGGTTGTGCTGTGGTTTATTCTGAAGAGCACGGTGTGTATGTTAAAAGTGGTAAAAAAACCTCTGCCCAACAGGCAGAAATTAAAGCAGTCATTTTGGCCTTTACAAAATTTCCACAACCATTTAACCTTTATTCAGATTCTAAATATGTGGTTAATTTATTTCCGGCCTTAGAGACAGCTCTCTTATCAGGAAAATCACCCATTCTTACTCTATTAAGACAATTACAAAAATTAATAAGAGAAAGAACAGCAAAATTCTTTATTGGACATATAAGAGGCCATAGTAAATTGCCAGGGCCTCTGGCAAAAAGGAAATGCCATAACAGATATACATACCCAGTCTATTGTAGCTACAGTGCAGGAGGCATTAGAAAGTCATAATATTCACCATCAAAATGCAGCCTCTTTGCAAAAAATGTTCTCTATTACTAGAGAACAGACAAGACAAATAGTAAAGCAATGTACTCATTGTCCCCCAGTACATCATCCTCCAAAAATGGGTGTAAATCCCCGAGGTTTAAAAGCTAACATTATTTGACAGATGGATGTAACTCATGTGTCTTCTTTTGGTAAGTTGGGATATGTACATGTGACTGTTGACACCTTTTCTCATTTTGTGCATGCTTCTGCTAGAACGGGAGAAGCAGTAAAAGATGTTATTCAACATTTAATTCAGTGTTTTCAAATTATGGGCATTCCTTCTCAAATTAAAACTGATAATGGACCAGCTTATATCTCTAAAGCATTTGTAAATTTTTGTGCCCAATGGCACATAACTCATATTACAGAAATTCCTTATAATCCTCAAGGACAGGCAATTATTAAAAAAACTCATCAAACATTAAAACTACAATTGAAACGTCTTCAAACTGCTAATTCTTATTTCTCACCCCATCATATATTGTCTCATTCATTGTTTGTTTTAAATCATTTAAATACTGATGGAAAGGGCCTTACAGCGGCCCTACGACACTGGGACAGGGAGGTCTATAAAACCCCCCTGCCCAAAGTCCTCTGAAAAGACCTGTTAACAGGAATGTGGAAAGGTCCAGATGTGCTAATCACCTCGGGGCGAGGCTATGCTTGTGTTTTCCCACAGGATGCCAACTGCCCCGTCTGGATCCCAAATAGACTCATCAGGGCGGTCCCCGGCACAGCGCCGCAGGCAGCGACGCTGGAAAAAACAAAAAAAACGCATGGAACATCAAATAAAGAAATTGGAAATAATCCAGCAGAGGCAAAAAATCACCTGGACGATGGTCCGTCGCCTAGCTCGGAAAGCCAAGAAGCTTCTCGCTGAGCAGGGGAAGCCTCGCACAACCTCTTATCTTTTTGTGGCTTTTCTTGCCTTGATTTCAACTCCAAAGACTGAGGGGACTTCATATTGGGCTTATGTTCCTAATCCACCTATTGTACAACCTGTGGGGTGATTGGACAGAAAACCTGTAAAAGTGTTACAATGTTTTCTACTCGTTGTCATAATAACTTTAAGTCAATCTGTGTTACTCCGCTACCATATAATTCTTCAGAATCTTGGGAGAAAGTGAAAGCGCATTTGCAGGGTGTCTGGCATGATAATGATGTTACGCATGATTTAAACGCTTTGCAAAAGGAAATTGCTGTTGCTAGTCAATCAAGGCTACAAATAGGGGATTTGCAAAATATAGCTACTAGTTTAGAAGCAGGAATCAAAAATTTAAACCCCATAAATTGGAAAAACTACCTCATTTATATAGGGATAGTGGCATTAGTAGTATTGCTAATTATAATTTTTCTTCCTGGAATTCTAAAATGCATATTTGATTCTTTACAGAGCGTCCAGCAGGAAGTCTTCGAGCTTCATTTTAAAAATAAAAAGGGAGGAATTGCCACGCCCACAGCTGTGATACCCGCGTGGCAAGATGTTGCTGCGTCGGGGGTCTAAAGCTGCAGGGTTTTGGGGTGCGCGCTCTGTCGGAGTTTAGCCTCAGGCGATTCCTGTGCAGTCCACGGTTGTAACGACCCTCGACTCACAGTAGGGGAGCCGAAGACTGTCCTTGCTAAATTTTGGGGGACACCGTGTCTCTGCTCTGCTGATGATCTCATTATGCATTATCTACCAGCTGTGTTTACACTTTACTGCTTACCCTCATATTCTCAGAAACTAAAAAATCAAGAAAAAGAAGTTTCCCGTAAGCCAGGAATACAAGTCAAAACATGTCATTAGGTTCCCATTGTAGTAACAGAAAAATGTTAAGGTTACTCAGAGGTTATCTCCAGGTACCTAGAGGGCAAACAAAACCTTGGACAGTTATTCCCCTAAACAGTTCAGTAAGTGAAACTAAGTCAAAGGTCAATTCTCATCCTCAGTAAACGGAACTAAGCCAAAGGTCAATTCTCATCCTCCGTAAATTGTCTAAAAACAATGTCCCCACTATGTTCCTCATAAAACCACTCATATGACATCATTGTTTTAACTCATTTTGTCAACCTTTGTGATAAAAGTTTTTCATTTGCCTGTAGCATTGTTCTTTACTATATAAACCCAAGCCTTACTACAATAAATCGCAGCAGTAACATACACATAACGTGTGTGTGTCTGTCTGTCATTTCCCCGCCGATTTCTGACTCTCCTGGCTCTTCGTTCCCTCGTTCTCCCTCGGTCTGAGACTCCGCGAGAGCCGGTCCGCGGCAAGCACTCCCTTGTATATTAGTGAATAAATGTTATTTTCTCCTTCTTGATACAGGTGAAGTATGATGCTGTTTGCAATTTATTTTCAAGTCATTCAGTCAAAATAAAAAGCAAAAATTGCAAGTGTCTGTTGACATTTCAGAGTTCACTGTATTATACGCCAGCCCACCTATAGGATTGAAATAATTCAAAGTACAAAGTTGGGTGGTAAAAGAGTTCCTTCCAGGTTTGCTGGTTGTTTTTACATGCACTGGGCTGCGGAAGACCGGAGAAGGAAGAGGATGGATTTGAGGCAAGGAAGTGAATGCCTTCTTTTAGGTGATTTTCAGAAGTCATGAATCATCCAAGAACTCAAGGAAGAGACAGAGAGGCAGGATTTTGAATCTCTGAGGATTAAAGCCTTGAAACAGTGGAGAACACTGAACCTGAAGCATGGATAAGCACCAGGTGGGAAACAGTAGCTGTGTCCACTGCCCTGAGAGACTGCATGTGTTGAAGACAAGAGTGTCCGCCGGGGCTGACAACATGAGGTTTGTGGGTGACATCCATTAGACCCAGGTTGGTGGACAGATGATGAGAGAGGCCAGAAATGAGTAAATTTAGGAGTGATGAGTGAATCAAAGAAGAGACCGTGGACCTGCCTAACCCTTTAGACAAGTATTAGTATTTAAAGGAAGGTATAAGTTACGATGGTAGCAGAAGGAAGATTTGACGTAAAGATGTAATTTCTTTCTGTAAGTCCATGGACTTGTTTTTAATGTAAGGTACAGGGGCCGACACTGTGGCGTAATGCATAAAGCCACCGCCTGCAGTGCTGGCATCCCACATGGGAGCCGATTTGAGTCCCAGTTGCTCCACTTCCAATCCAGCTCTCTGCTGTGGCCTGGGAAAGCAGAAGATGGCCCAAGTGCTTGGGCCCCTGCACCTGTGTGGGAGACCCAGAGGAAGCTCCTGGCTCCTAGCTTCAGATAGATGAAGCTCCAGCTGATGTGGCCATTGGGGGAGTAAACCAGAAGATGGAAGACCTCTCTCTCTGCCTCTGCCTTTCTGTAACTCTGACTTTCAAATAAATAAACAAATATTTTTTTAAAAAAAAAATATAATGTACAAACACTTGTTTTGCTTTCAAAGTGTTTATTTGTTTTTATTTATTTGAAAGGCAGAGAGATATCATTCGTCTGCTGATTGACTTCCCAAATGCCTGTAACAGCCAGGTCTTGGCCAGGCCAAAGCCTGTACCCTAGAATTGAATCCAGGTCTCCCTTCTGGATGGCAGGAACACAAGTACTTGAGCCATCGTCTGCTGCCTCCCAGGGTGTGCATTAGCAGGGAGCTGTAATCAGGAGCAGAGCTGGGACTTGAAACCACATACTCTGAATATGGGATGTAGGCATCCTAAGCAGCGTCTCAACCTTGCATCAAATGCCTGCACCTGTAACATGCCTTTTAGAAGACCAGGAGGAAAAAGAAATGGAATAAAAATGGGGAAAGGAGAGAAAGACATAGAGAGAAATGACAGTCCAGGAGAGAGTTGAGGTGACTGGAGCAGAATTGCTCCAGTGTTTTGGTTGTACTTAATGGAAGGGTCTTTTCTTCATTTTCCCCATAGCTTAAATAGTACCTGAAGAATGCTGTCCATTAACATTCAAACAAAACTTGATTTCAGTACCATCTTATGTTCAGGGAGTATCTCTGAGTACTTCTCAGTATCTCCTGAAGGGTATTTTCCCCTAGTTACAAATTTGTCTGCATTTTGTTAGAATATTCTTTTAAAGACTTTTTTTCAGACCCTCAAAAAATTGCTACTCCCTTTTCTCACAATACCTGGCACATCATCCCACCTTCATACAATGCAATTAATGCCAAATTTATTTGTTCTTGGTAAGCCATTGCCATCTTCTCTGTAGGAAGATCTTTTGAAGACTAGCCAAAATCTCCAGTCGGTGTAAAAATGCAGGTGTATGTCAACAGCTATTATAAATTGGAACACCTGTTAAGAAGTCTGTATTCCAGCTTTCGGTACAATTCCAGAGGCAGTTCAATGTCTGCACTTACCTGCTACATAATGCCAGAAAACATTACATGAGAGAAAAAGTCAACATTCTCATCTGTTTTTAAGCTGAATTCTCAAAAACTGAGTCTTCCTCCAATTTTGCTTATATAGAAGGATTTCCAGAACTTGAGCAAATGGTTTTTGAAGATTCAATCAAGAATGTATAGGGTTTAATATTTCTGGGTATTATTTTTTAGTGTTTTTCTTTTCCCTTCTTATTGGCTAACCCACAACTTTCATTCTTGAGAGGCAAATTTACATTTTAATGTATGTATTGCTTAGCACAAGAATGCTAACTAAAATATCATTTTTAGTTTGGGGTTTCATAAGAAATTATTATTTTTTTCTTCCTTTTCCATTTCTGAGTCTTTCAGTACAAAAAAATTTCTGAGTCAGTACAAAACATACTTCCAAAATTAATAATATGTTTTGTATTTTTAATTCACACTTTACTTAAAAGTAGGGTATTACAAATATTTATAAATGCATCTTAACTAAAAAAATTATTTACATAGTTTAGTGTAGTATATGTCAAATTTAAATTTTTTCATGAAGAAAATCAAATATATATTTGAAAAAAGACATATTTTGAGTAAAGATGCTCTTCTTAGTAGAAAACAAATATATGAGGCCGGCGCCGCGGCTCACTAGGCTAATCCTCCGCTTTGCGGAGCTGGCACAACGGGTTCTAGTCCCAGTCGGGGCGCCGGATTCTGTCCCGGTTGCCCCTCTTCCAGGCCAGCTCTCTGCTGTGGCCAGGGAGTGCAGTGCAGGATGGCCCAAGTCCTTGGGCCCTGCACCCCATGGGAGACCAGGAGAAGCACCTGGCTCCTGCCATCGGAACAGCGCGGTGCGCCGGCCGCAACGCGCTACCGCGGCGGCCATTGGAGGGTGAACCAATGGCAAAAAGGAAGACCTTTCTCTCTGTCTCTCTCTCTCACTGTCCACTCTGCCTGTCAAAATTAAAAAAAAAAAAAAAAGAAAAGAAAACAAATATATGAAACTCTTATTTGTTTAAATATTATCTTCTGTCTATATATCTGCTTAACATAGCACACACAAAAAACAACTGGAGGTTGTTTTTTTCTAAAACTGATAGCAAATTAGAAATGCTTGCCTTAATATAATAGCTCTGTGGCCAGTAGACAATCAGCTTAGCAGTCCATATTTAAGACTTCATAAACTTCCTCCTCCAAACAGAATAGGTTAGAGTATCTCTAGATACCAACAAATTGAAGTTTGAAATATGTATTTAAAAATTTTCTCTAATTTTATAATATGATTCCATATATGTCTTTTTAAAATATTTTAAAATTTAGTTGAGATGCAAAAAGTCAGATATATATATATATATATATATATATATAGAGAGAGAGAGAGAGAGAGAGAGAGCGCTCCCGTCTGCTGGTTCATTTCTCAAACGCTAACAGCAGCCAATGCTGGGACAAGGCCAAAGCCAAGGAGAGAAATCATCAAGTCCTCTGATGTGGGCTGCAGGAGTCCAGCTGTTTGAGCTATCATGGCTGCCTCTGAGGTCTGTGTTAGCAGAGCTGCAGTACGGATCTTGGGGAGACAGGTATTAAACTCAGTTACTGTGATACAGGATGCAGGCACATGAAGCATCATACTAACCACTAAGCCAAATGCATACCCCTACTTATTAATTTCTTTCAAAGTAGCTGGTTTTTTTTAAACCAGGCATGTTATTCTGCAGTGACACATATGCAATGCAGCGTGAGCTAATGATTACCATTTTAAGCATCTGAAGACAATCTTAAAGAAAAAAACTTTATTTGGGTGCTGAAAGTTTAAAGGCTCAGTTAAGGACCAATGAAATTGATGTCCAACATGAGGACGATTTGACAATTAATAGGAAAAAGATTACCTAGACTGACTAAAAAATCCCAAGAATGATTGCACACCAGGAAAAACGATCAGTTGTCTTTCAAAACTATTGAAAAACATACATCAAGGTATTCAATAGGGCAAGACGCAGAACTTAAGGGAAGTTGATCAAAGTATAGCAGGAAGAATCCTAGGCTGCTGAGCTGCAAAACATGCCATGGGGAGTAGGGGCGAGGTTTCGAGGAGGGCACATATTGTGATGCTGCAGGTTGAACCAGTTTAAGACACCCACATCCCATATCAAAGTGCCGATCCAAAACTTGCTTGATTCCCTTTCCTACTGATATGCCTAAGAAGGCAAAGGATGGCGGCCCAAGCATTTGGATCTCTGCCACCCATGGGAGAATCAAATTGATTTCCAGGTTCCTGGACTCCAGCCTTGCCATGGCCTAGCTGTTGCAGCCATTTGAAGAATGGGATGGAAAATTCTCTTTCTCTCTACCTTTCTAATAAATTTTAAACAGTTTTGATAAAAGCATGCCATGGGTATTAAGGTCCCACAGACAGAGAAATATAGCAGGGCTTCAAATATGAGTTCTAATTCATATTTGCTGTGGAATACAGTATCAGCTTAGTATGTGAAATTTGTTATTTTTGCATTTTCTTAAATTAGGAATATATCAAGATTCAGTAAATTTTTTTCTGTAAAAGGCCCAAGAGCAAATACTTTACTATTTGTAGGACACATAATCTCTGTTTAGGCTTCCCATCTCTAGCATGAAAGCAACCAGACAATACATGAAATATCAACTATGGTTGTGTTGTGATAAAATGTTCTTAATGACACTAAATTTTAATTGCATATATTTTACATTTAATAATATATTGTTCTTTTTTAAAATTTTTTGACAGGCAGAGTTAGACAGTGTGAGAGAGAGAGAGACAGAGAGAGTTATAGACAGTGAGAGAGAGACAGAGAAAGGTCTTCCTTCCGTTGGTTCACCCCCCAAATGGCCGTTACAGCTGGTGCTGCACCGATCTGAAGCCAGGAGCCAGGTGCTTCCTCCCAGTCTCCCATGCGGGTGGAGGGACCCAAGCACTTGGGCCATCCTCCACTGCCTTCCCAGGCCACAGAAGAGAGCTAGGCTGGAAGAGGTGCAACCAGGACAGAATCCGGCGCCCCAGCCAGGACTAGAACCCGGGGTGCCAGCACTGCAGGTGGAGGATTAGCCTAGTGAGCCATGGTACCGGCTATATTATTGTTTTGATTTTCACTTTAACCATTTGCAAATGTAAAAGCAATTCTTAGCCCACTGTCATACAGCAACCAGTGGTGGAATAGATTTGATCTGTCCACTGTGGTTTCCTCACACATGTAACACAGGAAGATAAATGTTATGATACAAAGGTCATTTTGGGCCCAGCTACCTTAGGGTATAAATTACCTTTTGATATGTAATAAACCACTGTAGAACTTTAATGCCTAAAACAATCACTATATGTTACTCATGGTTTTGAGGGTCTCTAATTTGTACTAGGCTCAAACATTTCTGATCTTGGCTGGCTATTCTTGATTGGGCTCACTTAAGTTAAAGGGTTTTTTTTCTAGAAATGGTGGTCTTCTCTTGGACATCTGAGACTATGAAAGCTTTTCTACACACACACCTCATTTTTCAGCAGCTTCCCCTGGCTTGTTAATTGGACAAAGAGTTTCAGTAATGTGAATGAGGAAACTTCAAGCCCTGTTAAGGCTCAGGCTTAGAAGACACACAGTCGCATCTCTTGCATTCTGTTGGTTAAAAGCAAGTTACAAAGCCAGCTCCAATTCAAAAAGTAAGAACGGTGGAATGACAAAGAACTATGGTCATTTTTCCAAGCTGCCTCACTGAACCCCCAAAGACATTTAAATAGTTATTCTTGAAGCAACATTTAAAATTGAGGTGTTTAAAGTAAAGCAACGGAGTTTATCACAACAGATTTCAATGGGAGGGGACGAAGAGGGTTCCCATGCATCCTCTATCTTTGTTTAGGCAACTATCACAGAATAGCTGAGACTAGGAAATTTATAAAGAGCAGAAATTTATTTGTTACAGTTCTGGAATCCGGGAAATCCAACATCAAGGTTCTGGCAACTGCTGAAGGTGAAAGAACAAACACTGGCCAAGGGAAGGTGAGAGAGAGACAAAAGGAAGCCAAATTCAACCCAAAGGAAAAAGCATTTAGAATGAACCCATCCCCAAGATAATGACAGGAGTTTATTCATGAAGGCAAGGTCCTCACCATCTAATCACACAGTAAAAGACCTGCCTCTTAATTCTGTTACAGTGGCAATTAAATTTGCACATGAGTTTGGGAGGGAATAAAATTCAAAACACCGTGCTCCTCAGTAACCAGTACCATGAAATCCTTGAATTCCTTTTTCAAAAAATAACTGTGTTATGGTGTAATTGATTTACAATGTTTAATATGTACAATTTGATGAGTTTGGACACAGGAAAACACCCATAATACTGTCACTACAATCAAGATAACAGAAATATCTACTACCTCTCAAAGTTTCCTTGTGGTCTTTTGATATGCAGCAGGAGGGAGAGAGAGAGAGCACAATATGAGATCTAGCCTCTTAACTTTTGAAATACACAATACCATATCATTAACTCTGGGCACTATGTTGTACAGCAGATCCCTAGAATTTATTCTTCTGGCCTAATTAAAACTTGATACCTATTGAAAAACTCAATTATCCCACCCTCTCAGCCCTTGACAACTACCATTATAAAAGAGTACTTTGATTATTATAGAAGAGTACTTCAAAGAGTCCATAAAAAAGTAGAATTAAAAGATAAATTTATTTTTCTGCAAAAATTTTTGAAGTCCATTCGTAGTTTTTTCATAACAGACATTATCTGTAAACTTTTTAAAGTTCTTTCATATGCATAGATTTTAAAGATTTGATTCATAGATGAAAAGAGGGTCATGTCTGACATAAATCTGACACTGTAGCTTTCTTGCTTCAAACAACCCAAAAGCTTGCTATTTTTCATAGGATGAAGTCCAAGCTCTTTAGACTGATGCTTAAGGTCTATTTACTCTGGCCACAGTTTATCTTAGCATCCCTTGGTGTTCTGCAGCCACCAATATGCTTTTCCTACTCAACTATTCCGTAAGCTGCTGCGTATGCTCATAATCTCACATATCTCCAAGAAAAAGCTCATTGTTTTGTTGTTTTTTTTTTACAAGACTCTATCACTCTCTCACCTTTCCCCTATCCATTCTAATCTCAAACTATCTATTAGTCTACTAATAATTTATAGATCAGCCAGGTCATCAGCCCAATAGAAAACCATCGCAGCATCTGTTTCTTGCTCTGATTTTCTGTAGTAATTTGTTTGTTCCTCCAGATTGACAACCCTCATGTTGTGAGCTGTTTATCCATTTGTTAGTTCTTAGTTAAGAGAACATTATTAGTTCCGAATCTCCAGATACTAGAATTGCTCATGGCACTAAATTTGTCTTCTAAAAAATCTGTCACAATTTTTTTTTTCCAGGGAATCCTCTATTTTGATAAGAACATGCATCTTACCAATTACAAAGAAAGATTTGAATTTCATGCTTCTAAGTGGACCCCTATCCTCCCTGTAGAGGCTGGCCTTTCCCAGTGAAGTTCGCAAAATAGGAACAAACTTTTCAAGTGGGGTCTACTATCAGAAATCACATGTGAATATATTAAGATTTACAAAAAATGATTTTGTTTAGACACCAAAGATATCTGAGATACAGCAGTGAGTAGAGCAGGCATATAAACATGTTAAGACAGAATTACAACTGTGTAAAAAGACAGATTTCAGAAAGAAATTAGTAGTCATTCATTGAGGTAGATTTATACAACTGACAGATCATGATGTATTTCTTGGTACAGTAAGGCATCAAATAATAATACAAAATATTACTTTTAAACTTGATTTTTTAAATAATTTAGAGTGGTTGTAAAGGATCATACTCTATTTTGTTATTTAAACTTCGTTCTTAAGTCATCAACCATATTGTCTTATTGATAATATGTACCTTGTCTCAGAATTTGTCAGAGAAGTGGCTGAATAAATAAATGTTTCCATTAACCCATGTGTGATCTCTCAAAAGCCATAACATAGTATGATTATTTATCTGTATTGACCAGAATTCTAGATTACGCCTACAAATCCAACATAACATTTCTAAGACTATCCATGTTTACACGTGTATCATCATTAGCTCTCCTAAAATATATTAAGTGTCTAGTCACAAGCCATTTAAATCTACTTAAACTTGTTTTTTTTTAAACTTTTATTTAATGAATATAAATTTCCAATGTACAGCTTATGGATTACAATGGCTTCTCCCCCCCCATAACTTCCCTCCCACCCGCAACCCTCCCCTTTCCCGCTCCCTCTCCCCTTCCATTCACATCAAGATTCATTTTCAATTCTCTTTATATACAGAAGATCAGTTTAGTATATATTAAGTAAAGATTTCAACAGTTTGCACCCACATAGACACAAAGTGAAACATATGTTTGAGTACTAGTTATAGCATTAAGTCACAATGTACAGCACATTAAGGACAGAGATCCCACATGAGGAGCAAGTGCACAGTGACTCCTGTTGTTGACCCAACAAATTGACACTCTAGTTTATGACGCCAGTAACCACCCTAGGCTGTCGTCATGAGTTGCCAAGGCTATGGAGGCCTTCCAAGTTCGCCAACTCTGATCATGTTTAGACAAGGTCATAAAAGACAGGGTGAGGATAGTAACCAATGATCCTAAGAGTGGCATTAACCAGGTCTGAACAATTATACAGCATTAAGTGGGGAAGAGGACCATCAGTACACACATATTGGGAGTAGAGCCATTGGTGGTAGAGTAGAGGTTATGATTACGAAGGAATGAGGCCCAAGTGCACTAGACAAGGCCTAGAACAAAGGACAGAGTCATTATTAGAGGAGCTAAGAAAGGTGCTGTCTAAGCTACAATTAAGTTTTCTGATTGAGAGGCAAATAGAACCTGACAGATGGGGCTTGATAATAATCTGGTGGGCTTTAGGCCTTGTAAGTTAAGAGGCCCAGACCTATCTATCTCTTCACATGGGGTATATCCTAAGGGAGGTGTGAACCTCCTAGGGGAAGGCACTCTGTTGACTTTCATTACTTGGCTGGCCTGGGAGGAGAGCTGGCCAGGAAAAGGCAGGTGGCATCTCTAACAAGAAATTTACAGTTCTGCCTGCAATGTTGCTGACCCTACTTGGCCGTCCCCTCAGCTGCAGTGGTGACTTTGGAAGTTGGGCTGAGTGAAGGGCTTTTCAGCTTAGAGCCAATAAGATCTGTGGCTCTGACCTGGGCATCCTTCAACTCCAGGGCAGGTCCATTTCCAGTGATCCAACTCTTGGCAGAGCTGCCAGGGCTCTTCACAAACTGACTTCTGCTGAAGCCCAAGCTTACCACATTGAAAGCCACTGCAGTGGACTGGCCTGTTGGGTCTGCTTGAGGGCAGATCACTGTACAGATCAGCCATTAATAGGCCTGCCACCCATTGCTTCTGATGCCTAGCTTTCTTTTCCTCCTGGTTTGTGTTAAAGCAGACCAGAGGATGCAAGTCAAGGGAGTGCCCAAGTCCCATCTCTAATCTTCGGTGGCCTGAATCAAGTACAAGTTTGTAGTCACAGGCATGTTCTGTAGTAGTTTTTCTAAGTTAGACAATGCCCATGAGGAAAATTATATTCTCACTTTAAAACTTTCTTTCCCTTTGGTCTGAAAGGGAGGTTTTTTCTACTTACCGTTTACTTCAATGATGGTGAAGTAAATCTAGCTATGAGATTATAATTTAAGCTCTCATCAGAAACCCTACAAGCTAGTAGGGAATGGCAAGACATAGCCCAGGTACTAAGAGAGAAAAACTGCCAGCCCAGAATATTATATCCTGCAAAGCTCTCATTTGTGAATGAAGGTGAAATTAAGAATTTTCATAGGAAACAGAAATTGAAAGAATTTGTTGCCACTCGTCCTGCCCTGCAAAAGATGCTTAAAGATGTGTTACACACAGAAACACAGAAACATGGTCATCAATATGAAAGAAGGTAAAGGAAGGAAACCTCACAGCAAAAGATCACAGGAAGCTCAATTTCCCTTTGACATAGAATTAAACTCTGATGCTCTGTTAAAGCAATGTGTTAAAGTAATCTATTATGTTCTCTTGATGTCTGTTAAATTCTAATTGTTCAAAAACAGCTGAATTTTTATTAAGAGCTATGGGTTATTTAAATATGTGCTTTTTTCAAAGATTTGAATAATCACCTTGTAACAACGATCAAATTTGGTCTATGTTATGTCATGATTTTAAGAAATCTTATTTCAACCAGATATTTTGGATTTTGAGCCTTCTTGGCATTCTTGACAGGCATTCAAAAAATCAAAGTTTCAAACAATCTGGTCTCTAAAATTTCCAGTAAATCCTGGACTTTGGTTTTTCCAGTTTGGGCCCAACTGAAAAAATCGAAGGACCTATGTCTCTCATCTTATAGAGACACCAATTAATCAGGCTATTTGGATTATATTAGAAGGACTGTCAAGATGTGACATGGTACTAAATTCTAAGTTTCTATAATGGAAAATGCTATTAATACAAATGTTTGAGAATTAAAAAGTCTAATGATCTTGTGTTACTAGACATGATAGTTATCTTAATGAGAAAGCCCCAGAGGCCTAAAGGGTTAAATACTTGTAAAATCCTACAGGTGCTTTCAAAAATACTGTGAAGTAAGCAAGTGCCTCTTGTTGGCTGATGAGTTTATAATTTTAAAGATGGCAACTTAAAGTCTTTTGTAATCCACAGTTATATATGATGTGCTGCTCATAAAACTAAAGCGTTGTTGGTTCTGTGTTTAGCTGTCCTCCTATAGGTTCCTATGGACTTTTTCCAGCCACTTCTATTGTATTCAGTACTTTGGGATGGCTCTGTAAACAGATGAAGCCAATAATGTATTAACAGTACCAACTGAGAGAAGGTATGGTTAACTGAGGTTACTAAAAACAAAAAGCAATTCAAATCAATTGGCAATCTACAAAAAGAGTTAAAGATTTTAAAAGCTATTATTAAAATTGCTGTATTTGTCTATTATGTTATGTTATATGTGTGTACATATTGTATGTCCACATGGGGAAATTTTATTAAGAATTTTATTTTAATTGGCTTATAGATAAGATTGTCCATAAATTTAAGCTGCTAAAATTAATCAAGATAAATTTTAATTCATGTGACCTGAATCTCTGTATCATATGTTTTATACTTGTTGGTAGAAAGAAACTAAAAACATCTTATATGGTTGTGCTTAAGTTTACTGATTAAACAAACTACACCACGTTAGATATTTAACAGGTGTTTTCAAATACATGATTCTTAAAATTTATAGAAGGCATTGGACCTTCTGGTAAATGTTTTCTTAAGTTGTTATCTAATGGTTGAAACTGTTTGCTAAGTATTCATGTAATATTGCTACTGTCAGCAAGCGATCTAGGACTTGCTCCCTCATTTCTCTATTCTAAGCCCAACTTGTTCTTTCATTTCTCTATTCTCTTCAAGGTAGGAAACTAATTCTATTATGAAGGAATCTGTAGGACGCACAATTTAATCTTTAGACCTTATAAAAGAGATGGCTAACATTTTTCTGTCATAGCATAGCCAAAATAAGAGCTTAAATTCTAATCTCATAGCTAGATTTACTTCACCTTAAACTTATTTTAATTAGGAATTACTTTCGGAATGTAGAAATTCATGTACATTATGACCCATTCGCTTTACATTTTTTAATGTTCATTTATTTTGAGAAAATGATTTTGATTTTCTTAGTAGTCTACAATATTGAAAATGTCTTAATTCTTTCAGTCTGCTATAAGAAAATGCTATAAATCATGTAGGTAATAGACAACAACAATTCATTTCCCACAGTTATAAAAACTGGGAAATACAAAATTAAGGCATCAGTAGTTTCAGTGGCTGGTGAGAGTTGACTTTCTGGTTCACAGATGGTGCCTTCCAGCTGGGTCCTCACATGGTGGTTGGGACAAACTAGGTCTCTGGGTCTCTTTTATAACGACACTAATCCCATTTATGAGAGCTTTACTCTAGACCTAATCACAACCCAAGGGCCCCCACTTCTAATATAATCCTAATGTTGAGAGTTAAGATTTCAATATGTGGAATTTGAACAGACACAAACATACAGACCACAGCAGCCTGCCCCTGAACTGATTCAATTCAGGCAGATAAAAGCCAAAAGATCTGAAAGGGTTAGAAAAAAAAATGAAAACCATATATGACTAAGAAAAATATGTAAGATTATTAACAGTTGACATTGAATTTTGAAATTAAGGGTTTTTTTTCTTCTTTTCCCAAATTTTCTTAATCACATTAATTCAAGAATCATAAAATATTTCATTTTTAATTAATTAATTTACTCCAGCAAAGTGAATCTTGATATAAATTCAGTATGAGTTTGGAAGTAAAGTGAGTTAACTTTGTTATCATTAGACCCAAGTGTACTCTAAAATCATTCATTGGCTCATGTGGGATTCAGATAATTGGCAACATGTATCACCATTGGGGCATGACTGCTACAGTGTAGACTTTTGTAAATTTCAGACTCAATTTTTATCTTGGATTTTACTACATCATAGTAAATTTGGAAGGACCATTTAGTCTGATAATTAACTGTTCCATTTCCCAATATTAGGAGATTGGATATAATTCGTACCATCATTTGCACCAAATAGTCATTTCTGCCCCCATGTACATTTCTGGAAGTAGTATTTAGTTCATGTACTATTAATTTATGTACACTATTATTTTATTCATGTGTACTATTAGAACTCTGTTTTACCCTACTGGAGTTTGCTGCTACAATTCTTTGAAAAAAGAGAAATCTCCAAAAATAATTGTGTTAATGCATTTATTTTCCCTGAATACAGATCAGAGAGAAGTACTCTTCTTTGTTTTCATTTGTCATCTAAACACATCTTGGAAAGTTAAAACCAGACAATGTTATCATGAATTTCCAGCATGACAAATATCCGAAGTTGGCAATCTGCAAACACTAAACCAAACTCATTTAGAAACTTTTTTTTTTTATTTTGACTAGCAGTGGTTTTGACATTTGAAAATAGTGCGAGCAAAACAAAAAAATAATATTTTATGACACATGAAAAGATAAAATATTCAAGTTTAATAAATGATGCTTTGTTGGAGCACAGCCATGCATGTTATGTATTATCTGTGACTGATTCTTCAATACAATGGTACAGTTGAGTACTTAGAACAGAGACCTTGTGACTTTTGAGACTGAAATAATTATTATCTGGCCTGTGATGGAATAAATTGTGCCCCTTCCAAATATATATACATTGAACCCCTAACCCGTAATGTAACTGTATTTCAAGATAGGGCCTTTAAGAAGGTAATTAATGTCAAATGCCTTAAGGGTGTGTCCCTAATCCAACAGGAATTGTGTCCATACAAGAAGAGGGAAAGATGCCAGAAGTGAGAGCATGAGGAAAAAATGCCATCCACATTCACAGCCAGGACACCATCTGCAAGCCAAGGAATATGACCTAAAGAGAAACAAAATCTGTCTGCTCTGTCATCGTGAACCAGCCTCTAGAACCATGAGAAAAGAAAGATCTATTGTGTAGGCAACCTAGTCTGTGGAATTTTATTACAACAGCCTGCTCAGCCCATACAAAATGTTTGCCACTCCCGACCAAGATGAAAGCCAGAAAAATTTTGAAACTACAAGCTAAAGGGAAAAGCCCGAGAATCTCTATTTGTGTGCTATGCAACCCCAGGTAGGAACCCTACTCAGTGAAAGTAGGATAAATACCAGGAAAGTCCCTTTCTGTTTGCTTTCTGTCAGGGAAATAGCAAACTTGGGATGTGGGGCTTTTGTAAGTAGGAAGTTATCTCAAGTCAAGGGTTAACCCATTTCTCTGCCCATTGCTTTTGCACATGAGTCCCTTGTGTGTATGTGTATGTTTGTTTCTGCTCACTAGAAATAGTTTTCTAGCTAAAATGGCAGGCTTTTGAGTACCAAATTTATATTATTTCTCAATTATTTTTCTACCTATCCACTAAAAAATCTTCATATTTGCCTCTGAAATTATTTGATGCTTCTGAATGTTTTAAGGCATGATTTTTTTTAAAAAACCAAAAACTGAATGTCATATGATGTAATTTCATATTGTACCACATTTAATATTTTACTTTTTCTCCTTCCTCCAGGAAATATGCACACAGCCACAAGAACACAGAACTGTAGCTCAGAGCTGATAACAAATCAAATCAAACCTAACAGTTCACCTTTCAGATTGACTGCTCTCAAGAAATAGAAAACCTGCGATATTTCAGGATGACAAAGAAATCAGAAATTTTGCCAATGGCTAAGTCTAGTTAAAAGAAAAAGTAATGTAACTTTCAATGAATTCCACCATATTGTATACTGAGACTAGATTTTTCAAATAGAAGAGAGAGAACAAAATCTTTTCTTGTTCGTAAACTCACACAATATATTGAAAGCAAACTTGGTAATCACCTAGCCTAGTTCATTTTCATAACATAATAGATGAAGAAGGATTTTGGACCATTTGATCTATGCTTTTATCAGTCAGCCTAGGCTGTCACACTACAGTAAACAAAACAGAGTGATTTTCCCTTGTTCTACATGCTCAAGTGGATCAGGGAGTTGGCACTTGGCTCATGGAACAGATAATAATTAATGTATTCCCCTGGAGACTGCGGCTGGTAGAAACTCTATCTCAACCAAGCATCTATGAGCACTGAAGCAAAGCAAAGAGAGTGCCATCTTGCACGACTGTTTAAATTATTTCTCTACAAGAGTAACATCATTTTCATCGTTATACCAGTAGCCAAAGCAAGTCACAAGGTAACCTGACCACTACAAACAGAACAGGGACATGCCATCCTGTTGTGCCCAGAAATACAAGGGTACTTATGCACAGTCTCAGTCAGTATCTGCCATAGGCCCCAGGGTTTATGATTTGTCAGGTGCTACAACTCAGCTAATAGTTACCAGAATACATCTTCTCTCTACATGGCAGGACATAGATAGACACTATGGTTCCAATAGAGTATATGTGTGTGTGTATATATCTATATCCATCTACATATATATATGGAGAGCAAAAATCCGCCAGCATTCCCAGTCATTGGCTTACTCCTCAAATACCCACAACAGTCTCATAGTGAAGACTGAAGCCAGGAATCAGGAACACAATAGGCTTCCCACAGTCAGTTAAGCCTTCATCAATGCCTCCCAGTATCTTCATTAACAGTGTAATTAAGAACTGATTTTTTGAGAAGTAAATTGAGAAATCATTGACCAAAATACCCAAAGAAGGGGAGAAGACTCACATTGATAAAATTAGAGTTGGGGGCCAGCACCATGGCGCAGTAGGTTAATCCTCAGCCTGCAGTGCCGGCCTCCCATATGGATGCCGGTTCTAGTCCCAGTTGCTCCTCTTCCAATCCAGCCCTCTCCTATGGCCTGGGAAAGCAGTAGAAGATGGCCCATGTCCTTGGGCCCCTCACTTGCATGGGAGACCAGGAAGAAGAACCTGGTTCCTGGCTTCGGATTAGCGAAGGAGGAAGTCAAATTATCCCTGTTTGCAGATAACATTATCCTATACCCAAGGAAAGCAAAAGACTTATTGGAATTCATAATAGAGTTTGGCAAAGTTGCAGGATACAAAAATCTACACGAAAAAATCAATAGCCTTTGTATACACAAATAGTGCCATGACTAAGAAAGAACTTTTAACATCAGTCCCATTCAGTATAGCTACAAAACATTTTAAATATCTCAAGATAAATTTAACCAAAGATGTAAAAGATCTCTGCAATGAAAATTACAAAACATTATGGAAAGAAAAGAAGACACACTGGTGAATTTGTATTATTTGTGTATCAGGTTATCTTCACTTCCTCTGTACATTCATGTACAATGTGTGTGTGTGTGTATATATATATATATATATTACTTTCCTGTGCTACCCATAAGATGTTACCTCAAACTGAGTACAACAATAGAAATTCATTGTCTCATAATTCAAGAGGCAAGAGTTTCAAAATCAAAGACAGAGCTTTTGGCCGGCGCCATGGCTTAACAGGCTAATCCTCCGCCTTGCAGCACCAGCACACCAGGTTCTAGTCCCGGTCGGGGCGCCGGATTCTGTCCCGGTTGCCACTCTTCCAGGCCAGCTCTCTGCTATGGCCCAGGAAGGCAGTAGAGGATGGCCCAAGTCTTTGGGCCCTGCACCCGTATGGGAGACCAGGAGAAGCACCTGGCTCCTGGCTTCGGATCAGCGTGATGCGCCGGCCGCAGCAGCCATTGGAGGGTGAACCAACGGCAAAAAGGAAGACCTTTCTCTCTGTCTCTCTCTCACTATCCACTCTGCCTGTCAAAAAAAAAAAAAAAAAAGACAGAGCTTTCTTTACCTCTTCTGGATCCCTAAGAGTTCCTGGGAATCCCATGGTAGAGACATCAAGGTATTGCATAACTCCAATTTCATGTCAACCTCTCCTCTTCTGTCTGTCAAATCTCACTTCTGTGGACCTTATGAACAACACCATGAACTGAGTTTAGACCCACCCAGATGATAGGAGAAGATTTCTTCATCTCAAGATGCTTAATTACCTAAGAAAGGGCCTTTTTTCCCCCAAAATAAGGAAGCATTCACAGGGTTCAGGAATTAGGATTTGGACAAATCTTTTTGGAGGCTAATATTAATGTCGCTACAAAGCATTTGTCTTAAATGATTCTTTATTCTACCAATATTTGGGGAGACAAAAATTAATCTATTTTTTAGTTTATTGTGGGTGATCCTGTACCTGGTGGGGAGTCTGCCTGCCTAGCCCATCCAGAAAGTTAGCCTGACTGCTGGTAGGTGGCGGGAGCACAGTTCTCATTTCCCCCACCCCTGCCTTCTGCCAATCAGGTAAACTGCTCCCAGGTGTGGCCCAGGCCCACCTGGAAAGCTATTAGCCTACGTGACCTTCAAGCTGAGTGGGGAAGCATAGCAGTGCCAATATCAGCTTCATCCTGTAGAATTAGTATTGCCCTGAATTAGTTACTCCCCCTCTGCCTGCCCTTGAAAAGGTGTGCTTGCTTGTTAATAAAGTGGATTCACCGAAACTTGTCTCCCGTGCTTCTTGTCAAAGAGTGCTGTCACCTAACCCATGTTGACAGTGTGCAGGACTCGTAGGATGAGCCTGCAGTTTATTATTAACAAATATTTGGAAGAAGGGGTATGAGGGACAAGAAGAAATCTAAATAGAATGAATCAAATATTATTTGGGGGTAGGAGTTGTGACACAGTTGATGAAGCCACTGTTTAGGATATCCACATCCCATATTGGAGTGCTTGTTCCAGTCCTGGTACTCCAGGTTCAATCTAGCTTCCTGTGCAGATTGTTGGGAAACAGCACATGATGGCTCAAGTACTTGAGTCTCTGCAAACCACGTGGGAAAGTTTCTGGTTCCTGGCTTTAGGCTGACCTAACCCTGTCTGTTGCAGCCTTTTAGGGAGTGAACCAGTGGCTGCAAAATAATGCTCACTCACTCTCCCCTCGACTCACTTTCAAATAAAAAAAATTTTAAATATATTATTATCTTGCTATGATTCCTCAGTTCTTTCTTAATGTGGACTTTAGAAAATGAGTGAAACCAAAAGAAATGGCTAAAAAGCAATTAATGCTGTACCAAATGATAAGAACCTCCAGTGTGTTGACTTTGGCAAATAAAAGAAATCTTATTTGATTGCTAAAATATAAACTACATTGGGTGGATATTTTGTGCCACACTTAAGACTCGGATTGGGATGCCACATCCAATATCAGAGTGCTAGTTTAGCTTCCAGTTCCAACTTCTTGCAAATGTGCACCCTGAGAGGCAGTAGGAATGACTCAAGTACTTGGGTCTCTTTATCTCATAGGAGACCCATACTGAGTTCCCAGCTCCTCACTTTGGCCTGGCCTAGCTCTATCATTACAGATATTTGGGTAGTGAACAAGTGAAAGGAAGATTTTCTCTCTACCTCTGTCTCTCAATCTTTTTCAAATAAAATAAAAACATTTAAAAATTTAATATTTTCAAATATAAACTGGGCTTAATGAACTCCAAGGAAGTGTTTACATAGAGCAGTTGATATACAATTTCAAGATGATACTTTCCACAAATCTTTGAAAGGACTATAAAATTCTCTTTATTTGAAAGCTTCTTTCATCAGAAATGTATACAACTTGGAGTAAGATTTTAAATTCTAAAGGACTAAGAATTATTTCATCTTAGTCAATCCTTGGTTTGTTCTTTGTGCAATGGAGATAATATGATAATAATGTTAACACCATATCCATGACCCATGTATGCTGAAATGATTTCTTAATAAAGATTTAACAAATCATCGATCTTAGAACAGTTAATATCCCAGACTAGAACCCCAGAACTCTAAGTCCCTACTTGGATATTCACTAGCTACACTCCACTATTGGCGTGTTTTAGTGGCTTGTTGCCTGCATCTAGTATATATAATTAAATCTTATGATCATTAAGTCTCCAATATATGTAATACAACAATGATATATTCAGAAAATACCAGAAGTGTTTTTCAATATATATTTTCAGTCATTCTATCCTAACTGTACAGTTATTCAATAAAGATCCAGTGTATAAACAGGTTGATTATATCTGAAGGCATTTAATTCAATAGGGTTTGAGGAGGCAGAAACCCTTTAGGAAGAAACAATAAATCAGTAAAGTCAAATGCAATAAGCCAGTAATATGATGAAGCTAGAAGAATAATTGTAGACACATTTAATAAGTGGATTAAACACGAGGAAGAAATTGTTAAGGAATTCTTAATGATTCATGTTGATAGAATGCCTGAATAACAAAGCAGACAATTAATCAAAGACAAGCAAAAATTAATGTTGGTGATTTGTGGCCTGGAGATCTAATCGGAAATAAAAGTGGACTGGCTCCATCAGGGAAAGAGTGATGGGAAAACATATGGAAAAAAAAAACTACTGTTGCTCTTATTAAAACAGAAAGGCTGCACAAAATCTGTGTCAAAATTACTCGTTAAATCCAGGGTAAATATTTAAAATTATCTGTTAGAACAATGGACTGTAAGAGAGTGAAAACCTTGCACAAATGATATCACAACACTTGTAACATGCATCTGGCTCTCTAGAGGTTGAGGCTTGGATAGGATGAAAGTTCTGCCCAGATCCTAGAACACTGCAGCTATGATCTGTTTGAAGATTATTCTCTATGCTTTCATTTGTTCCCAATTTTTAAAATTTATATAAGGTGAACAATTTCATATATACAGATTTAGGGGTATATCTCACCTTACCATCCCTTCCACCCTCACTCCCACCCTCCTCCTCCCTCCTATCTTATTCTTTCTTTTAATTTTTGCAATGACGCACTTTCAGTTTATTTTAAAATCATAAGTTTAACCTCCACTAAGTAAAGAATTAAATAGTAAAAATGAAAAAAATTATTTCTCAACTTTGTTCTAACATAAATTATAATTTTAGGGTAATTTTCCAAAAAGACAAGGGCTGCAAATAATAATCAAATCTCAGTGATGTACTTTACACAAAAATACATTGTTTTTCCATGTTCTTGTTCTTCTGAGATATACTTAGGTTTAAAAATACATTATTTATGGGGCTGGCATTGTGACATAGTGGGTAAAGCTGCTGTCTGCAGTGCCAGCACTCCATATGGGCACCGGTTTGAGTCCCGGCTGCTCCTCTTTGGATCTAGTTCTCTGCTATGGCCTGGGAAAGCATTAGAAGATGGCCCATGTCCTTGGGCTCCTGTGTCCACATGGGAGACCTGGAAGAAGCTCCTGGCTCCTGGCTTTGGACTGGCACAGCTCCAGCTGTGGTGGCCATCCAGGGAGTGAACCATCGGATGGAAGACCTCTCTCTCTCTCTCTCTCTCTCTCTCTCTCTCTTTCTTTCTGCCTCTCTGCATTTTAAACAAATAAATAAATATTTCAAAAAATAAATTAATTTTGACAGAAATATTTGTTAGATATAAATTCCATAATTTCCTTACAATCCATAGGAAGATTTTCCAAATATCAAATAGTCTAGCTAAATAAATGGGCTTTATCACTTATCTTTTATGTATATATAGCTTTAAAATAAATTTAGAAAGGAAGAAAGTTAAAATTTATATGAAGAATTTTAGTTAAAGCAATTTAACTACATAAGCCCTTCACCTTCAATTAGATGGCACAATGCCAGAGTTATCAGATGATCCTTCCCTATAATGTTTCTTCCTGGTCCTCTGTTGGATTTGTCTCTTGTGTTTCCAGGTTGACCCTTCCTCTGATAGTATGCCTCCTCACTATTGAGCTACAATTTGCCAAAATAAATTAAAAATAAAAAACTGTGCCATATTTTGGTAACAACTCTTTCCCTTAGAAGATTCTGTGTCAGGCTTAGGTGAAGACTCCAAGTGGATGGCCAGTGGGAGCGTTAAAGGCTGTCCCTGGCTCCCTTGATATTCCTGTTTTCTTCTGGGAAGGATGGGTTTGGTTCTTCTAAGTCCATTTTTAAAAGGGTCCAAAATATGTCCCTGACCATCCAGCTCTCTGCTGTGGCCCGGGAGGGCAGGGGAGGACGGCCCAGGTCCTTGGGCCCTACACCCGCATGGGAGACCAGGAGAAGCACCTGACTCCTGGCTTTGGATCTGTGCAGCACGCCTGCCGTAGCAGCCATTTGGGGAGTGAACCAACAGAAAAAGGAAGATCTTTATCTCTGTCTCTCTCTCTCTCTCTCTCTCTCTCTCACTGTGTAACTCTGCCTGTCAAAAATAAACAAAACAAAACAAAACAAAGAGCATGCAGAGATATCCTGTTCACATGTCCCCCATCACTAACCAGGGTACTATGCTATGAATGTGTCCCTTTAAAAGCATGTGTTGAAACTTAATCCCTAGTGCAAAAGTTTGGAGGGGTGGGACCCTTAAGAGGGGATTTTTTTTCACCAGAATCCTGTCAATATGAATAGATTAATACTGTTATTGAAGGACTGGGTTGGCTATAAAACCTAGAGTCTGACCTACTTTCTCTCTCTCTCTCTCTCTCTCTCTCTCTCTCTCTCTCTCCCCCCACGCCCCCCACACACAAAGAACACTTCACTCTTCTACCTTGGGTGACTGAGCAAGAAGGCCCTCTCCAGACGCCACCCTCAGTCTTGGACTTCCTAGCCTTCCAGAAGGATGAATAAATAGATTTCTATTCTTTATAAAGTATCCAGCATCATGTATTTGATGACAGCAGCAGAGTATAATCACTTTCAGAATCCCTCACTTTTATACATGCTGTACCCCAATCTGGTCACTGTAGAATCCTTTCTTGTTCACAGTTCTGTCCACTGAGCATGAGCTTAGGGAATGGTCCAAGTCACCCAGGATCTTTGAGAATGTGTATCAAGTCCTTCAGTTTCTATCATAGACAGGTGCCAAAAATATTCTTCAAACTACAACTCTTCTTCCCAGTTAACAAGTCCTCATCATTGCTCAAAAGCTTATAGTGAAACAATAATAATATCGATTATAATAAAATATTTAATGTCTAACTATTAGTGATAACATTTTCTGAATCCCAGTAGAGAACTTTGCTTTCTGATCTCTGTTTCTGTAACACCTGTGAATCTGTTGCATGATTACACTGTATTATCAATGCCCATCTATATATGACCTCTACCAGCACTTTAAAACCTCTCAAAAGGCTATAAATGTGTTTTTCACCTTTATGTCACTGTTGACTATATCCTTCCTTGAAAGTCATCTCTTTCATAAGAATTGGACAAAAGCTGCTTGAGCATACATGTCGACAGTGCTTTGCTGACTGAGATGTTATCCAGTGTTACTTAATCCTTGCCTAGCATGTTAGAAGATCTCACACATAACTGACTGAATTGGACTATCATCATAGTTCTGTTCAAGTACAGTAATATTCCCTCATAACCATGTTTGAAAAACTCAGCAAGATGACATCTCAAAGTCATTAGGTATATTGGTCATGAGGCAGACATGCTCTTAGAACTCAAGACATCCCTGCAACAATCCTCTTCTTGGGGTAGGCGTTGTATTGCAGCAGGGTAAGCCACAGATTTGGACCCCTGAATCCCATATCAGAGTGCTAGTCTGAGTTCCAGCTGCCAAGTACTTTGGATCCAATTTCCTGTTATGTGCCTAGGAGGGATCATACAATGAACCAAGTATTTAGGTCCCTATCACCATGTGGGAGACCCAGATGGAGTTCCTGGCTCATGATTTTAGGCTGGCCCAATCCTAGCAGTTGTGGGCATTTACAAAGTGGACCAGCATTTGGAAGACAGATCAATTTTCCCTGCTTTCTCTCTATGATTTTCCCTCATTTTGTTACTCTGCTTTTTAAATATTTATGTAAATCTACCTCTACACAGTCCTCTCTAGAATGGGAAACAATAAGGCTTCTAAGAGAAATTCTTAAATTTCTCACATTTACCAATTTTATAATCTTGTGCAACATTTGTGCTTGAATGTTGCACATCAACTTGACAAGTTGTTCTTTGTATGTTAAACATGATTATATTTTAAATATTTATGGGTTTATTTATTTATAAGATTTATTTATGTATTTGAAAGGCAGAGTTACAGAGAGGCAGAGAGAGAGAGAAAGTACTCTTCCATCTGTTGGTTCACTCCCCAAATGGCCCCAATGGCCAGAGCTGGGTGAATCCTAAGACAAGTGCCAGGAGCTTCTTCTGGGTCGTCCATGTGAGTGCAGGGGCCCAAGGAGTTTATCCATCTTCTAATGCTTTCCCAGGCTATAGCAGGAAACTGGATTGGAAGTGGAGCAGTCAGGACTTGAACTGGTGCCCATATGGGATACTGGTACTGCAGGTGGCAGCTTTACCCCCTAAGCCACAGTGCCGGCCCCATGATTACATTTTTATTGAAAAGTTTTTCTTTGGAAGAAAGTAGAACAGGCAGGTAGTTTTAGTAAAATATCAAAGTTTCTTATCAAAATGAAGGGATGTTTGGACAGACTTATGGATATAACGGAATAGCCATTTTCAGACCCAATGAGAATTGAGACTATATGGTTGGGTTCTTATAGGTATAAGACAGTCAGGTAATCAGGGAAAGGGATTAAAAAAAACCTGATGAAACAAGGCAATGTTGAGAACACTTAGTTGTCTCAGATGTGGGAAACTCAGAGTAGGATTCCTTAGATGAAATATAGTTCCTTAGAAGAAACAGAGAAAGCTTTAGATTTTCGCTCCAAACTTTGTTCTTACACAAATCATAGTTTTTAGGGTAATTTTCCTCAGCATTTTTAGTAAATATTTTGGATAAAGCTGAATTCACCCAAGGTTCCAGGGATGACTCAGGCAATGGATGCTAGGCTAGTCAATGCTTTCTTTCTTTTTTTTTTTTTTTTTTTTTTTTTTTTTTGCCAAAATGACTAGTTCAGAGATTAGAGTATGACCTGAGTTAGAATAAGACCACTGAGAGTTAATGATGGGACTTTTGCATGAATGGTGAAATATCCTTTGATAAAATTGCATGTTAAAATGATATGACATTGGGCCGGCGCCGCAGCTCAATAGGCTAATCCTCCACCTGCGGCGCCGGCACCCCAGGTTCTAGTTCCTGTCGGGGCGCTGGATTCTGTCCCGGTTGCTCCTCTTCCAGTCCAGCTCTCTGCTGTGGCCCGGGAGTGCAGTGGAGGATGGCCCAAGTCCTTGGGCCCTGCACCTGCACGGGAGACCAGGAGAAGCACCTGGCTCCTGGCTTTGGATCAGCACGGTGTGCCAGCTGCAGCAGCCATTGGGGGGGTGAACCAAAACGGCAAAGGAAGACCTTTCTCTCTGTCTCTCTCTCACTGTCCACTCTGCCTGTCAAAAAAAAAAAAAAAAAAGAAAAGAAAAAGGAAGACCTTTCTCTCTGTCTCTCTCACTGTTGACTCTGCCTGTCAACAACAACAACAAAATGATATGACATTGGGGCCAGCTATGTGTGGTGCTGTGCTGTAAATAGGTTAAGCATCTGCCTGCGGCACTAGCATCCCATATAGGTGCCAGTTCTAGTCCGGCTGCTCCACTTCCAATCCAGCTCTCTGCTATGGCCTGGGAAAGTAGTGGAGGAAGACCCAAGTGCTTGAGTCCTTGTATCCATGTGGGAGATCCAGAAGCTCCTAGCTCTTGGCTTCAGTTCTGTCCAGCTCTGACTGTTGTGGCCATTTGGGGAGTGAACCAGCAGATGAAAGACGTCTCTATGTCTCTTCCTCTGTCTATAACTCTGCATCTCAAGTAAAATAAAATAAATCTTAAAAAAAAAAAAACTGATGTGACATTAAAGCTGGCAGCCACCACTACTAGGAGGAGGCATAGAACTAGGCCAAATCTGAAAAAGCAGAACTGAAAATGGTGATATTTTTGAAGACCTAGATCAGTGGATCTGAAATGAGCTTAAGATTATTTATTTACAAAGATCTTCTCCTTAATATTATTAAGTCAGAGTTGTAACTTTAATATTTTTAATTTAAACTTCCCAACTGATATGCCCTGAGATAAAAGCATTCCTTCTGGATTGTGTGTTGGTAGAAATAAATAAAATATCTCTTTTTCTGCCATTTTTCTGTGCCACCACACTGGGGTGCATGAACGTCCTAGCTGATGATCTGAAAAGCATCAACAATGCTGACAAAGGGGGCAAACGCCAGGTTCTTATGAGGCCATGCTCCAAACTCATGGCAAGGCTTCTAACTGTGATGAAGAAGCATGGTTACCTTGGCAAATATGAAATTACTGATGATCACAGAGCTGGGAAAATTGTTATGAAGCTCACAGACAGCTTAAACAAATGTGGGGTGATCAGGCCCAGGTTTGACGTGCAGCTGAAAGATCTAGAAAAATAGTAGAATAATCTGCCTCCATCCCACCAGTTTGGTTTCATTGTACTGACAGCATCGGCTGGTGTCATGGACCATGAAGAAGCAAGACCAAAATACACAGGAGGGAAAATCTTGGGATTCTTTTTCTAGGGATGTAATACACACATATAAATTAAAGCTCAATGGACAAAAAAAGAAAAAAAAGAATTTAAATAAAAAAGAAGATAAAAATACCAAGGAAAAGGATAAACCATGGTATCAGAAAATTAGACTTAAATTTTTGCATAAAAATTACATGAAAATTGAATGAAAAAAATCTCAGAATGGGATTAATCATTACTCCCAAGGTAATAATGCTAGGAATTTAATAAATGTTAGTTCTCCTCTTTCCTGAAAAATGCCCCCCTAATGAACTGGAAGCACTTAGTGATAACGTGAAGGAAGGCTGCTCCCAACACTCCCATTGCATTCATTTATTTAACAAGTTACCTGAGCGATCTCAGGCAGACATTTCCAACTGTGACATAACATTTGCATGGGTTACAGTTGAGGTGAAATATTGGTGTGTTTTAGTTAAGATATTGCTAGAAGTTACAATAACTCTGGACATTCCAATGATACAGCAGTGTAGTAGTTTATTTCTTCCTTATGCAATAGCAAGGCTTAATATTTATAGTCAATAGCTGGTTCTTTCCAGTGGGAAGATTTAGCCAGCAGTTCTCTCCTCACTCACTTTTTTAATAATATTCGCTCCAAAGTGCCACATTTCTATTTGCCATCCATTGGCCAGAACTACTCTCACATGGCCACACTTAGACACAAAGTAAGCTTGGATATTTACTCCATAGCTGATTGGCCACTTCCCAGGAACTATACTATGAAAGGGATATTCATTTTACATTAGCCAGCTTTGCTACCAGTTTAAGTCATTGGCCTGCATTTCCAGCCATGAGCAAGCATATTCATTTACCAAACTGTGCAATGAATGTAATTTTTTATGTTTCATAAAAAGATTAGGAAGTATCCAGCTAAGCTACTACTACTTATTAGTACCTGTGCCCTTGAAGTTTTTCTATTTTATGGGACTCATTTCACAAAATCCTCTAAATATTCAATAATTTTGATTTAGGCCTAACTCTCTTTTTTTTTTATTAAACTTTTATTTAATGAATATAAATTTCCAAAGTACAGCTTATGGGTTACAATGGCTTCCCCCCTCCCATAACTTCCCTCCCGCCCGCAACCCTCCCCTTTCCCGCTCCCTTTCCCCTTCCATTCATGTAAAGATTCATTTTCAATTCTCTTTGTATACAGAAGATCAGTTTAGTATATATTAGGTAAAGATTTCAACATTTTGCCCATATAGCAACATAAAGTGAAAAAACTACCATTGGATTACTAATTATAGCATTAAGTAGCAATGTACAGCACATTAAAGACAGAGAACCTACATAATTTTTTTTCAAATTAATTAATTTTCTATGCCATTTCCATTTTAACACCAGGTTGTTTTTTTTCATTTCCAATTCTCTTTATATACAGAAGATCACTTCAGTATATAATTAGTAAAGACCTCATCAGTTTGTGCCCACACAGAAACGCAAAGTATAAAAATACTGTTTCAGTACTAGTTATAGCATCACTTCGTTTTAGATGACGCATTAGGGACAGATCCCACATGGGGTGTAAGTACACAGTGACTCCTGTTGCTGATTTAACAATTTGACACTCCTGTTCATGGCGTCAGTAATCTCCCTAGGCTCTAGTCATGAGTTGCCAGGGCTATGGAAGCCTTTAGAGTTCGCTGACTTTGATCTTATTCTGATAGGGTCATAGTCAAAGTGGAAGTTCTCTCCTCCCTTCGGAGAAGGGTACCTCCTTCTTTGATGGCCCCGTTCTTTCCACTGGGATCTCACTCACAGAGATCATTCATTTAGGTCTTTTTTTTTTTTCCATGATATCTTGGCTTTCCATACCTGCTATACTCTTATGGGCTCTTCCGCCAGATCCGAATGCCTTGAGGGCTGATTCTGAGGCCAGAGTGTTGTTTAGGACATCTGCCATCCTATGAGTCTGCTGTGTATCCCACTTCCCATGTTGGATCTTTCTCTCCCTTTTTGATTCTATCAGTTAGTATTAGCAGATACTTGTCTTGTTTGTGTGATCTGTTTGACTCTTAGACCTATCAGAGCTATCAATTGTGAGCTGAAATTGATCACTTGGACTAGTGTGATGGCATTGGTACATGCCATCTTGATGGGATTGTGTTGGAATCCCCTGGCACATTTCTAACTCCACCATTTGCGTAGGCCTAACTCTATTTCTAACACTTCCTTTTTCTCCCTTTATCATTTGATTGTGCATGTGTCCATCTAAGATTCATGTTGGAGTTCCCATAAAAAAAGATTAACAAGAAAAAGCATACATATGTATTTAATATAATTTTTATGTGACATATCAGCATTTATTAGGAAATAAAGACCCTTAATTAAGACCAAAAGAGAGATACCTATGTATTTTTTGTGTGTTAGTTTTGATGTGGAAATGACTAGTCAAGTTTTCAAGACAAAAGACAATCAGGAAAGATATGGCTCTTCCTGGGAGGGAAAGGATCAAGAACAAATGAATATGTCAAAGTCATACATAACCAGAGTCACAATCCAAACAAGAGAATTTTAACCTACTAATCTGAATTTGGAAAAGAGAAAAACAAAATGTTTTGTACCTTCTTCTCAGAGCCAGGCAGTACAGGGAGATCCAGGAGAGCTCATCTTGGCAAGAATTCTGATCTTCCAAAGGCTCCAGTGGCAATGGCGGTCTCTTGGCCATTTCTCTCTGGGTGAGAGACTATAAATGAAAAAATATCTTTTATTTCCATCCTAGGTTCATGGCTGAGGTCCCCATAACAAAAGCCATTAACAAAATAAAGCATAAAAACTGATTGAATAAGTAAGTTTTACAAGACATGGGAGACTTTGTGACTGAATGCTCACACAAAAACCTGTGCATATTTTAAAAAGATTTATTTAATTGAAAGGCAGAGTTACAGAGAGAGAGAGAGAGAGAGAGAGAGCAAGCTCTTCCATCCAGTGGTTCACTTCCCAGTGGCCACAATGGGCTGGGTCAGGCCAAAGTCAGAAGCCAGGAGATTCATCTGGGTCTCTCATGTGAGTGCAGGGGCCCAAGCAATTGAGCCATCTTTTGCTGCTTTCCTAGGCACATTAGCAGGAAACCAAATTGGAAGTGAAGTAGCTGGGACTCAAACTGACACCCATATGGGACGCTGGCATTAGCAATGTAGGCAGTGGCTTAACCTGCTGGACAAGTATGCAATTGTGAAGAAAGGCAGTTGACAAGGAAGTGACCTAACCATAATAACAGGAATGAACTGATGGGAATTTAGCAAGCCCTGTTTGTTCAAATTCCTCTCTGTGTATTTAATAAAATTATTCTTTTTTTATTTTATTTTGTTCTAGGTAAAGGAAGACATTTGTCAGATAGATATCTCTGATCTTCTCCAGGGGAAGGTCAGAGATTCCTTGCTGGGTTTTATGATCTTCCTCAGGAAAGCAAGTGACACATATGCTGTTTGTTCAAACACTAAGGTGCCATGCTTTGGGAAAACAAGTCCTGAAACATCTCTGTCCCCCATCCCCATGGCACCCTCTGGTTCCTTCCCTCTTCAGCTTGCCTCTATTAAGTAGCCATCCCATGTTCATCCATTTCTTCTATCTTTATCTATGCTGAGACCTGTTAACAGATGATGGCATTGATTTCTCTCATCATCAGGACTCACAATTAGGGTAAGGCAGTTATCCAGGTACAAAATAGAGAAAGTATCAATCCAAGTGTTTATGGCAAAATCAATTCAGCCTTTAATATGTAAGTAGCTTTATTGAAAGGGGCAGACGAAGACATGAAAATACCTTTACAGAGAATTTTCTATAAAATAAAAATGAAAAAAAAAATTAGCTTTTTCTGCTTATCTTCAACTATATCATAGTTCCTAAATACTTCTTTTGTGTAAGACAATAAAAATGTATTCTATTGTATTATCTAGGACAGCTAGCTCCTTTAACAAGTATACCCAGAATTTCTATAGCTAAGATGCTTTTTGGTCAAAGTGGAATTATTCCATGGCTCAGAGTAAAACCCTACATCATTAATATGCATTGGATGGCTTCTTATTTTCTTTATGCATTGCCCATAGACTTCATAAATGCTATGGCTTGGATAAGGTTTAAATATGTCCATACTTATATTCAAAGGCTCATGTGATACAAACTTCAGGCCTGGTGTAGTGATGATAAGAGGTACTAGAACATTCAGAAGGAGGGCTAGTGACAGATAGTTCACTTAGAGCAACACCTTCAGAAAAGATTAGTGTCATTCTTGCAGGATGAGGTGAATGTTTTTGTGTGTGTGACAGTTCTCATGAGAATGGGCTATTGTAAGGAAATTAGGAACTTCTCTTGAATCCTTTTTTTTTTCCTCTGTATATGCCACTTAACACTCTCACACGCACTCCTCACATTGTGATGCCATCTCCCATAAGGCCCTTTCAGAGTTGAAAGAAAGAAGCTGCCCTGCTCTTCAGCAACCACAACTGGGAACTAAATGTGCCTGTTTTCTTTGTAAAGTACCCAGCCTCAGGCATTTTATTATAGCAACAGAAATGACAACGATTATATACTATGCTTTATCTTGACTAAACCTAACAACTAATTGAGTGGTTAAATAACTATCCTTTCAAGCAGACAGTCCAGAGCTTTGCATTCCTTCTTAGGGTTAAAAAGATTTGTTTCACATAGTAAATCAGGGATCCAGGACTCAGACAATAGATCATTTTGAACTCTTTATTTTCCAAGTCTTTCTGAGCATTATTATCCAACAGGTAAGAGGAGAGAGGAGCACAGAAACTCTCACTAGGGAGGATGTGGGGGACCAGCTTTGGAAAGGCCACGCATCACCTCTGGTCTCCTTCCATTAGTTCAGTCTCAGTCCTTTAACTGCACCTGATCACAGGGAGACTTGAAAAGTGATATGGCTATGGAAATGAGTTTACTGTACAGCTCAGGAATCTGCCACACTGTGACAGATAGCCTGTATTTAAACTTTTCAAAAGAACTCTATCCATTTGTCTTACATACTGTATTAAGTTCAGGCTTCACTCCAGTGTAGCATCAATTCCCTCCTAATCTTAACAAATTAATTTCTCAGCACACCCCATGAAGGCCTTCCTTTTCATCTAATTTACTTTCCATTCACCAGTCCTATTACCCTGACTTTCATAGGTCATTTCAGTTCACTGCATTTGGATATATCCCTGTGTCTTCCATCAACTCCTAATCCTTTCAAAACATGACTTAACACTCACCTTTTCTTGAAGATTTTTCAAGATGCATAAAGCTAAATCTCTGACCATGCTCACATAAATAGCCTCTCAACAATACCAATTTCCCCTATCCTTTCTAACCTTATATTTCTAGGATCCCCGGGAAGGATAATAGTTAGAGGTATAAATTCATGAACAAGATTAGTAATCTGTGAGCCTAAGGTGGAACCCTCCATCAACAGTCACTTGATTATATTGACATTCATCCAAGGCCTGTGGACTTCTTCAAAAATTAATGCTAACTTCTGGTCCTAACCTATCAAGCTTTTAGGGGGTTCTTTAATCTTTGTAGGGATTTCTCCATAGTTTTTATTTTCTTTCAGTTTATTTTATTTAGAATAGTAGGAACAGATGAAGAAATCTGGAGGAAAAAAGATCACAAAATTTTAATATAAAGTGAAACATTCAGAATGCCTTCCAACCATATTAAAATGCTTCAAAAATTTGTATATATATATTCATAAATACACAAATATGTATGTATAACATATACATCCATTTTGAGATATATATCTCAGAGATATGTCTTCAAAGTTTTCTTTCTACTTTTTAGTTATGTCTTTTAGACTAAATAGCTTACCCTAAAAAAATACATATATCCTTCTTTTAACTTTTTAAAAAATTAACCTCTTTTATAAAGTAAAGGCATAAGCTAGAGAACTGGTTGTAGGAATCTAAATAGAAAGTGAATAAAATGTGGAGATGAAATTTAGAAAAACAAAGGTCAAATACGCTGGAATACTAAAAGTGAAACCTACCTATGGAATTATCTGCATCAGAAGAATTTATGGGATTTTGTGGACTTCATTATAGTATTTCCACTTCAGATTTTAAATTTTCACATAAAATCATTTTCACTATCATGCACATGGATTAAGGGTACTCTTCCCAGTAGAAGAACACACAATTATTCTCTAAATAAAAATATTCCAGGAGGAGAGAATGGTACAGTGGATTAATATGCTGGTTTGGTGGTCCACGTCCTATACTGGAATACATGGGTTCAATTCCCAGCTCAAGCTCCTGACCTGAGTGCCAATTGCACTCTAGGAGGCAGTAGATTATGGTCCAACTACTTGGGTCCTTGCCGCCCACACAGGAGACATGGATGGAGTTCCAAGCACCTGAACTCAGTCAGGCCTGACCCCAGCTGTTATAGACATTTGGGGAATGAAATAGTATCTGAAACATCTCACTTCTCCGCTTCCATCTTTCTTCTTTTCAAATTAAATAAATTATCAACAAAAGAGAAAGTACTGCATGCAAAATTCTCCATCAAATTGAATTTCTTAACATCAAGCCTGAGTCCCTATCTGTCACATCAATGTCAAACTCAATGGAGATCCCTCATTTTAAAACAAATACCCAATGTGGAGTTTTTCTGCCTGGGTGTCCTAGAACTCAGACTCTGGTAGCCAGCAGGGGTTCTGTTCCTACAGTGGGGGTGAGAACAATGCATGACCTGCAGCTGAGTAGCCAAGTTTTTAACCTGCACTTGCTAAACTGATTTTGCTTTTCCATTCTTTTTTCATGAGTCTCAAATGTGTTCCTCACTAGAATCATCAGGGGAGCACTAAAAATGCTGATCCCCAGACCTCTCACTGTCCAAATTAATGCACCTTCCCCAGCTGGTGGCCCCAGGAAAGCATCTCACAGGTCTTAACTGGATCTGCGGACTTTTCTTTCCTCTGCAGTCAGTCCTGCTCAAAACTCACTTGACTTCATTTCTCCTCAAAGCTCCTTAGGCAGGCTGGCGCCGTGGCTTAACAGGCTAATCCTCCACCTTGCGGCGCCGGCACACCGGGTTCTAGTTCCGGTTGGGGCGCCGGATTCTATCCCGGTTGCCCCTCTTCCAGGCCAGCTCTCTGCTATGGCCCAGGAAGGCAGTGGAGGATGGCCCAAGTCCTTGGGCCCTGCGCCTGCATGGGAGACCGGGAGAAGCTCCTGGCTCCTGGCTTTGGATCAGCGAGATGCGCCGGTCACAGCAGCCATTGGGGGGTGAACCAAAGGCAAAAAGGAAGACCTTTCTCTCTGTCTCTCTCTCACTGTCCACTCTGCCTGTCAAAAAAAAAAAAAAAAAAAAACTCCTTAGGCTGAAAGGAAACAGGGCTGAGAAGCAATTTTCTTAAGTCATTCCTAAGTCTTATTTTAAGTTTTCTAAAAGTGACTCTAGACAATATTTTCTTTAAAAAGTCCAGCTTGGGGTGAACTTTTGGGGCAATCATTGAGCTGCTGCTTGGGACACCCACATCCCATGTCAGGGCAGCCAGGTTCCAGTCTGAAATTTGTTCTCTATTCTAGCTCCCGGCACACTAATGCAAACCATATGGAGTACTTAAGAGCTCAAGGACCCATGTGTGAGACCCAGATTGAATTCCTGGCTTCTGTCATAGACCTGGCTCATCCTTGGCCACTGCAGGCTTTTACAACATAGTAATAATAATTATTCAAATAAAATTACCCTCTTTCCAATAAAATTTAAAAAAAAATTTTTTTTAAAAAGCTCAGTTTCCTGAAATTAAAAAAAAAAACTCAAATTGTTAATCAAATTCATAATTTGCTTTTATGTGAGAAAATTTATTTTAAAAGCTTATCTTTAAAACTTTTTTTGAAAGGCAGACAGAGAAAGAAACAGAGAAAGACATCTCTCACCTGGTGGTTCACTCTCAAAACACCCACAACCAGGTACTAACACATTCAATCTGTCTCGCCCACATGGGCGGCAGGAACCCAAAACTCTTGAGCCATTATTTGCTGCCTTCGGGGTGTACAATAATAGGAAACTGAATCCAGGAGCAGATCAGGTCTCGAACCCAGGCACTCAGAACCCAGAGCCCAGAGCTCACAGGCATCCTCAGGGGTATCTTAACTGCTGTGCCAACTGCCTGCTCCCATTGTAAATACTTCAAAATAGACGTTTCCCTAATGGTGGAAATACACCACATTCCTACCTTTGAACCAACTGTATTTATTGAACATCTACCTATGAAGTGACAGAAATTCTTTGCTTGGCCAAAATTTATTCAGGTTTCTGAACCCTCCTGTTGGCCCATCTGTGTATTTACTCATACAACCCAATTTTAACAAAGAATCCAGCTAAGTCAGCTTAGCAGGAATCTCCCTACCGCCACTCAGCACATCCCCCCAGTATCTGATAGGGTTCCTCATGTCCACCATCCCCCAAGTGAGGTCTGATTACCCTAGCCCTATTTAATAAGAGTCTCGTTAGTCAGGTTAGCCAGAATCCCGCTGACACTTGATGTTTTCTCTTAGTAATTTCCATTCACTGACACCACCCTGCTCCAATTCCCACGTGCCCAAGCTATGTTTGGAGTTGAGCCCAATCTCTTTCCTTTACCACTGCCTTCCGGGCCACAGCAGAGAGCGGGACCGGAAGAGGAGCAACCAAGACTAGAAGCCGGCACCCATATGGGATGCCGGCGCTGCAGGCAGAGGATTAACCAAGCAAGCCATGGCGTTGGCCCCCTGGTTCCACTTCTAATTCCAGCTTCCTGATAATGTGTACCCTGGCAGACAGCTGGTAATGTCTCAAGTACTTGGGTCCCTCCCACCCATGTGTGAGATCTGCATTAAATTGTACACTCCTGACTTCAGCCTGGTACAGGCCCAGCTGCTGGGAAATTTGGGGGAGTGAAACAGCAGATAGATCATTTCTCTCTCTCTCTCTCTTTCTCTCCCTCACTCCCTCCCTCCCTCCCTCATTAAAATAAATACAGTTACCAGAAGTTGAAAGCTAGACTTCATGACTACAAAAAGTACCTCATTAACTTCCTGCTCATATATATTCACCCACCCATAATCAGGCTGGTCTGATCCAAACACAGCGTTTGCAAAATTGCTTTATCTGTTATTAATTGCTTAATGGGAGGGTGGAAATTTGATTTCATATTAAAAACACATAGGATTGCAGTGCCTACGTTCCTGTGATTTTTAGTATATGTGCTACTAAAGCGAGCAGAATTCTTGCTAGTTTTGATACCCTGGTATAAACATATTTCAATTTTGATTTAAAGAAGAGCAATCATAGAATGTTTTATAACATTCCTTGACCCTGTCAGCAAAGAATTTAAATATAATTCACAAGGAAGTCTGTGAGTGAATATGAGTATTGGCACTTCCACGAGTCTGAATGTATTTTATTCTTTCTACATTCACACAGAAGATTTGTCATGGAGTAAATAAAAAAAGATGAAAATCCCCAAATCCAAGAAGGCAGGAGACAGGAAAAGAAAGAGTAGGTGAGGAATAGAGGAAAACATTGTTACAAATAGAGCAAATCTTTCTGTTGCAAAGTAGAATGAAGAAACAGAAAATTACTTGCAATCATTCATTTCAAATAGTTCCCCTTAGTCTGAATTTAGTAGCTTCATTCTACTTATTTTGAGTGCCAATATCAGTAAAATATATCTTTTTTCCTTTTATTTCGGTGTCTGGAAAAGGGGCTAGTGGCCTAGACTACAGACAGACAGGGCTAAATGAGCTTTCTAAAGAAATCAATTGATTTTGGCAGAGTTCTGGGTATGCAACACCCATTGCTTACCAGTCTAAGAGTGTAATGATTAACATTTGGCTTCTCATTTTTTTTTTACTTACTACTGGGACTTGCTAGCCTTTGATCACCTTTCTGTTTCACTCCTTGTTCTTTAGTTCCACAAATTATTCGCATAAATTGCATGTGAGTTTCCTTTCATCTTCTCATCCATGTTCTTTCTATCCACCAGCTAACACCTATTGAATTATTTAGCCATTTAGGAAGACTCCCTACAGTGGAATGTGATCCCAATCCTATTTTCTTCATGAAGGCCAAAATGGATAACACTAAAATTTGCCACAAAACAGCTGATCCTCACTGTGGTCTTTAGAGCCACCATGCTCCAGATTCAATACTAAAACTGTGAGGAGCCCATTATCTCTATAGGGAACATTTTGTGGTCAAGAGAAGTGGCTGTAAAAAAAATTATAGAAGCAAAACTTGATTAAATAACTAACTTGAAATACTGCTATTTTCTTTATCAGAGATAATTATGTTTGAAATTCATACTAGAAAGATACTTTGAAAAGTTGATCCATAAGCTCAGACTGAGTATCTTATAGATACTAAGCAAATAATATGCCAGATTCTATGTTAGAGATTTTACCTATTATGACATTAATATTCTAAAACAATCCCTTATTTACAACAAGAACCTGAAAATCAGAGAAGGCAAACAGAAAACCAATTGGCAATGCTAGAGAGAGAAATATCCATCTTTGAATCTAGGTATCAAGGAATACAGACCATATGTTTTTGTCACAAGATGGCCTACCTGAAGTAGATACATGTGCCAGATTCTTATTTCTCCTTTTCCAAATTCTATCTGTTCATAATGTTACTAAACCACCATTTTAACCATTTTAATAACCTTCCTCTTTTTTTAAGTGAATGAATATACAATGTTCTTATACTTGTGTAAGGTAAGAGACTAAAAATCTTTTTCTTTCCCTTTCTTAATTCAGAGCTGAGGGCGCTTTTACTAACAAGAAGAAACCAAATATACTTACTTAATGTAACTTTTAGGCAACACAGGAACCATCATGAAAAAAGGGAGAGTCAAAAAATCAAACATGAAACTTCTTACAGCAGACATGAGGAAGAGTGGATATGAAATCAGATTGTTAATTAGGTCTCCTCTTGACAAAGTCTCCTGCTGTGTCTCCTCACTCCTTCCCCAAAACCTTTCCTGTCCTAGTCTTTAAAAATAGTTTCTCGCCTTAATAGTCACATTAAATCACTGTTGCTTAAGCCGTTTTTTACAGGCTTCACCACTAAGTTGGCCTAAATCAACTTCAACTAGACCAAAGTTTATCAGCTGGCCCTCACATGCCAGAGAAGCAGGATTATGACTTAGAGAACCAAAGCCGTGCACACCCTAACCCCTCACAGAGCCCAGCATTGGAAAATGAGAAGAGGAAGAGTCGGACAGCTTTAGGAAGCAAGGGGCCTTAGATGACAAATCTCTGGACTGGACTCTTCCTCGTAGCAGTACACACACGAGCCTGCCATGGGACCACCAATCAGGAATTACCCTGTCAACAGGTCCACACGTGGTCTTAACTGACCCCATGAAAGTTTTCCCAGAGCCCTAGTCAGGGAGACAGATTTGAGTTTTACATCTCTCCATGTAGGGGAGCCAAGGAGATGAAGCCTTTCTTCTCCCCAGAGACTGGCATCACAGATTGGCTTTTTGAGCATCGGGCAATGAACCTACTTGCGTGATAACAGGTTTTGGTGACCCAGAAGGAACTTGAGGTCCTCTGGCTGCTTCCTGTGGTCACACCGCTGCAGCGTCATGATGTCTCCCACCACCAGGACTGAACGGAAAACCACCTAGATCAGAATACTGGCTTGATCCATGGGTTCACCTTACTTAGCAGTAGTTTGAGCCTCGTCACACTTCCTTCTTGCTTTTGATAAAAGAAACTGCTTCTTGAACAAGGCAGCTCTTGGTAAGAGATCTCAAAAGAGCAGTATCACCTCCGGCCTCGACTCTGGTTCCCAGGTTCTTCTAGAGCCGCATTTGGCTCCACCCAGAGTCCTGCTGGTGTGAATCCCTAATCTGGATAATGAGAGGCAGGGCTGTGCTTTATACAGAGAAACTCCAGGTAGTCTGAACTGGATATGTGTTATTTGTCCAGGTCTGTTATGGTTTGTGTCGATTCATGTTGTCTGTAGAGTAAGAAAAGGTGAGTCCTGGGCAGCCAGAAAAACTAAAAACAAAACAAAACAAAACCTTGACTAAGGTTTTATGAGAGGCTTCAGACTCCAAAGATAAGAGTCACTATGATTCTCCCTGACCCAAGAGTGTGTAGTGAGGCAACTCACAGTCTGGCAGGGTATCGGGACATTGGCCCATGATGGGTGTCAGCATGGTACAGCATTCTATCGAAGCACATACCTTCCTTCTGGGTCAGAGGCTCCTACCTGTATCTCATTTAGGGGGCAAAGATAAAGGATCCATCCCCCACTTCTCTGAGCCCTTCCATGCCTCATTAAGTGTATGAGAAAAACCTGAGACACTGGAGAGGCAACCCAGCTCCTTGGTAATTTGTAGAGAAATTACCTCCACAAGCAGCACATGTGGACCCCACACCAGGCCATAGAGCAGACTTCTTGTGACTTTCCCATAAACAATCATTGTAGAACATGCTGGGAGGATGCCAGGTGACAATCATTTGGGTTGCATTCTGCAAACTAGGCAATATTCAGTTATGAACCTATGAAGAGGAAAAAGATGGTGGGATCAGTGCTGTGGCGCAGGGGGCTAAGCCACACCTAAGATGCTGGCATCCCATATGAGTTTGAGTCTTGGCCGCTCCACTTCTGACCCAGCTCCATGCCAGTGTGCCTGCGCCCATGACAGCCACATGGGAGACCTAGGTGGAGGTCCAGGCTTCAGGTATTAGTTTGGCCCAGGCCTGGCTGTTGTGACCATCTGGGGAGTGAATCGACAAATGGAAGATCTGCAGGTGTGTGTGTGTGTGCATGTGCTCAGGTTTCTCTCTCTCTCTCTCTGTAACTCTTCCTCCAAATAAATAAGTAAACCTTTAAAAAAGAAAAAAAAAAGTGATGCTTTTCTGCAACAGAGTACAGTTTCAGAAAAGGCCTGACAGGAATCGGAACTGCTTTCATGAGATAAATTCAAACAACCATGGCCCTGATGGCCTCGCAATTTCAGTACGACATCTACCTGGAATCCAAGTGACCTAGATAATCAGGTAAAGCTAAATCACTGTAGCTAGTGTCTGGTTATCAGTATGCAAGAAGGAATACTGAAGCAAAAACAATTTAAGAACCGAGAGATTCAACAGGGAACCCAGGAAAATCCCTCTGCCTTCCTGGAGGGAATTTTTTAAGCTTCCCAACAGTATACGGATATTGATCCAGATCTCCAAGAAAACATGAGGTTAATGAACATAACAGTTATCAGACAACGTTCCCCAGCCATCAGGAGGAGATTACAAAAATGAGAGGAATGATTGGAAATGCAAATGTCCTAACTGGTGGAGATTTGTTTTCAGGTTTTCAATAATAGAGACCCAATACACAAAGAACAGAGCACTGTGGGAATTGACAGCATGGCACTGTACAAGCAACAGACTTACTCAGGGGCCACTACACCAAACAAAAGACACCATGAGTAATTTCACTCCCACTCCACATCAAATGTTCAAACACTGGAGAGGGGAACACCAAAATTAGGATGAAACCACTATGCTTCTTGTAAATAGGAAGGCATTGTACAAAGAATTTTCCCAACACACTACATTGAAGAGGAGGCTACAGATGCTTCAGCTGACAGTGATGAAGAATGATGGGTCTTGGGGGCTTCCTCCATAGATACAGACAATGGATAGTTCCCACTGGGAACCTCACAGAACTCGCTGCAGGGAAGAAACCTGTGGACATTTTGGTCAAGACTGGACATACCTACTACAAAGTCTTAAACTGCCAGCCACTCTTATCTCAAAGAACCATGATGGTCACAGGAGTTTCTGGAAAAATCTCAAAGAGGGGCCAGCACTGTGGCACAGTGGGTTAAACCCCTGGCCCACAGCGCCGGCATCCCATATGGATGCCGGTTCAAGTCCCTGCCTCTCCACTTCTGATCCAGCTCTCTGCTATAGCCTGGGAAAGCAGTAAAGATGGCCCAAGTCCTTGGGCCCCTGCACCCATGTGGGAGACCCAGAAGAAGCTCCTGGCTCCTGGCTCCCAGCTCCTGGCTTCGGATAAGCTCAGCTTTGGCAATTGTGGTCATTTGGGGAGTGAACCAGCGAATGGAAGACTTCTCAATCTCTCTCTGGCTCTGCCTCTCTTTGTAACTCTTTCAAATAATAAATAAATAAATCTTAAAAAAAATATTTCTTGCAATCTTGGGATTGCGGAATCAAGAAAGACTGCCTCAAACATAGCTTTTTCAAATGCCTGAATGTCCATTCCTCTTTTGAGATGTGACTTACTAAGCAATCTGAATGCTCAGATCACTTTTCACCAGAAAAATTTGAGGTTTGGGTACCACCAGAACAGGCCTGTACCTTCTGACAGCATTACTGTTTCTAGAAGCATCTGAACCCTCAGAGATCCTGAAAGAAGTCTGTAATGAGTACAACCAGAGTATGGGCAGATGGAAACCTGGAAAGACAGATAATCCAGGGGAGTGGGAGAGGATTGCACTAGAGGCTGTCCCATATATAGGACACTGATAAAGACAAGTTGGGCAATCAATATACCACGTAAGCTAACATTGAAATAAATGTTATGGCATTGAAATACTCACAGGACTGAAAACTTGGGACTTAATGGGTTAGGTGTGATGAGAGATTTTTTAGTGCATGTGGATGAGCACAGGAAAGCAAACATGCCCTGAGTCCAAGTTCTACTGCCTTCCAGGTGGATGTGAGATTTTTAGTCTCCTCTCTGTTTTGACTTTGATTTTTTCTTGTTAGTGAAAGTGCAGTAGGAAGATTGAAGACAATTGTGTTCCTGAACTGGTCTTTAGGTGAATAAGAGAATTTTTTGGGGCTAACTCCTTCTATTCTGTGGGAGAGAAAGAGGATCAGAAGTAAGGAGGAATTGGGGAGAGAGAACATGAGGCGTTTTCAACATTCGAAGCACTATAGAGTATCATTTTCTAAGCACAAATGTTAACAAGAGAAAAACACAACAAATTTATTAAATCAAAGTGATGTTGTTGTATGCAGGAATACAGGATCAAGTTAATCAGGTTTGTGAGCTGGAAGGCCTTCACCATGGCCTTTTGACCTCGTGCCCCTACCTGGCCACACCTGTGTGCCCACAGGTCAATCAGGTTAATTGACCACGCCCCTTTGGAAATGAATTAAAGGCTTGGGACATGGTTTGCCTAGCTGTTTTTGGCCCTTGTGGCCTTTTGTGTCTTTCACGATTGCAGGCTCTTGGTGTGCCTTCGGGCACGTGGCCTTCGGGCCACCTGCTCTATGTTTCCTGGCCCACATGTTCCTTCACATGGCTAGTTCCTGGTACTCGGTATGAATCCAGATTTCTCTCTCTTTTAGATAGGGCCCTCGGTCTCCTATGCATTTCTCTCACTGAATAAAAAGCTTAAAAACTTATCATGCTGCCTCAGTCATTTATGCCAGTAAATATTATATGCCAGAGTCAATATTCTTCTCTGAATATTAGGCAAGAACCCACAAGGCTTATTAATATCACAAATCTATTAATAGGCACCCAGTAATATAATTGGCAGCCCATGCTTCCATGTCATATGGCACTCCCAGATGGGACTTTTAAGGTGTCTGTCTCCGATAACAGTATGTGATAGGAAACCTTCAAGAATAAAGACCAAAGAAAATTTTCTATTTGCATGCTTAGTTAGGATGCAGAAATGTGTGATGAATAAAAAAATTCTATCTAGTGGTAATAGACTAAGAAAACCAAGCAAGGTCTGTCCATTCAGATTGGTTTGGCCTCTCCTAGGAGCATTCCTTTCTTCCAGATATGCAGCAAGATCTCTCTGGAATGAGGGGCTTCAAGGGAAAAGGGAGAGAGTGCTCTTTTTAAGTTTTATGGCTTCTCTGAAGGTCAGGGGTTGTAGTATCTATTACCTGTTTTGTGGAACATGAATTTTTGTTTCTTTGACTTGCTCTAGGGGAAACAAAGGGTTTAAGGATAAGAGATAAGGAAAAAGCCAGAGGAAGCTTGCTTGAGAACCTTTGATGTCCTTCAGCTTAAAGTACTAGCAAAGGGGCTGGTGTTGTGGACCAGCGGGTTTAGCAGCTGCTTCGGACACCTGCATCCCATATCAGAGTGCTGGTTGGAGTCCTGGCTCCTCCCCTCCCAATCTATCTCCCTGGTAATAAGCCTTGGAAACAGCTGATGATGGCGCAAGCATTTGAGTTCCTGCCACCCCTGTGGGAGACCCAGATGGAGTTCTGAGCTCCGGGCTTCAGCCTGACCTGGGCCCTGGCTACAATGTTCATTTGGGACATGAACCAGCAGATGAAAGTGCCTCCCTCTCCTTCTGCCTCCTTCTCATTCATTGTCTTCTAAATTTATTTATAAATAATAAATCATATATTTTTTTTTTGACAGGCAGAGTGGACAGTGAGAGAGAGAGAAAGGTCTTCCTTTTGCCGTTGGTTCACCCTCCAATGGCCGCCGCGGTAGCGCGCTGCGGCCGGCGCACCGCACTGTTCCGATGGCAGGAGCCAGGTGCTTATCCTGGTCTCTCATGGGGTGCAGAGCCCAAACACTTGGGCTATCCTCCACTGCACTCCCTGGCCACAGCAGAGAGCTGGCCTGGAAGAGGGGCAACCGGGACAGGATCGGTGCCCCGACCGGGACTAGAACCCGGTGTGCCGGCGCCGCAAGGCGGAGGATTAGCCTAGTGAGCCGCGGCGCCGGCAAATCATATTTTTTTTTAAAAATAAATAACTCAAAAAACCAAGGTGCCATACTCTGGGACACTGTGATCTGAACCCTGGCATTCCCATATACTTACTTTCTCATGATTTGCAACCCCTACTGACTCAGGGTCCTTTACTTTTGTTTTATTATTTTTCTATTGCTGAATTATTTTTTGTGAAAGATACTACATAAGCTGGAGTTCTAAGCTGCCTCTAAGAATTATCACATCACTTCCTGGGTATCTCTCATGTATATATGAAATATACTCTTACATGTTAATAACTTTGCACATGTTTTTCTCTTATTACTCCATTTAATGTTTCAAGGGTCACAGTGAGCCCCGCCAAGGAGTAGAAGGAAAATTATTTTTTGTTCCCCACAAAGGCCATAGAAGCAAATTGATACATTTTTGTGATTCATTACAAGAACTGGGGCTTTTACTCTGAATGAATTGGGACATTATTGACAGTTTTGAGCCGTAATAGATTTGACTTACCTTTCAGCATGCTTACGCTGGCTGCTGGGTCAAGAATAGGCTGAGTGGAAGGCAGAGATCAAAGTGGGGGAGAACAATTAGGAAGCAATCACAGGTGAGAACAAAAGTGGTTGGATCTGGGTAACAACACAGAAGAAATACAGAGGTCAGTGCCTGGAAACATTTTAAGACAAAGAATTTACCAACAGATTGTATGTGATTATATCTGAGAAAGAGAGATTACAGATTAACTGTGTCAGTTTCCATTCACAGATGAAGTAAGACAAAGACTGAGAATTTACCATTGTGTTTTGCTCATGGAAGTCATTGGTGAGGAAGGTAAGGGCTATTTCAGATGGTGGAGATAAATGAAGATATTATTGCATCTTTTTCAACTTGTATTACTATAGAAAATGATTATTATAAAGAGGCACTGAGAGAACAAATGCTGTATGAAGAAGTTGTATGGAAGGGGGTGGTTCCCAGAGGGCAAGTCAAAGGATTGCTGTTAAAATGGGAGTAGGGAGAATTCATCTGTTTTAACAGAACTGGATGTAGAGGGAGTGATTACTAATACAAGGTTATTGGTAGCTGATAGAAGATGTGGGAAAAATTCTCTTCCCTTTTCATTTTCTCTACTGAAATTAAAGCACGATTCATTAGCTGAAATGTTGGTCTCAGCCTTGACAGTGGAGGGGTGGGGCAGGAATTGGAGATTTGGAAAATGACAGTCAAAAGTGAGGACAAAGGAAATATGGTAGGATTTTTAAGAGTAATCATGACAGGTAATGAAATCTTAGTGCATAATGAGAGAAGGAAGTATGTGCATGGGTGAGGGTCCATTTGAGGGGGTTTTACTAACTTATTGGAGGGAGCCGAGACTGAATCTCTGTTCTTTTCCACCCAGACAGTATAGGGACTGCTGAATAGTTGCCCTTCCCTTTCTTAAATCTGTTCGGAAGAGTCATAGCATTTTGTAAGCTGCACATAAAAAGACTTTCTAATCCTTTACTAGGACAATGGGTGTCTACTTAGTCTACATTGGCACAATTAAGATTCCCCCTCCAGTGGCCAGTCCCAGAATAAAATTTTTGCCTTAAATCATTTCTTTTTGTTGCTGAGTTACAGTTATTGTCTTTCCCCACCAGTTTTATACAAAGCTTCATGTAGGCACTGTGACCAAAATACAATCGTCTCTGCTGTCAAGCAGCTTTGCTGAGGTGCAAAAGAAAAGGAATACCCAGTGCAGACATTGGACTAGAGGTGAAGATGTTGCTTAGGATGCTGGCATCCCATAGCAGAGCAACTAAGTTTGAGTTCTGGCACCTCTCCCAACTCCGGTTTCTTGCTAATGCATACTCTGGGAGGTGGCAGTGATGAGGCAAGTAATTAAGTCCCTGCCAGTCATGTAGGAGACCCAGAGAGTGTTCTTGCTTGGTCTAGGTCTGTCATGGGCATTTGGGGAGTGAACCAGCAAATGAGATATCTCTCTGACTCTATCTGCCCCTCAAATGAATGAATAAATAAAAAATCTTTAAAGGTCTTTAAAAAATCAAAATGAGGAAAATCCTAAAATGATCATCTGTATGGGGGAAAAAAAAAACTTGACGCAGAAGGAGATAGGGTTTGCTAGGTGAAAGTATACACAGAGGATGCTATTTAAAAAAAATAACTAAAGTAAAGGGCCACTGCTTAGGTCATCTGCTTCCCACAACAGAGTCAGAGTTTAAATCTTGGCTCTACTCTCAATTCAGTCTTCTTGCTAATGTGCAACCTGGGAGGCAGACGATGGCTCAAATATTGGAGCCCTGCCACTCATGTGGGAGATTTAGATTTAGTTTGACTTCCACCAGCCCTGGCTGCTGTGGTTATTTGGAAAGTGAACCAGTGGATAGAAGATGTGTGTGTGTGTGTGTGTGTTTGCCTTTCCAATAAATGAAATTAATTAAAAAGAAGAGTTGAAGAAAGGAAGTGAGTCATAGTGGTAGCTAGGGCTATCTCCTATGAATTTCAGGGATTCTCAAATGCAATATCCACAGATGTGGCTTACCTGATTTATTGTTGGAGCAGCAAAGAGGTCATAAAACAGGAGAGCAAATATAGGTGATAAAGTAAGAGGGAGTTAATTGGGATGAGGTCTTATGCTGGTTGGCCTTTTGAGTGAGACAGAAAGCCAAGGAAGTTTTGAAAGAGAGGAATGATGATCAAAATACACTTAGAAGAATTATTCTGGCTGTCGTACTGAGAACTCATTAACTTTATAAACATTGCAAATATTTTTGTGAACCAAAATAACTCTAGACAAAGGTCTAACGACAAAGGAAAATAAGCCTCTAGAGATTATGGAAAGTGAGGACTGGAGATGTTGGTTCAACCACTGAAGTTTCTTGGGAATGACCTGTTTTTATGTCAACATGTTACTAGTTCTGGGAGCTTTATGGAATCAATCTAGAAAATGATTGATTTCTTTGAAACTGAATCTGAGAAGGTACTGTGTTTTGGATAGATTCCTAGAGGGGCAGTAAGTAACACCTGGTCTTCATAAACAACTATGCCAGACTAGTTACAGCACTGACACCCATGCCAAAAGTGAATGGTGACATTAAACTCTTCAGTCCCCTGTTCTCTCTCTCTCCCTTGGAATTTCATGCCTCAGTAAATCTTGTTTGGACTAAGAAATCACTAGTAACTCTTAAGATGGAAAGACTAGAAATCTAACACCTGCAAGCAGATGAGGTCTTGGAGAAATTAACTGAGGGAGATATTGAAATATGTATCCTTTTGAAATTGGTAATGCAGTAAATTCAGCTGATACACTATGAAGAATCTCATGCAGCCATAAAATTCTGCTTTTGTATATAAAGCAATCATAAAAGAATATAAAATGTAAATTACAAATAAAGGCAGAGTGTAACTATAAAGTTTGTTAAGTGAAATCTATAGTGACACATATTATGTGATCCTAGCCTAGTTGCATGTACCCGGGCAGCCTGTTTAACTTAGCTGGGCCTCCATTGTCTCATGTGCAAACTAGTATATTTAAGGTATGGGGAAGAGCACATATTAAAATATGGTTGAAAATATATTGTAGACTGCAGCTCTGTACATACTGTGAAGAAGCAGGAAAATACAAATTTTAATCATTTTTCCTATGAAGCTTTTATTCCTGCTAGGAGGAATTGAAAATTAATACTTTCTATTTTTGTTTTTACTCATTTTTTCTTGACATAATAAAGTTACAAATGAAGAATAAACCAAAAGATTAAAGGTAGAAAGAGAGAACGAGAGCAAATACTTGATTGTTATGATCTAAGTGAATGATTTTGGTCCTGGCTATTAGCCAGTGTTGTTGGCTGAACTTGTGAATTTCTGTCAAAAACACCTGTGAGGCTGGTGCTGTGGTGTAGCAGCTAAGGCCGCCGCCTGCATTGTCAGCATCTCATATGATATGGGCACTGTTTTGAGTTCTGGCTACACCACTTCTGATTCAGTTCCTTGTTAATGCACCTAGGAAAGCAGAGGAAGATGACACAAGGATATAGACCCCTGCACACAAGGAGAGACCTGGAAGAAGCTCCTGGCTTCGGATTGGCCCAGCTCTAGCCATGGCAGGCATTTGGGGAGTGAACCAGTAAATCAATCTCTCTCTCTTTCTCTCTCTCTCTCCCCCCCCGCTCCATCCCTCCCCATAACTGCCTTTCAAATAAATAAATAAATTAAAAAAAAAAATCCCCAAAATCAAAACACTTGTAGCTTCTTTGCACATACAATCAAGGGAAAGGGGTATTACATTTCTGGCTTAGAAAGTAAAACCTGAGCAATAGTGACTTGATGTGTGTATTGGGGGCAGCAGATTTCTTACAGTTGGACAATAGATGTCATGAAAGGTGACACTAGGCATAGAATACAAACATTTTGTTTATCATCATTGTTTCAAAAATCACTATCCTCCACTCTCATTACATATATTGTTGCTTAAATGCCTGCAATGCCCTTTATTTTCAGATCTTGCTTCTTTCTGCTTATGGATTCTCTATTCACTGGAGACATTTAGGTAATTCTGGTTATTGCTGCATAACAAACCACCCTAAAGATAATAGTATAAAGTATCATTCATGAGTTTCATTCTCCTAGATTCTATGGGTCTGGAGCGGAAGGCACAAACAGTGTGGTTTGTTTTGGGACATCTTCGTAACTGCTCATGAAGTCTCATGACCCTGCTTGAAAGTTCAAGGATGGGAGTGGGTGCTGTGGAGGAGTAAGTTAAGCCGTGCTTGGAATGACTGCATCCCATATCCGAGGGGCTTGCTCAGATCCCAGCTATACTCTTTCTAATCCAGCTTCCTGCTATGCATACCTAGGTGGCAGCAAATGATGACTCAAGTACTTGGGTCCCTAAAATCCATATGGGATACCCAAAAGGAGATCCAGGTTCCTGGCTTCAGCCTGGCCCTCCCCTGCTTTTGTGGACAGAGGATGGAAAATTCTCTCTCCCCTCTCTCCCTACCTTTCAAATACATAAATATTAATTGAAAATTAAAAACCACTACATAAGCTGTGTATAAACAACTACATTTGTGAGTATAAATGGATGTGTGTGTTGTTCATTATTGGGTGCTTTCACAGTCTCTATTCTCTTCAAAAAAAATAGAGCACATACTTCATGGGTAACAGATCCATACACTACCGTGGAAGACTTCACGTGTCTTAGCAAACCCAGGCGTAAGCAGATAGCACGTGCTATTTCTCTGGACAACCACCCAGATAACTGAAATAGGTTTACAGGTTTTTGAATAGTTATCTAACTTTTGTCTCCTTGCCTCTGAATTTTATCATGTGTGGCTTGAGAATGTCTATTAGGACCATCTTGGTAACACCTTGGGAAGTAAAGCAATATGTGGAGCCAAGGGCAGCAAAGCAATTCCAGGACAACAGAGTCAGGGCCTTGACTGATCCATGTTCACACAAGGCCTTTTTGTTGTACTTTTCAATACCATTACACCATGAATTTATTTTATTGCTTAGCCTCATTGAGTTGAATTTTATGTATTTTACATCTGTATCCTATGTTCTAAAACCTTATTACTAATACTCTTGTTTATATAAATGCTAAGTTAATTATAAAACAATTTACTCCCTAGGTGCTCTTAATGTATTTTACCAGTTCATTCTTTTATGATGCTATTGGTGAATTCATTAGGTTTGTGTGATACTAAAAATGTTTTAGTTGAAGAATGATGGGAACTGACCAATAAAAACAAGCAAATAATCCAAGTCATGTTTCTCAACATTATTTATAATTATGCTTTTTTTGATTCCTTTAAATCTACTTTAATTTTTAAATGTACTCTACATTTTATTTCTTTAAGTAAAAGGGAACACAGTCTTGAGACACCAGGCTTTATATGTCAGAAATAAATTGACGACTTCCTTTTCAGCTTTCCTGTCCCAAGCAAGTCTTCAATTCATGTTTAGAGTTTCCACAAGCTCCTTTAACGCTCTGTAAATGCATGCATTGCATTATTCACACTGTTGTGTACGTGTTATCTGCTTCTCAGTACGTGTGAGCACTTCCAGAGCTTGTCCCTTTTCCTAGTGTTTGGTAGATGCCTGGTAGATTGCTGAATGAATGGATGAATTCCTAGCTGGACATTAGAGTAAAGGGAGTGAATAAGGGGCTGGCGCTGTGGCGCAGCAGGTTAACACCCTGGCCTAAAGCACCAGCAACCTATATGGGTGCTGGTTCTAGTCCTGGCTGCTCCACTTCTAATCCAGCTCTCTGCTAAGGTGGGAAAGCAGTAGAAGATGGCCCAAGTCCTTGGGCCCCTGCACCTGCATGGGAGACCCGGAAAAAGCTCCTGGTTCCTGGCTTCTGGCTTCGGATCAGCACAGCTCCGGCCATCGCAGCCAATTGGGGAGTGAACCATCAGATGGAAGACCTCTCTCTCTCTCTGCCTCTCCAAAAATAAATAAATAAATAAATGTGATGAGCAACTTAACTAAATATTTTTGTTTTTCTTTTTGGAGCTGACCACTTGTTTAGGATAGTCTGATAGTTTGGATACTATAAAGTAGGATAAGAAAGATTGTTCAAAATGATTAATTCTGCACACTTGAACCATGTGAGACTTAACAATTGTTGATATTAAAGAATTGAGAAGTTTTATTAGCATCTGAATATATTCTAATCATATTCATAGGCAGATAATTATTCTAAGCAATTTATTATTTTTCTTGACTTATTTTTCCCCAAAGTGTCTCTAATACCCAAGTGGTAAACTATTATTACAAATATGTTAGCTCACTTTGAAAAGGCAGATGGAAAAAAATATTTTGCTTTTCCATAGAGAGGCATAAGAAGGAGCTATGGAATTGCTGGTTTATGCAACATACTTAAAAATATATATATAAACTTTGGGCCGGCGCTATGGCGCAATGGGTTAAAGCCCTAGCCTGCAGCACCTGCATCCTATATGGGCGCCGATTCAAATCCCAGCTACTCCTCTTCCTATCCAGCTCTCTGCTATGGCCAGGGAAAGCAGTAAAATATGGCCCAAGTTCTTGGACCTCTGCATGCATGTGGGAGACCCAGAAGAAGCTCCTGGCACCTGGCTTCAGATTAGCTCAGCTCTGGCTGTTGCAGTCATTTGGGGAGTGAACCAACTGAATGGAAGACCTCTCTCTCTCTCTCTGGCTCTACTTCTCTCTGTAACTCTGTCTTTCAAATAAATCTTTAAAAAAAAATCAACCAGTGTCTCAAGTTCTTTTGTGATAAAAATAAAGTTAAGTATATTTGGAAGATTTAATCCTTTTAATTCTGATTAACTTCATATTGTGTATGTTAATGTGAGATCTCATATCTTGTACATGTATAAATGTGAAGTTGCAATGCTTGGAAGTTATCATTTATAGTTTTTTTTTTTTTTTTTTTGACAGGCAGAGTGGACAGTGAGAGAGAGAGAGACAGAGAGAAAGGTCTTCCTTTTTGCCGTTGGTTCACTCTCCAATGGCCGCTGCGGCCGGTGCACCGCTCTGATCCGAAGCCAGGAGCCAGGTACTTATCCTGGTCTCCCATAGGGTACAGGGCCCAAGGACTTTGGGCCATCCTCCACTGCACTCCCGGGCCACAGCAGAGAGCTGGCCTGGAAGAGGGGCAACCGGGACAGGATCGGTGCCCCGACCGGGACTAGAACCCAGTGTGCCGGCGCCGCAAGGCGGAGGATTAGCCTAGTGAGCCGCGGCGCCGGCCTATAGTTTGTTTTTAAAAGTGGCCTGTAGCAGTCTATGTGATATTTTAAGATTCAGATGCTAGCTAAAGATAATGTCAGTTTTAAATATTTGGCAATAGCTTCTTTAGTGGCATCCCTCCTCCCACTCCCAGAATGCTATTTTTGCCTTCACATTTTAGTTATAATTCATTTCGGAATGAAATTAGATATTTGCTGTTCCTGGTTCCTAACAGTTTTAATTGCTGGACAGAACACTAGACTTGAAGCAGGAAGCATATCCACACAATTTATATTTGAATATGAAGAGAATATTCTGAATTTCATCAATTTCCACCTGTCAAAACTTGGTTTCCTCATTTGTCAAAAGAGATTAAGACTAGACATTCCACACAAATTTTGGCTAAAATTCAATCACATTATATACTAAAATCACAAAATACACAATAAATGACTCATTTTTCTTCAGTAATCTGCTAAATCATAATTTACTTCCTGTGGTATAACCCAGAATAGCTTTTTCCAAATGCCTTCCACTTCCCAAGCTTCATTAACATGTTGCATATTTTTGTCTTCTAGGTTTGAGAACAAAACTTGTTTAAAGAATCATTAACTTTATTTACTGCGTTGACACACATAGACACACCCAAAAGAGTCACATTAGAGATGACTGATGTAGAAACACTGAAAAGAATAGGAAAGCAACATTCTAAATATATACCCTCCAAATTCCCTCATTGCAGAGAACGTAAGGCAGGCATTTCATACGTAAAAAAAAAAGCCTCAGATTTTCACTAAGTTGGCTAAAAAATATATCCCTTCCTATGTTTAGAGTTGCCCTAGCCTGGCAGCCATGGCAAATACTTTTGCAGAGCCCCTGATCACTTGAACAATTGTCATCCAAAAGAAGACCTGTTAGCACCATTTGGCATTTGGCACCTGCTTTAATCCCATAAAAGAAAAAGGTCAGCAATTAAGAACAATCTAGTGGCTCCAGGAATTCTGAATTCTGAAACTCTGCAGGTATTTAAAACCCCACCTGCAGGGAGTCTGAACCCATACTGATCACTGTTCAGTACTTAGAATTGAGGTCCCTTCCTGCCCTGACCAGTCTTGGGCACCAGGTGAGGATTAAAACATTGTAAGGAAGGCACCCGCAAGTGCAGGTGATCCCTGAGTTACAAGGTACGGAAAGAAGTCCTACTTACTTGGTTGCTGTCGTCAACTCCAGAAGCTGAGCAGGATATGCAAATCCTTCTCTTGAGCTGGAGGCAATGAAAACTCTGTTATACCCAAACATGAAGCAATCAGTTTTTTCCCAAATGGGAAGAGAGTTTCTAAAAGCTTAAAGATTAAGTTTATATGTAGGGTTAGTGGTTAACCTAAAAATTTTACTTTTTTGGTACATTTACTACTTCCGTTTTTAAAAAAAAACTTATAAAGAGAATCAATTTCATGTATTTCATAGATATAATTCTAAGATAATGATACTCCCTCCCTCCCTCAAAAACAAAAACTGCCTAGGGCAAGCACTGTTGCACAATGGGTTTAGCCACCATTTGTAATGCCGTTTTCCCATATGGGCACCTGTGTGAGCCCCAAATACTCCACTTCTTATCCAGTTCTCTGCTGGATCAGGGAAAGCAGAGGAAGATGGCTCGAGTCCTTGTACCCCTGCACCCACGTGGGAGACCCAGCAGCAGCTCTGGGCTCCTGGTTTCATCCTGGCAAACCCCACCAATTGTGGCCATTTGGGGAGTGTGACTCAGTGGTAGAAAGATATTTCTCTCTCTCAAATAAATAAAAATGTCTTTTTTAAAAAAAAAAAGTACCTGCCTGAAATCATAAAATAGATCCTGTAGCAGAGAATCATAGCTTGAGTGGCTTATAAACAGAACTCGTTTTTCACATTTCTAGAGACTGCAAATTCAAGATGAAGTTTCTAGTGTGGTTGGGTTCTTGGGAGGGCACTCTTCTGCACTGCAGACTGCCAGCATTTCACATTTCATTGTTCTGGGTCAAGAAGGAAAAAAGAGCTCAATGGGATCCCTCTAACAAAGGCACTGATTCCACTCATGAAAGCTCCATCCTTATAACTTAAGTGCCTCCCAAAGCTCTCATCTCCTAATACCATTACATTGAGGGTTATGATTTCAACATGTGAATTCAGGGAAGAAAAGTTCAGTCCATAACAGTAAACAATTTGTGTCAAAGTAAGACAATGAACTTGAATAAATATAACAATAGCTCGTCAAGGGTCAGACGCCATTGAAGTTAATGGCTTTATATTTCCCAATGATAATGCTACCAGTTTTAGTCAGGAAATAATGCCTCAGTGATAACTTTGTGTAACATATCAATTGGCTATACCATACTCAACTTAGCTTGACATTTATTATGTTATTCTGAGGGACCTGGTAATTTTCCCTGCTTCCATTTGCAATGTGTGTTAGTGTGCATTAGGAGTCACCACTTTAATTTATTGTGGATACTTTTCTTTCTTTGGTACTATAAAGTTTTGTTGCTTTGCCATAAAATGCATAATTGTAGTTATTCTTCTAGAGTCTAATTCACATCTCACTGATGTTTTCCTTATTATTGTTTTGCCTCACTATTGTAAAAATTTTTAGAATCTATTAAATGTCACAAAAATATTTCAGAATATGATAAATTGAATATCCACATTACCAACAATTGACAAAATGGCTAAGAACTCCATCAATGTGGAAGTAATTTCAGTATCTCTGATTAATTTTATATTGAAATAAATTTATTTCATGTAATTAATTTATGAAAGAATTTATTTTTGGAAAAGGTAAATTGATGATGGCTGAATTTTTGGTACCATGCAAAAACATTTCTCAATAATCTTGCTTATAGCAGACGCCTTTGACAGCTTTCAGTGGCTGATAGTTTCCTTTAAGCTCAGGCTCATCTCATCATGGCATCTTCCCATCTCAAACACCTGTCACACCTATACCTGGTCTGCCCACTGTTGCTTGCAACAAATGCAACTACTGCCTGCAACAAATGGGAAGCAAGCACCAGCTTTTCACTGAAAGGGTCCAGAAAGCACTTTGCATGCTTTTCAGGAGAGCCAGGGTCCACGGTGAAGGCATCTTCACCTACTTTGATAGACCTACATACTGACTTTTTCTTTCATTCATCTTGAGTCCCAGCTAAGCTACTTGCATCCAACTCTTTGCCTCCGGCTCTGCTTCTGGAGAAACAGATAAGAGTAAGTCACTGTTTGACTCTTATCTGATCTCCAGGTTACTATAAATTACCCAAATGTATTTTTGACTACTAATTTGCAAATTATAAATGTATAGCCCTGACAGTTAGTAGTTATATAATCTAAAGACAAAGATCTGTTATGATTCTCCAGCCCAGTAGAACTATTAATATCTGTTATGATTCTCCAGCCCAGTAGAACTAGCATTGGGGTATAGCAAGTCAATTAACTGAGACATATATAATCTTCTGCCACAATTGCTCTTCAACTGCTTTTTGTCTTCTTGCCATTTCCTATATTAATGAAGTAAGTAAAAGAGTTTGACATTTTCTTGCTGTTTGTATGAGACATACCTTTTTTTTTAGCAGCCAGGATTGAATACATCATCATTACCTTGGCTGGCTGAAAATGATTTTAAGACGTTAACAACTAAGATTTCAATTCCAGATGCACCACAGTAATGTTAATGTTTCATTTGTCAGAGCAGTGGCTATCAAAATATTCTTTTGAGGGGCAGAAAGACAGAAAGAGGGAGAGAGATTAACAGAGAGAGATTAGGAGAGACAGAGAGGTTCAAAGAGAGGGATTCCAAATGTTGGTTCACTCCCTACAATACCTGTAATGGGTGGCATTGGGCCAGAGTTGGGGCTGTGAGCCCTGAACACAATCCAGGTCTCCTGCTTGAGTGGCAGGAACCAAATTACTTGATCCATCATCACAGCCTCCCACGGTCTGCCTTGGCAAAAAGCTGGAGTCAGGAGCTATAGTCTATACTCAAATCCAGGTACTTAGATAAGGGAAAGAGTTGTCTTACCAGCAACAGAACTGTTAGGACAACTGTCTTCCCCTCAAGCTATTTTTAATACAAATGAAGACTGTCTCCAAAGTGCAAATTACTGGACTTATTTCTTCCAAACAGCGGAAGTAGTTCTTGACTGCTTCTTCAATCAACACAAAATGTTGCAAATGGTACAGGAGAAACATTGGTATCTTGTGAGCCCCAAATGTGTACATCTTCAACTAAATGTCCCATCCCCAGTTTCTAGACCCACGGCATGGCATACAAACTCCATTACACCTCATCTGCTGCTACCTACATCCACATTCTATCAAAGGTCTTAGGAATACTGGGAGAGGGTCATTGGGTAACAAGGGCCATCAAGGTTAGAAGAGGGTACAGAGTAAGGGTTCTAACAAATGGACATCACTGGAACCTTGGACAACAGCAATGCCAAATGTCCCCTCTCTCTTGACTATCTATATTTTCTACACATGGACAAAGTCTCTAGAGTTTAGGTACCACTCTGTAGAGAAGGAAAGGAAGAGAAAATCCAGTCTGTATCTGAAATGACCAAGAAAGCCAGATGTGATTGAGTTCACCTGGAATTAAGACATTTTCTGCCACATGACAGAAGAGAAGCCAAAACTGATACTAAATCTCTTTATTGAGAACTCAAGTGACCTGGATACATCCCTACATTGTGAAAAATGTGCTGAAAACATTATACCCCCTCCCAATGTGTGGACCTTGAATTCAAAAGCAAAGAAACAAACAAAAACACCAAGAATTTATTCCACAATCAGGTATTTCACAGTGAATTTTACTCACTGGAAATGGAAACTCTTCATTCTTGCACCACACTTATTCTTTGACTTTCATGCAAACTTTTAGGAACAAAAACTGTATATGTAAAGTGGGGATTGCATGTGTAATGAATTTCAGTCCATAAAAGTAACAATATCTTGTATCAGTTTCCGAGTTTACAGAGTCCATTTCATATACATTAACGTACTAAATCATGACAATAGCTCCATGAGGTAGGTATTATTGACTTTACAGGTGAAGTACCTGAGACGTAGAGGTTAAGTAACATGTCCAAGGAAACATAGCCATGACAAAACTGGGACTCAAACCCAGGCCTTTGATGTACTTTACTTGAACGTATATCATGTTCTATAAATAAAGAGACTAACTTATTTATTGTCAACCTACCAAGGGAAAGAGAAAAATTAGGTAATCAAACATATCCTTCCATTATTTTTTCCCTTGAAATAGCTTGGAAACTGACTCTCTGACCTGTAGAATTATTTCTCTACATACATATGGTGAAAATTTCATTTTTATAAAATTAATTTCAAATTACACCACTCTCTTTTTTTTTTCCTAATTTTTCCTTTAGATTTCCAAATTCTGATAAAAACAACACCTAGGCAAAAAAGCAATGTAGATGTTATTGGAAAAAGGCTCCATTAGATTCTGTTGCTCTTGGCATTTCCAAGACATGATACCCATCTCATCCATCCACAGTTGACTATTTGAATAAGTTGATTTTAATGAATAATAATCTACAAACTGGTTTATGATAGGTTTTGTAAAAATGTCACACACATTTGTAACAGGAAAGCAGATAGCTACTGATAAGTATTTTAGATTTCCATAATTTTCTTTTTGACAGAAGGTGGTTCAACCTTTACAAATCAAATGTATCATAGTTGAATCTGATTATTTTTGAAGTAGGTTAACTGAAATTCAGATACACATACATGAACAAAAATAGTAACCTTAATATTAATTAGTTACTATCTTACCAAACTATAAAGTTCCTGGTTTTAATTCATCTTTCATCTTTAGTTTTTAGAGGAATCAAATGAAAATTTTTCTTAAAAATAAAACCTGGCTGTTCATATATCTTATGGATAATATCTACTTATCTAGTAAAATAGTGGTGAAATGTTCAGACATAAGGACTTTGTGATTAAATGGAATAAATTTGATCAGCACACAATGGAAAAAAATCAACACAAGAAAGAATGATGTATTTGAGAACATTTTTAATAAATAATGTGACAAAATTACTTTTCTGATTATTGGATTTTCAGTATGCAAAATTATGGCTAAAAATAAGAGGCTTCTTACATGAACATAATGAAAACATTAATCACATGGATTGTTCCCTTAGTACTGCACACTCTTTCTATGGAACTTTTTCAAATTATCTAAATGAACACATTTAGTTTTTGGTGAATATCAGCCTTTTTTTGTGGTTCAGTTTTGTTTGGCTTTGTTTTCCAGTGGGGTCAGGCTTAACACCTGTGTATGAATAAGTGTAGTATTTTTTTGTCAAATAGCACCAATTATAATGTCAATGAAATCTATATAATGACAAAAAAGATCATAAAAATCTACAGTCAGAGGACATCATTTGGCAATTAAAAGCAAGTATTGCCTCTATTTGAGCTTATAAGGATATCTCATAAGTTTTGACAACGGCCACAACAAACTTAAACCTTTTTTTTTTCTTTCCTTAAGTCCAGGAAAAGTAAGAACCATCTGGTTCATGACCCACAATAAAGTATGCACATTACTTCACCATCTGTCATCATTCAAATATTCCAAATACAAACATAGAGCATTAACAAAACAGGTTAAAAACGCTTCTCAACATTTTTCTCAATAAGACAAAAAAGGTTAATAGTTACAATGGTTTACAAATAAAGTTTAGTGATTGTGCTTTTAAAACCAAAAAAAAAAAAAAAAAAGATTAAAAACAGTGCATTATAAAAACAAAAATCAAACTTCCTTAAGTGGCACTTCTGAAAGTTGAGCTGACACTACCAGAAGAAATTTAGGCCAGTTAAGATAGGGATGTCCTTACTCAAATGGTCATTAAAAACATCCTTTTTTTGTAATATGCTCTTATAATTGCTTTTTGATTGAAAAATAGAAGAAGGTTTTTGCTAGGCTTACTTATGACAATGACTAGACAACCAGAGATCCAACTGGCTTAGCCCTACTTATCCAAAAGTACATTTTCCATAAGAATATACTTCAGTGATTGAAATGAAGACAAAATAAAGTACCACCAGGGGTTGAAAAGAGTATATATTTACAATGTTTCTACCCCATTCAAATTGTTCAGTTCTGCATTTGCTGTATTTTTAGTTTCTTCAGCAAAGGGTGGTATGAAAGACGGATTTAAAAATCATGTTAAAATGAAGTATGTTTTAATTTGCATTAGCAGTTAGTTATAGAAAGATTATACTTTGAGAGCCCTTGGCATGAGGTTGATTAGACAACTTTATCTTCAATCAATATTTTGCTATAAATTAGCTTGGTGTATAAGCAGTGCAATGCCATATCTCAGGGGCAAAATGCAAAGGAACTGCTTTGTTGTCTCCTGTTGGCTGTTGACTGATACAAGAAGTCAATAAACTTCCCTTGCTGGAAGGAAGGAGTAATGGTTTGTTCCAACAGTGAGAAGAACGGGTTAGGGATCAAACTACAACAATAAAAACCCAATAAAAATTTTAAAATGGTATCCCAATAAGAGGAATAAGAACGACAATTTGTACACTGATTGCACTGAACATTTTATCTGGCATCATGTGTCATCAGACATGAGGCTTCTTGAGTGATAATTTTCATGTTACTTCCCACAAGCCTCTCTGGTTGTCTTCAGCTTTCTGTTTCCTGTAAGAGAATAATTATTGTTACACATGAAAATGAATCTGGAGTATTGTCTTATAATTATTTGTAGGAATTTATGCTTAAAGCTTAAATTTAAAGTGCTTTTACATTCATTTGTTGGAATACAGAGGAAAATGCTGAATGCAACTAATTCATTTGTCAACCATAGGTGGTCTAAACTGTGTTCTACACAGTGCCTCGGTGTGGCAGGGTAGGTTCAGGGCATCGAGAAAGGAGAAAGAGTAGCATTATTTCACTTTTGCAGGATGGATAGGGTTAAGGCTCTGAGAAAGCTCTGAGCTCTCTACTCCCCTCTGCCCCAACTCCTCATTATATTTTATTGGTTTGAAATATTGGAGTTAACAGTAATGATTTTTGTTCTCCCAAATGGTTCTTCTATTTAAAAAACAAAAATAATAAACTTGAAAAACCACTTCTCTAACAGCATTTGCAGGAACAAAGAGCTTCTTTTTCCAAATCATAAAATCAAAATACATTGTATTGTATAAAAATTCAATTAGATATAATTACTGCTAGTTTTTCACTTTCTACAATAAAAACATATAGTTTAACAGTCATTTAAAATTTACGTATGATTAACTATATTTGTAAAGAGAAATTTGTCAACTTGTTTCTTATAAAATAGAGAAAACACAATCTTAAAATAGGAAGAAATTTTATAATCTGGTACGACTTACTACCAGTTACATTTTGAATCGCTATCTAACCATTCCAGTAACGGAGGATATCTTAGACCAAAGATGTATTCCTCTATTTGAGAAGGTCAATGTTACAGGCTAGATTCCAATTTTCAAAAGAGTGAAGGTGGAAGACAGTTGGCTATATCAGCCAAATTAACCCTGGAGATGACTAAGATGGCCAATAAAGGCCAGTCACATCATATATCTTTCACCTTATTTTATCTTCTTAGCATCATGAATTATAATATATCTAGACCAAAAGCTCTGCTTTATCGACAATGTTTTGCCATTTTCAAGTATTTCTTATCTGACAATCTGCAATTGAATATGAACCTTATGTCTACAAAGAAACTGCTGTTTAAATTGTGAAATACATTTCAAAAAAATCCTTAAATTCTCAGTTCAGTTTCTGGTATCATATATATTAGGTTACTGAAAAGTTTCAGATAAATTAATAACATTCATACACAGCTATGGATGTTTTAATTTTTGAGGCTGATAGACAACTTTAGTCTATTGTTGGAAAACTTGGGAAAAATAGAAATACCTCTAATTCTTCATTATTATCTTCTCCTCTTTCATATCCTCCAAGTACTTGCATTTCTGCAATATTTCTTCGACCTACATTTGCTTGTTCTCTTTGTCTGCTTCCTGATCCTCTTGATGACATTGAGCTTGAGGAACTTGGATCTCTAGGATTATTCGATGTTGGAAATGTAGGTCTACAGTATGGTAGAATATCCTCTGTGTAATGAAATATAATAAATGCGTGTGAAAACAACTGCATGCTTTTATTCTTGTTTATCTGTCATTCTGATTGGGGAAGTATCAGTGATTTTGAGGAATAAATGAGGTCATCTTATAAGCATAATGAATAATGCAACACTATCTTTTTAAAATTAAAATAACAAGCCTATTGTTTTCTTAGTACTGGCTGAAGATTTGGATTGATTCCACTCATCAGATTTTGTCCATCTCAAACTCACCTGGGACCCATATCACCAAAGGAGGTAAACAAAACAAAGAGTCAGACGTGGCTTCCATTTCTATCATTAACTGTGTCATCTCATATTATTTTAGGCTTTAGTTTCCACTTTATAATTTTAAAAAAGCGATAATAGAATCTGTATCTAGTGTTGATATGAAAACAGATCAGACAGTGAAACCACTTTGTAAACTATAATAGTGCTGTTAGAAGGAACTGTTAGGAACCAGTTTAGTCTCCTACTTGCAAGATAGACCCAAGCCCTGGTTGACTTTCCAGACAGTGAGACTTGAACCTTCATTTCCACATCATACATACATTGTGGAGCTTTGAATCTCAGAAGTCTGTCATTGTTGATACTTTAAAAAAAAAAAAAGCCACTCCAGTTAATTGTTGTTTCCTGAATGTCTATCCCTGTGCTGCTTTAAATGTGACACCACTTCTACTGATGCATCATGCATTTCCAAAGTCTGTCCACTCTACCCTTTGGTCACCAAATATATACATATATATATATTATATATATATATATAAACACTAACCCCTCTAACATTTTGTTTTCTTCCCCTGAAAGCTCCTCCTCTATCCACATAGACTGAATGATACTTATTTTCATGAAGTTTCCAGGAATGTTCTCTCTAGTGCAAGGGTAAGGATTTGAAAGGCTTGTCTTTAGCTCACCTACACCAGTTCTAAATCATTGCTCCCCTATTCTTCTACAGAAATATTCTTTACTTGTGATGCCCAAGGCATCTATTTATGAAGCCAGTAGAGCCCTCATTGGTGGCACCTTTTTTCTTCCAACCCTTTCAGTTCAACTTTCACCCCAATGACAGTTTTGATATGCAGGAGCTTTACTGTCCATGAGGATGACTACCCCCGGAACCTCACTTCTCACTTCTCACTGCTCCTGTGACCTTCATCTTCTGTCCCTGTTTCATCAACTTCTTTTCTCTCTTTTAACTTTAGTTTTTTCAAACTACAATATGATAAAATCCCTCTTGCTAAAAACTCTACCCTTAAGCAAGTAATCTACATGAATCAACACTTTCTTTCCCCACTTCTCACTCATGTTTCTTGAAAAGCAAATTGGACTTAATGTTGGTCTCATAACACCAGTTCACTCTACATCCCACTGTCACCTATTTATGGCCACATTACTACTAAGAAACTGAGAAAGTTAATAAAGCTAATCATGTTTCAGTCTCTACATCTTTGGACTTCTTACTGCCCTTTATCAGTCTAAACATTATCACTGTCTTAGCTTTTACTTCTCTTTCCTTCTTGTCCAATCTTTATGAACTCTGTACATAAAACACCTAATACATGTTGATGCCTTGTAGGTTTCCACTTTTAGTACAATGTGTGGGTGTGTCTGGACGTGTGATACATTCACCCTGGTGATGTCATCCACTCTCACAGATCGTAAACCTTTTTTAGCCTATAACTATCATGGGGACAAGTACGGATTTCCTGCTGTGCATGCTGTAAACTCCCAGACTGTCATATGACAAGTCATCAGTGAATATATTTGAGTGAATGGGTGCAAGCATTTAGTAGCTATATTCATCATGATAAATCATTAACTTATACTTTCAACTTCTGAACTACATGCAGAACTGAAGACTCCAGCCCAACTAAATTCCTTCTGAGAAACTCTCAAACTCAGCCCGTTGAACTTTGTCTCCATCATACCCACTGTCCTGAAATTTCCTCCCACTCCGTTACATCTAATGACATCAGTAATCGCTAAGCTATGCAAGATGTACAATCAGAATTTTTTAGGTTCACTCCTCTACTTCAATATCCTTTCCATATCCATCTAGTGTATCCTGTCCATATATTCAAATATGCAAGATCTTCAAGAAGTTCATGGAAAAATGAATTCAAAATATGAGTTTGTTTTGGTATAAGCAATTTAAATGCTTGCAAAGTTTTTCATAGTATATATCTCCATGAACATTTTGAAGGCCATTTATGGATGAATTTCAAAACAGTTTTGCACTAAAATAAACATCTTTTAATCCTAATTTCCATGAGTTTTTTGAAGCAAAAAAAATTACGTACAATGGTAAGGCTGATTTTGACACTGAAAAAGTTTTTTGAATTTTCTAAGTCATGTATCTCTGCTTCTGTAGCCTGGTTTATATTCTTACATCTCTTGTCTGGGTATCACAAACATCAGTATGTCTTTTGCTTCTGCAGCTATTCCTCTCTAAACTGTCAAACTCAGTTACTGTCCTGTTGGATGACCTACAGGTTCCTTCATGACATAAACCTACACTTATTTCAAGAGCTTCATCTTTGATCACCTTAATTAGCCTGTAATACTAAATGTATCACAGTCTCTTAAAGGGATCCTGTAGATTTTTATGCTGACTTCTCCATCTAAATGATGTACCTTTTCTTTCTTTTTTTTTTTTTTTTTGACAGGCAGAGTGGACAGTGAGAGAGAAAGACAGAGAGAAAGGTCTTCCTTTACCGTTGGTTCACTCTCCAATGGCCGCTGCAGCTGGCGCACCACACTGATCTGAAGCCAGGAGCCAGGTGCTTCTCCTGGTCTCCCATGCAGCTGCAGGGCCCAAGGACTTGGGCTATCCTCCACTGCACTCCTGGGCCACAGCAGAGAGCTGGACTGGAAGAGGAGCAACCAGGACAGAATCCAGCGCCCCGACTGGGACTAGAACCCGGTGTGCCGGCGCCGCAGGCAGAGGATTAGCCTATTGAGCCGCAGCACCGGCCTAATGATGTACCTTTTCTACCTGAGCTAAATTTCACCCATCCTTAAACACTCAGTTTATGTGTCATTTCTACCAGTAAAGATCAAGAAATATAAGACACGGTTCCTACACTGCATCTCATAAAACGTTGAGCTAACTGTCCCTCTTCTGGACTCTCAAGTATTCTGGCACCTTGACTATGATATTGAAAATACCTGTGAATCTGTAGATCCTCTCCTCTCCTCTCCTCGCCCCCTGCCCCCCACCCCCTGCCCTGCCCTGCCCTGCCCTGCCTTGCTCCCAAATCTCCTTTAGGTCAAGTTTCATGCATACACTAAATCTCAGGACTTATTACAACGCTTGATAACACAATAGGTGTTTGATATATGTAGAAATAAATTGAGCTGAAGTAAATGTCAGCAAAAAGATCAGAGTCTAGAAGACCACTTTCGTTAATTAAAAATAACCATTCATTATACATGCAAATCAGTGTGCCTCTTTCATTATAAATAATGCAAACTGAACTGTGAGGATGAAAACTACAGCAATGCATAGAAATGATAATTTAATGACAGACACAGGGTTATGGTTTAAATAAGAATTTGGGAATACATGGCATACAATAACTGCTAAGCATATCTCAGTGTCGTCCAAAGAACAGGGTTACTTGTTTTCAGATTAATGGGTCCAGTCTTAGTTTTTTTTAGTCACAAATATTTTTATAACCCAAAAGATACCATACTAAATTTCTGAAGATTGATCTAAAATAAATTTCACCTATTTGTGATTCTTTAATGCCAAGATTCTCATAATTTTCTATAATCTTCTTCGGAGGCAGACTGTTTATGAACAGGACATTGGTCCATATTTCTGGCCAGATAGAAACTTCATAATTTATACCATGACATTCTATTTATGAATCAATATTTGGAGTGTGGTCACCATGAGTCAAAACTTCAGAGCCAGATCAACTTTTAGTTAATTGAGCAAATAAGCTAATAGATTTGTAAACTTTGTGTTGTGGTGATGTCACCAATGATTTTGTGGTCACAAAAACGTACATTCTACTCATGACTTCCCTGTTGAGTATATGCCTGGATTAGTTCAGCCTTCAGTCACAGAAAAAAGTAAATCTGCCTTCAGGCTGAAAAAGAGTATGTTGATGATCAGATGCACATAATAAACAGAACAATACGCTGATGCCAATTCTTACCACCAAACTGTATCTATTCAAATACAGTGATTTTCATTCCTATCACTCTTTCTGACTTCCTCATTAAATAATTTTCATTTTCTTGTATTTCTTTTTCTGAAATGCTATTGAGAGTAGGAAGAGAATTATCATTCCTCAAAAGAGGGGTGGGTGCTATGGTGCAGTGGCGTAAGCCATTGCTTGGGACACCTACATCCCTTTTTTTAATTTCTTTTTTGATTTTTTCTATGACCCACTGTTCATTCAGGAGCATGTTGTTCATTTCCATGAGTTTGCATATGTTATAGAGATTATTGAGTTGTTGATTTCCAGCTTAATTCCATTGTGGTCAGAGAAGATTATTTCAATTTTTTTTTTTTAATTTGTTGAGACTTGCTTTATAGCCTAGCCTCTGGTCTATCCTAGAGAAAGTTCCATGCACTGGTGAGAAGAATGCGTATTCTACAACTGTAGCATGAAAGTTCTGTAGATATCCATTAGATCCACTTGGTCTACAGTGTTAACTGTTATTTCTTTAATTATTTTCTGTCCCTTGCTGAAAGTGGGGAACTAAAGTCCCCCAATACTATTTTTAGGAAGTTTTTTTGAGATTTATTTTATTTATTTGAAAGTCAGAGTTACACAGAGAGAGGTGAGGCAAATGGCTGCAATGGCCAGAGCTGTGCCAATCTGAAGCCAGGAGCCAGGAGCCAGGAGATTCTTGAGGGGTCTCCCACATGGGTGCAGGGGCCCAAGGACTTAGGCCCTCTTCTACTGCTTTCCCAGGCCATTGCAAAGAGCTGCATCAGAAGAGGAGCAGCCAGGACTAGAATCGGCGCCCATATGGGATGCCGGTGCTTCAGGCCAGGGCTTTAACCCACTGCACCACAGTGCGGGCCCTAACCCCCATTACTATTGTGTGGGGGTCTATGTCTCCCTTTAGATTCATTAACATTTCTTTTAAATGGCCAGGTGTCCAGTAATTAGGTGCAAATACATTTATTATAGTCACATCTTCTTGTTGAATTGATCCCCTAATCATTACATAGTGCCCTTCTTCATCTCTTTTAACAGTTTTTGTGTTAATGTTTATTTTGTCTGATAATTAGGATGGCTACACCAACTCTTTTTTGGTTTTTGTTACCATTGAATATCTTTTTCCATCCTTTCACTATTCAGTCTGCATGTATCTTTGTTGGTGAGATGTGTTTCTTGTAGGCAACAATGAGATGGGTTTTGTTTTTTAATCCACTTGGCCAATCTGTATTTTTTAACTGGAGAGTTGAGGCCATTTATAGGTGACTATTGATAAGTAATGACTTGGTCCTGCTGTTTTTCCATAAATATTCCTATTATTTACCTTGGATTTCCTTTGTACTTTTACTGGGAGATTTTCTGTCTTCACCTTCTTTCATAGTGATGACCATGTTTCTGTGTTTCTATATGTAGCACATCCTTAAGCATCTTCTAGTGGTGACAAATTCTTTCAATTTCTGTTTGCAATGGAAGGTCTTTATTTTACCATCATTCATAAATGAGAGCTTTGCAGGGTACAGTATTCTGTGTTGACATTTTTTTTTCTCTTAAGACTCAGAATATATCTCGCCATTCTCTCCCAGCTTGTAGGGTTTCTGATGAGAAGTCAGCTGTGAGTCTAATTGGAGATCCTCTGAAAGTAATCTGGCATTTCTGTCATGCACATTTTAGAATCTGTTCTTCATGTTTTACTGTGGAGAGTTTGACTACAATTTGTCATGATGAGGATCTTTTCTGGTCATGTCTATTAGGAGTTCTATGTGTTTCTTGTACTTAAACATCCCTTTTTTTCTCCAAATTAGGGAAGTTTTCTGTAATTATTTCACTAAAAAAGCCTTCTAATCCATTCTCTCTTTCCATGACTTCAGGAATTCATATACTTGTATGTTGGGTCATTTGATAGTATCTCATAAGTCTCTGATTCTGTTATTCAGTTTTCTAATTTCTTCTTCTTCTTTTGTTTTTGGTCTGGCTATAAAATTTCCAGCCATTTGTCTTCTAACTCAGATATTCTTTCTTCTGCCTCATTGAGTCTATTGTTTTACTTGATCTATTGAATTCTTCATTTCATTCTGATTTCTCTTTAAATCTCAATTTCATGGGAAAAATATTTATTCATGTCATCTATGGATTTCTTCAATTCGTGGATTTGCTCCTGATTACTTCTAAGTAATCCTATGATCAAGTTTTTGAATTCTATTTCTGGTATTTCTTCAATTTCTTCATTTTCACATTCTAGTACTGAAGTGTTGTGTTCCTTTGCAGAAGTCATGTTGTCTTCCTTATTATTGTTTCTTGAATTACTGCATTTATTTTTAGACATTTGTGGAGATACTTGTTGGTCTTTTTTTTTTTTTTTTTTTTTTTTGTTCCTGTGATAGTTTTTATCATTGGACTATGCCTTGGTGGATTAGTGGAATGTCTGCTCTTTCAGTGAATACCCTGTGTGTGCTGGGTGTGGCCAGGGAACTCTTCAGTGCTCCAAGGTGAAGGGAGTGTCCTGGGTGACACCCAAATTGGGCATGGTAAATCTCACGCTGATCTCCCTTCCTCCAAGGAGACCAATGCCTGCTCATTAGCCCCAGTGGGAATAAAATTCATTCATGCTTCCACAAGAACAACGCAAAGGATCCATGCAGTCCTTGATTGATATGAGCATGGATCCTGCAGCAATGACCCTCAACAGGGAATCGAGTGGAGCCACCCACAGTGACTACCCAAAGACCCAGCCACACCCTGTGCCCGCCCACACAGCCACAGTGTTTTCACAGTCCTGGCACACAAAGCTCCCACAGTCCCGAGCACCTAGCCCTGTAAACTCTCCCAGTCAGACTCAGCCATCTCCTCTTGGCTGATTTCTGAGCACGTGGACATAAACTGGAGCAGCTCTTTTGGCTAGTTACAGGATGCTGGTGCTGGGTGGTTGGGGAGAAATGGCCCCTCTTTTTTCCTCTAGGTTGGTAAGTATACAGTCCCCCACTTGGTTCCAAGCTGGACTCATGCCAGGCTCTTCCTGTAGCTTTATCGCCAGTGGCTTGTGTTGCTGCAGTCTGCTCTCACCTCATTCTCCAAAGCTGGTGCTAAGGGTCCTGAGCTGTGTACATCCACAGTCTCCACATAAACCCACAGTGTCCAATTTGTGTGGAATCTCCCTTGCCATTTTCTCCCTAATTCTTCCCTGAGATTGCACTCTCTCCTTGCTTTTCCCAACTATTTTCCCCTAGACTAGAGCAATAAGTTCCCTCCCTATTCTGCCATCTTGGTGTCTCCTTTGTAATGCCCCAGTCTTTTCAATTTGAATGAACCAATTTCCTAGTTTTATCTTTTACCAATTGTTCCTGGACTCAAGCATCCTATTTATCAGTCAAATTGGGAACCATTTTTCTCCATACTAATTTTTATAATTTCATACATTTTTCTAAACATATTTCCCATACCCGATATCTCCTTGTCCCTATTTAAATTTTTGAAATCATGTTTCCTTTAAAATCCAACTGAAGTGGCACTTCTCCAGGAAGCCTTGTATAATGCCACATATTGGAATGAATTGTATCACAGTTAGTTGGGTATGTGCCTGTCTCCCCAGTTAGAAAGCAAACATCACTTTTATATGGTTCTTTAGTGCATCATTGTGTGTCCTGTGAATACATATTCAACTCATATTTATTTGTTGCTTGACTATATCAGTACCTTGGATGAGATGAGTCTTTGCTGGTGGAAGATCTCGTTTTGCTCCCTTGTTTCCTCGTCCTTTCCCATCATTCTGCTGTTCCTGTGCTTCTCTGGGATCCCCTGGATTTGTTCGCATATCAGCCACTTGTCTTCCATCCAACACTTCTCTCCCCTTGTAGCTGCCTCCTTTTCTATCTGACGATCTGTCTGCTCTTGCTTCTACAGAAGGGAGTTTTGGCACCATTACAGGTCGTACCTCCAGTTGTGCCTTGGATTGGACAGTGGGTGACTTTATAGCAGGTGGTGGCACTGGAGGAGGTGGAAGATCTAAAAAGAAATAGTTGAAATACTATAAAATTCTGCCAGTGATAAAATAATCAAATGTTATAGTTGTCATTGGAGTCACATTTGTGAGACGGCATCCTACATGAAACAAAACAATTAAAGGCAACCAAGAAATAAGAAGAACAATGATTTTAACACATTCTTAGTATCAAAATACAGATGTATAATAGGTAGGTGTACACAAAAATCAGAATTTCAAGAGAGATCAAAACCAGACATACAGAGATTTGGTAATTATTAGAATAGCTATGTTTTTAGTCCATATCTTTAGAAATTGTAATACTTTCACATTTGAAGAAAAATGTATAAATGTTAGGATGAATCAATTAAAAGGCATTTTTACAATGCCTATTAAATGCTTGGTATTATAAAATTTGCTTTTAGATGTAAAAACTGAATATACATTTACATGGTTAAAAATTCATAATTACAAGGGGCTTACACTTGAAAGTACAACCTCTGCAATGTTGCTGACCCTACTTGGCCATCCCCTCAGCTGCAGTGGTCACTTTGGAAGTTGGGCTGAGTGAAGGGCTTTTCAGCTTAGAGCCAATAAGATCTGTGGCTCTGACCTGGGCATCCTTCGACTCCAGGGCAGGTCCATTTCCAGGGATCCAACTCTTGGCAGAGCTGCCAGGGCTCTTCATAAGCTGACTTCTGCTGAAGCCCAGGCTTATCACATTGAAAGCCACTGCAGTGGACTGGCCTGTTGGGTCTCCTTGAGGGCAGATCACTGTACAGATCAGCCATTAATAGGCCTGCCACCCATTGCTTCTGGGGTTTCTTCCTGGTTTGTGTTAAAGCAGACCAGAGGATGCAAGTCAAGGGAGTGCCCGTGTCCCATCTCTAATCTTCTGTGGCCTGAACTACAAGTCTATAGTCACAGGCACGTTCTGTAGTAGTTTTTCTAAGGTAGACAATGCCCATGAGGAAAATTATATTCTCACTTTGGTCTGAAAGGGAGGTTTTTTTCGCTGATGGCGAAGTGAATCTAGCTATGAGATTATTATTTAAGCTCTTATTTTGGCTATGCTATGACAGAAAAATGTTAGCCATCTCTTTTATAAGGTCTAAAGATTAAATTGTGCGTCCTACAGATTCCTTCATAATAGAATTAGTTTCCTACCTTGAAGAGAATAGAGAAATGAAAGAACAAGTTGGGCTTAGAATAGAGAAATGAGGGAGCAAGTCCTAGATCGCTTGCTGACAATAGCAATATCACATGAATACTTAGCAAACAGTTTCAACCATTAGATAACAACTTAAGAAAACATTTACCAGAAGATCCGATGCCTTCTATAAATTTTAAGAATCATGTAAATTTCTTGTCAGAGATGCCCCCTGCCTTTACCTGGCCAGCTCTCCTCCCAGGCCAGCCAAGTAATGAAAGTCAACAGAGTGCCTTCCCCTAGGAGGTTCACATCTCCCTTAGGATATACCCCATGTGAAGAGATAGCTAGGTCTGGGCCTCTTCACTTACAAGGCCTAAAGCCCACCAGATTATTATCAAGCCCCTTCTATCAGGTTCTATTTGCCTCTCAATCAGAAAACTTAATTGTAGCTTAGACAGCACCTTTCTTAGCTCCTCTAATAACGACTCTGTCCTTTGTTCTAGACCCTGTCTAGCGTACTTGGGCCTCATTCCTTCATAATCATAACCTCTACTCTACCACCAATGGCTCTACTCCCAATCTGTGTGTACTGATGGTCCTCTTCCCCACTTAATGCTGTATAATTGTTCAAACCTGGTAAATGCCACTCTTAGGATCATTGGTTACTATCCTCAACCTGTCTTTTATGACCTTGTCTAAATATGATCAGAGTCGGCAAACTTGGAAGGCTTCCATAGCCTTGGCAACTCATGACGACAGCCTAGGGTGGTTACTGGCACCATAAACTAGAGTGTCAATTTGTTGGGTCAACAACAAGAGCCACTGTGCACTTGCTCCTCATGTGGGATCTCTGTCCTTAATGTGCTGTACATTGTGATTTAATGCTATAACTAGTACTCAAACAGTATGTTTCACTTTGTGTTTCTATGTGGGTGCAAACTGTTGAAATCTTTATACTAAATTGATCTTCTGTATATAAAGAGAATTGAAAATGAAAAAACAAACAAACAAAAAAACAATATAGCCATCAAAGAAAGTCCCTTAATTTTTCATTCTCCTAACTAATTAATTGGCAGGTCAATTTTTGTGCCTTCGTGTAATTAGCGTATATGTAGCAAACCAAACTGTTCAAAGGTCTGAGAATAGGGAGTGTTGAAATGGATCATGCCAATTTATGCAAATGTGTTTCAGATATCAAAGTTGGACCCTTGGGACTGGCTGTGTGGTGCAATGGGTTAAGCTGCCATCTGCAGTGTAGGCATCCCAAATAGGCGTTGGTTCAGGGCCCAGCTGCTCCACTTCTGATCCAGCTCCCTGTTAATGCACTTCAGAAAGCAATGGAAGATAGCCCATGTGCTTGGAACCCTGCACCCACGTGGGAGACCCAGAAGAGTCTCCTGGCTCCTGACTTCAAATTGGCCCAGCTCCAACCATTGTGGCCATTTGGGGAGTGAAACAGCAGGTGAAAGATTTCTCTCTCTCTCTCTCTCTCTCTCTCTCTTCTTTCTGTTTCTGTAATTCCGACTTACAAATAAATAAATCTTTAATAAAAGATGTAAAAAAAAAAAGTACAACCTCTGGTAGCTTCCACCTCCATTTCAAATCATCAATATTGATTATATGAGATAATCAGTTTGAATGGTTTCCTATAGATCATCTTTTCTTTCTTGAAATTCTTGTTTTATCTTCTTATGTGAGAGGCAGTTTTGGGGGAGAGGGAGAGAATGAGAGAGAGAGAGAAAGGGACCTGCTACCCACTAATTCCCAGATGCCTGTGACAACTGTGGCTGGACCAGGCCTGGGCTGGGGCTGAGCCAGGGCTAGAGTCAGCAGCAGCCTGGGACTTCAGTTCACCCACAAGAGGGACAAGAACCCAATAATTTGAGACTCCCAGGGTGTGCACTGGCATGAAGCTGAAGTCAGGAGCCAGAATTGAGAATTAAACCTAGGCACTGCAGTGTGGAACACAGGTGTGTTGACTGCCAGGCTAAATATCCTGTTCTATAGATCATTCTTGACCTTATTTATGTGCATAAAGCAGATCCGCCAAGCTGCACAGCTCCAAGGAGAATCACTCTGGTCAAGGAATATGTAAAATGGCCACACCTGGTTCTGCATATAGCACCTGACTGCCCATTCAAATGTGGTAGATTGATAAAAGGTCTAAGACAGTATACAGCCTTCCTTATTTATTAACATAAATAGACTGTACTTTTTTTTCAGCTGTGTAGTTGTACAAAGGTACTAGAAGTCCTTGGGTTTGTCTTTAAAAGTAGAAAGCTTGAGTTGTCATCTCACTACCAGCTGTTTTGCTCAGGAACCCTTTATAAAAGTGATCAATTCGTCGCCCTGGCTGTGACTGTCTACAAGTGCAAAAAGGTGAGGGCAGGGCCCAGCAGGGAGGAGAGCTCCCTACAGAACATCACCTGAACAGAGCACCGCTGGGGGTACCAGCTGCTGCCCATTTGTGTTGCACTGTGACCAAGGACATCCAAGAGAATAGGAGATAGAAAGACAAAAATGAGAATCTGAGAGTGTGAAGATCCTTGGGTTCAAATAGCTCTTCCTGTGATCTGCTGTGGTAATTGGCACGGTGGCTTGGACATTGGCAGCAGTCACATGGGAGTGTAATGACTGGTGCAGCCAATCCCAGTGTGTTTCCATGACTGTAACACCACAGCTCCTTTTGCTCATGTCCTGCCTTCCGTGGTGCATGCTGTACTCCAGAAGAAGCCAGGTCAGCCAAGAACAAGCTAAGGAACAAATGCCTTAAAGTAGCTTGGGTGGGCTTTGGGAGAACTCTTGAAAAGCTGACTTTGGGTAATGTGGGAAAAAGAAATGGAAATTGGGCCTACTTTTCTAGGTCTTCTCTGAACTCTGCCTTCTCGTGTGTTGGTGTTCTTTCTTTTCTTGGTGGAGTATTTTGAGAATTCAAGACAATTGGCAAACTTTTATATTCATGTGTGAAGTACAGGAGACTTCTATTTTGGGCATCTCCCCAAAGTATGCATTACAGTTTAGCACTTTAATTGACATAAGTGATATTGAATTAAACATTCGACAGCTAATTATATTTTTATAAGATTGCTACATAAGCTTCCTAGAGTTTATGATTTAAAGCACTTAAAACTTCTATGGTCAATATTATATATATTTGTGTAATTTTTTTTAAACTTTTATTTAATGAATATAAATTTCCAAAGTATAGCTTATGGGTTACAATGGCTTCCTCCCTCCCATAACTTCCCTCCCGCCCGCAACCCTCCCCCCTCCCGCTCCCTTTCCCCTTCCATTCATGTAAAGATTCATTTTCAATTCTCTTTGTATACAGAAGATCAATTTAGTATATATTAGGTAAAGATTTCAACATTTTGCCCATATAGCAACATCAAGTAAAAAAACTACCATTGGATTACTAATTATAGCATTAAATAGCAATGTACAGCACATTAAAGACAGAGATCCTACATAATTTTTTTTTTCAAAATAATTAATTTTCTATGCCATTTCCATTTTAACACCAGGTTGTTTTTTTTTTTTTCCATTTCCAATTCTCTTTATATACAGAAGATCACTTCAGTATATAATTAGCAAAGACCTCATCAGTCTGCGCCCACACAGAAACGCAAAGTATAAAAATACTGTTTCAGTACCAGTCATAGCATCACTTGGCTTTAGACGACACATTAGGGACAGATCCCGCATGGGGTGTAAGTACACAGTGACTCCTGTTGCTGTTCTAGTATTTGTGTAATTTTAAAAAAAGGTTTGTATATGGGGATTTTTCCATTTGTATGGATTCTGTTTATACATATTGACATAATTTATTTAATATACTTTTATATAAATAAAGGTGACTGGGATTTCTGAAAAAAAAAATAACTTGATCACTTAGTTGCATTTTGTTGTTGTTGTTGTTGTTGTTGTAGGTTTTCATGGTTCTACAATGTTCTACAAACATATAAAGAGCTTACACATTTTAGCCAAAACAGTGGTCAAAGTACAGCCAGCAGCACTAATTTTCCCCATTCTACCAAACTAAAGACTTTTGTTTTGCAGCATATATTGCCATTGTCATTAGTGCATGGTTTTCCTTCTTTGTCCACTATTTGAATGGATTTTTTGAAAAATAATACTTAGAAATAAGTAGTATGATGAAGGTCTTTGCACATCTGCTACTTGTTCAGTAAAGACAAACAGAGTTAGAAAACAAACTCTAAGAGTGGCCTACACCAAGAGACCCAAAGCAGAAGAGTTTAGGTTCACATTAAGACTGAGACTGCAATAAGGGGAGGAGAGAAGTTTGATTCAAAGCATCACTGGATGTAGAGGAAATGAAAGACTGTGTACTCATTTTTGCATTGTCTGTTTCCTGTGAAATTAAACAGATTACAAACTCAGGCTATCAAAGAGCAGATGACCAACCACCTCTATCATCATTTCCCACAATGCTTGGGTTTATCAGCTATCAGAGTTGATGACTACCACTGTCATAAAATCATACAAACTGTTGAGATTATAAGGCTCTTTAAACAACATTTATAAAAGATGTTCTACACAGGTGCTATCTACAACACAGGTAGAGAGGGGAAGAGAACTCAGGGGGTGATTTTTTTTTTTTTTTTTTTGACAGGCAGAGTGGACAGTGAGAGAGAGAGAGACAGAGAGAAAGGTCTTCCTTTTGCCGTTGGTTCACCCTCCAATGGCCGCCGCGGTAGCGCGCTGCGGCCGGCGCACCGCGCTGTTCTGATGGCAGGAGCCAGGTGCTTCTCCTGGTCTCCCATGGGGTGCAGGGCCCAAGGACTTGGGCCATCCTCCACTGCACTCCCTGGCCACAGCAGAGAGCTGGCCTGGAAGAGGGGCAACCGGGACAGGATCGGTGCCCCAACCGGGACTAGAACCCGGTGTGCCGGCGCCGCAAGGTGGAGGATTAGCCTAGTGAGCCGCGGCGCCGGCCCTCAGGGGGTGATTTTAAGAACTATTTCTGTATTTAATTGTTACTGCATCTAGTTGACAATTAGAAGGAAGTTTGATTCTTATGTAAACAGATTGCTAAATAAATTCTTTTTTAGGTTTTATAAAATGATTATTAAGTCAAACCAGGGATTATCATAATAAAAATCCTACATTTCACAGCACAGTAAGTATTGCAGCCAATTCATGCCCTGAGTAGTTCCAATTGGACTTAATAAATGGGATGATGGATTGGTTGTATACATACATCTACATATTCTTTCTTTATGGGGGTGCTCCACAAAGTTCACGGAGAATAGAATTAAAAGATGTTTATTTTGGTACAAAAATTTCAAATCCAACCATAGTTTTTTTATAATACACATTTCCAAGGACTATTTAAAGACTGCCTACATAAACATGTTAACACTCATTCTTTATACAAGACTCTCCACATAGCAGACTAGAACACATGTCAAGTAACACACAGGAACATGTGCATGCAGACAATTCTATCAGTACAGCATTCAACTGTGTGGGACCGGCTCTCTAGTCACTTAACTGCTTAAAGTTCCAAGACCTTGTAGTTAATGATAAATCAAGTCAAAATACCATAATTTCAAAGAAGATGGTGAATTTATAATTTATGAAAAGTAGGGCTGAGGAAATAACATGGATTTGGTTTTTAAATCAAGTATGTAAATGCACTGGAACTGCTGAAAAGAAGGGGTGGAAATAATCTATCAGAAAGTTCTAGAAATGCACTTGTTCTTTAACTCAGTAAGACTTCCACTGATAAATATTCATATATTTTAATTCAGTCTCTCATCTGAACTAAACTTGTAAGCAGCAAATATGAAATAAATAACTAATTAGAGCATAGAGCAAGCAGAATTCTGCTGTGCTCCTGGGACACCATGGGTACTTCTGAAGCCTTCTATTTTCCCACAGAGCCAGGGATGACCACAACACATGTGTTAGGGGCTGGTGTGTTGTGATTGGATGGCGTGTGTACCCCGTCTCCATTCATATGTTGAAGTTCTAAAACCCAGTACGTCAGACTGTGACTGTTACGTAGTCTTTAAAGAGGTAATAAGCTAAAATGAGGTCATGAGGATGGACTGTAATACAACACGATGGGTGTCTTTGTATCAGAGGAGATCAGGACAGACAACGTAGGAAAGACCAGCTGAAGTTAAAGGGGGAAGAAACCAACCTTGCTGATTCCTTGATGTTGGACTTCCGGGCTCCTTGGCTCTGAGGAAATACCTTTCTATGGTTTAAGCCCCAAGTCCCTGGTATTTCATGAGGGCAGTGCTAGCAAACTAGTACAGGACTGATTGACAAGGATCATCAGAAACTACTTCTATCAATACAGACATAGTCACCAGTTTGTAACAAGTTTTTATTTACTTGAGAGGCACAAAGAGAGAGAGACAGAGACAGCAAGACAGAATTCCCAACCACTGGTTCACTCCCCTAATGGTCACAACATCTGGAGGGGGCCGAGACTGAAGCCAGGAGCTGGGATCACCATCCAGGCCTCGCATGTGGGAGGCAGGAACAATCATTTCAGCCATCACCTGCCTGCTCCCTAGGTCTGCACCAGCAGGAAGCAGGAATACATAGTAGGAGCCATGAGTGCTTCACTCCAATTCTTTACATAGTTTACAAAAACTCTGCCAAGGAAATTCGAGTCATAAAAAAGCAAAATTCAAAAAACGAAATGAAACAAAAACATGCAAACCTTCCATATCTTACTGAAATGTTTAATTTACATTTTAACAACTGGTAGCTCTTTAAATTCTGCCTCTCCAACCTCTTCTCTCTTTTATTAAATTGTACACATTGTGTCTGCCACTGAGGTTCTTTATGAAATGGTCTGTGAATATTTTTTAATGCAGTGTAGAAATTTGAGCAAATAATTTCTGAGAAAATGACTCATTTCCATATTATAACCACTGCAATAAAAGGTAGGCCAATTTCTTTTATTTGGTTCATTAAAAAGGATCTGCACTTATATGATTTTAATTAATCAATATGGATTATGGTATAGGTAGAAAGTAACATATAGTTTTGTTATGGTTTTCTTTTTTCTCTTTTTTTTGACGGCAGAGTTAGACAGAGAGAGAAACAGAGAGAAAGGTCTTCCTTTTCCATTGGTTCACCCACAAAATGGCCGCTATGGCAGGAGTGCTTCGCCAATCTGAAGCCAGGAGCCAGGTGCTTCCTCCTGGTCTCCCATTTGGGTGCAGGGCCCAAGCACTTGGGCCATCCTCCACTGCCTTCCCGGGCCACAACAGAGAGCTGGACTATAAGAGGAGCGATCGGGACAGAATCCAGCGCCCCAACCGGGACTAGAACCCGGGGTGCTGGCGCCACAGGCGGAGGATTAGCCAAGTGAGCCACGGTGCCAGCCTATGGTTTTCTTTTAACAGGAAGGATCCAGAATTAAATTAGACTTCTAAATGTAACAGGCCTAACTTTTAGGTGATTGGTTTCAATATGTTGCTAGGAAGTTAAAGCTGTAATTTAAAAATAGCTTTAATTAATTCGGGGCCAGCACTGTGGTACAGAAGGTTAAGCCTCTGCCTGTAATTCCAGCATTCCATATGGAAGCTGATTCAAATCCCAGTTGTTCCACTTCAAATCCAGTTACTTACTAATGCACTTAAGAAAGCAGTAGATGATGGACCAACTGCTTGGGCCCATACACCCATGTGGGAGCTCCCAGTGAAACTCCTGGTTCCTGGCTTTGAATTGGCCTAGTCTGGACATTGTAGCCATTTGGGGAGTGAACCAGTTGAGGAAAGATCTCTCTCTCTTTCTCTCTCTCTCTCTCTCTCTCTCTCTCCTCTATATCTCTGCCTTTCAAATAAATAAATAAATCTTTAAAAATTAGTTTTAGTCATTTCTCCATTTTATCTATTTTTTCAGCTTAGAAAAAATAATTTCTGGCTTTTAAACTGCAGAATGTATTGTGATAACTTTGCATGATCATTTGTATGAAATGAAAAATGAAGAATCCAAATAATATTTGTTGTGAACTTTTTGGTTTTACAAATGTTTCAATATATGTCCTTGGTATTTCTGAAATTAAAAAAAAAACTTCTGTGCTTCATTATTCAATTTATAGTTATTATCCAAGGATTACCTAGAATTTAATTATTAAATACAGTGAAATAAGTACAGCAGAATGCAGGGCCATAAATGTAGGTAACAATTTTTAAGGATAGTGCAGTTTATAACTGTGATGCTATATTCTTTAACTTGGCATGTGTACATTAATTTAAAGCACTCTTTCAAAGCACTGTGCAATGCCAGACTCCCCTGCAAACACGTATAAATAAGAGATGGCAAGATCTACACAAAGCTGTAGGCCAGATTTTTCTCCCTGATGCATTCAAGCTAGATGTGTTTACATCCAGACATAATGTTTAGTCAGTTCTCCAGTTAGAAGCACTCTCTTCAAGATCATAAAAACTGATAAAACAGCAATAAAACTTGTACAATGCCATCACAGGGGGTCCCATAAATGCACCATTGCTAGTAGAGTTTGGGGGATTTGCACCTAGTGTTTGTCCCTTTACAGATGCAACCATGCACAAAGCCACTGTAATAACCCCTAAAAATCAGATAATATTCTGACAGCTCAGTTTCACTGACAAAAGAGTCCTGGGCAGATGCCAGAGGGCCCAGGTGCCCTGTGTCATGCCAGTATTTAATGTGGTCTAATATTAGATAGATGCTGGTGAGAGCAAACTACTCAGAATACAGTACAGATAACAGCATGGACAGCCACTCATTGCAAAATTACTTGTGCTCATCATGCTGTGAGCTTTGTATTAAATTTTTCTGTCAAGTGGCAGAAATCACAGGGAGAAGCACCTCAGAAAGCCCTCCTTGTAACCTTGGATAAGGATCTATAATATTGGGCTTTCATATGATAATGGCAAATAATGCCCTCTTTGAAAAATTGCTGACTGGTAATGAAAGTCCTAATCAGATTGTGGACGCCCAGGACCAGGAGGTGGGGAAACTCTGCCAGTGACACTCTTGTTCCCCACCCCATTAGCAAACTTGGAAAACTTGACAAGAAGGGTGAGTCTGAGAGAATTTATCTTACATGAATTTCCAACGGAGCCTGTGGGGTTGCTTTATAAAATGAGAAGGTGACGGTTTAATAAATGCTGGGCCACCGGAGGCACTTTCATTAAAGGCTTTCTCTAGGCAACATCAGGGTGTTTGGGTTGCCCTCCCATGCTCCCCGGGGAAACACAAGCACTACCTCTGTGAGCGTTGGCATTGCGTGTGAAGGCATGAAGAAAGGTGATTCAATTTGCCTTTCAGGGCACCAGATAACACCACTCCAGCTAGAATTAACATTCCAACAAGTTTAGTAACTTCAATTTGCATGCAAAATTGCAAAAAAATGAGGACACTTGGGAGGAAAAATCTGTTGAAAGTTATTCCTATCCCATTCCTCTACAGCCATGTCCATTTGCTTCAAACTCTACAGTAGCCTTTCAACAACAGTAGAGGTGCACAGTGTTTGTAAATAAACTGCAAGGACTCAAGATGTTTGACAAGATGTGGAAGTCGATCTCTTCTGTAAGGCACATGACAGTGAAAATGAATTTTTAGTGTAATTTCTAACGTCAGTGGGTGCATTTTCTGGAGAGGCAGGGCACACAGGCGAGATTCATAGATGCTTTCATCCGTTTCAGCGGACTTACCATCTGTGTAGGCTTCTCTGCGCAGATGTCCTGGCTGGTGTTTCTGTTTCTTGGCCGGTCTGGCTTTCTGCACTACAGCAGCACTCACGTTGCTGTCGGTAGACACAGGACTGGTAGGCCGCGGGCACTGAGATGCGTGAAAATGGCGGCGGCCTGAGGTAAGAACAAACAGCAGAGCCAAACTCAGCAGTGAATCTTAACCACCACGGGAACAACGAAAAACATTAAAACCGGCACCATCTTTATGAAAAAGAAACTAATCAAATCTAGCAAAGAATAGGCTCCTGGTTAATGTGCTTATCAATCTATCCGCCAAAGAAAATACCAAAACAAAACAAAACAAAACGTTTTCAGGCTTTTTCTTTAAATATCACAGTAAAGTTCTGAAATCTGTTCTTTCAAAATTAATTATACCTATTTATTAAAGAGAAACACTCTCAACTATGTTTGCAACTAGTTTCACTGAAATGCTATTCCTGAACAAAACTATGAATCCACTCTTCGCATAACGCATTCAACGTTTATTGCTTTCTCTAGAGAAGCAAGAACCAGAGTGCTGCAGAAATGTGTGTTGTAAGAATAAAAGTACTAATCATATTCCTGTTTTAATTAAATATGTATTTGTGGCATTCTTTGAAGGCAGACTCTTCATATCGTAATATCTTCTGTTCAGCTGGTCCTAAATCGATCGAGGTCACATATCTGGCTTTCCACACATTACCTGCCCCCTTTTTCTATCTCAAGGTTTTTTAAGGTGCTGAATATCTGGGCAACCTCTTGAAGACTTTTGTTCTTTTTGGTAGTGGTAGAGGTAGTTTGAGGTTATTTGCATTTACAGGTGCAATATCCCCAGGTACAAGTGCTTTCAGCCATGGGACATCGACTTCAGCACTCTCAATTTCTCTAGTCATCTCACATAGATGCTGTGTTACAACAGGTGCAATCAACATATTAACTCCCTAGTGGCACTGATCTTCTGCTTGACCTTTATTGTTTGCATTTCTAGCAAATTCAGGCACAAATCCAGAACCTTCTATTACTCTACCAGGAACTTCAAATTAAAGCTAGACTACATGTCTTTTGTCTGTAACTAGGAGAAGCCACATATAGTGAAATCAACACGCTTAAAGACACTAACTGAAGCATATTAAATAACAGACATTAATGCAGCCAAGCGAGAAGCAATGTGATTGGATTATTCATTCATATTAACTTCAAGTCACATGATAGTACCATTATTTCCTGAAAAAAAAACAGGCAGAGGCCAATGCATGTTCAGTTCATTATAATTATGAGTCAAAGAAAAACCAGAAGCGCCACTAAATTACAATATAATAAAATATTAAACCAAACTCTCCTTAGCTATGATGGAGACTATTAGGATTAAAGTTACATGTCCATGAAAACAGAGAATTAGGGCTGAGACTGAACCCATTTTTCATTCTATTGTGTAAGATCATCTACTGTTCATAGACCCTGAGGCATAAGGGCATTTACAGATGAATTTTCAATGTTATTTCTATGTTTCGTTGGTTTAATGAACTGAAACATACCCTAAAGTGCAATCTGAATGCAATGGTTTGAGATGCTTAATTTCATTTACTTATTTTTATTTCATGGAAGATGAAAAAATAAGATACAAATGTTATATAGAAAGCTAGATATTCTTTATCTATTAAAATATAATTTAGTTTGCATATTTTATTACATTTACTAGCTACTGCAGAAAAGGATACTGGGTTGAATTTCATAAAATGTAGACCTGGCTAAAATAAATAATATACTTTATAGAAATAAGTTTAGAGATTGTAGATATATTTTCCTGAAAAACATTCTTGAGAAATAATATATAGAGATGACTTCATGAGTTACATTATTTCTGGATATATTCTCTTTTGAAAGGCAGAGGGAGAGCCAAATAGAGGTCTCACATCCCACTGGTTCATTTCCCAAATGCCCACAGCAATCTGAGATGGGCCAGACCAAACCTGGGACTCAGGAACCCAATCTGGGTCTCCCACACGGGAGGTCCTTGTGCCATCATCTGCTGCCTCACAGGGCGCACAGTAGCAGAAAACTGGAATCAGGAGGGAGCCGGGGCTTCAGAGTGCAGTCAGGACTTGCACTGAAGCACTCCAAAACGGGATGCAGGTGTCCCAGGTGGCCTCTTAACCACTCGGCCAAATGCCTGCTCCTCGGAATATATTCTTCACTAGTAGAAAATAACCAATCCTGGGGCCAGCGCTGTGGCGCAGTAGGTTAATCCTCCGCCTGCAGTGCCGGCATCCCATATGGGTGCCGGTTCTAGTCCCGGCTGCTCCACTTCCAATCCAGCTCTCTGCTGTGGTCTGGGAAAGCAGTGGAAGGCACAAGTCCTTGGACCCCTGCACCCTTGTGGGAGACTAGGAAGAAGCTCCTGGCTCCTGGCTTCAGATCGGCGCAGTTCTGGCCGTTGCGGCCATTTGGAGAATGAACCAATGGAAGGAAGACCTTTCTCTCTGTTTCTCCCTCTCCCTGTCTGTAACTCCAACTCTCAAATAAAATAAATCTTTAAAAAAAAGAGAAAAGAAAAGAATCAATCCTAGTATATCAAGAGAATATGAAAAACTACCAAACTGATAGTGACTGAATGAAAAAAATATGGATTTGTTTCTTTCTTTCTCTAAAATATATATTTTACAATATTTTATGATACTCTTCGTATTTTTTTGGCTACAAGAAATACACATGCCCACAATATGTATATGAATGGATGTGGGTGCATATGTATCCATTTTATGTACACAAATGAAAAGTGTGTGAAAATACCAAATGCTTTCAATTTAAATTCTTTCTCATACTTTCTAAACAGGGTTGGTAGGAGAAAGAGACAAGTAAAAAATATTTAAAATATAATAATAGATATATGTTAATTAAAAATGAACTACTGGCAATGAAACAGGAAAACAGAAAATACAGCAAGAATGTGAATTAATTTACTTTCCCAATTAATGAAACATTTATGCTTGAAAATATACACATATTACAAACACTTTTTTATTTTGTTAATTAAATTAACATTCAAATTTGGGAAGACATGAAGACAGACAGGAGAAATAGCACAGTTTTCAATGGCTGAGTATCCTACCTGAATATTTACCTATTTCTCCTGGAGAATTCCTAATTAAATATGGTAAGTTATCACAACACATTTATTTATTTGGGTAAATTTCTGCATTAAAACAATAACAAAAACTTCCATTAGTTCATGCACACCTTGAAGAAATTATATCAATATGTGTAAAAGAAGTATGCATTTTTATTTGAATATGTGTAAGTATACACACTGGTACATGACTACTATACATACAGGTGAATGACTACCCCAAAAATGAGGACTTCCTTAAGTAGCCTCCTATCACTTTTATTATATAGAAATTTACATTAAAATAAGATGGGTGACTGTGAAAGTCTTTTCAAGAAAAAAAGAAAATTGGAGTCAGACGTATCCATGGACCTTGGTTTCCACAGGCAGCAAAGACAATAACCACAGTGGCATTTACTAGCAGACACAAGATGATAGGAGATCATCATCCACTAGCACACACACAATAACTTTTCTGTTCCACTTTGGTGAAAACTGTATGGCTTACCGCTCGCGTCTTGCATTTGACGGCGTGCCACCTTTAGGCCGGCATACTCTGCTGCCGCTGCGACCGCCTGGGCAAAATCAGCATCCGTGAAAAAGGAGCCGTCGGAAGAGCTAACGCTGGAGCGCCCGCTGGATATGTTGTCCTCCTCGGACGCCGAACCCCAGCCATTGATCATGGAGCCAGTGACAGAGCTCTCGAGGTCCCCAACACTTGAGGCAGGGGTCTGCTCAAGACCACGCAACAAAAGCCTTCTGGTTTGCATCTTGGCGACTTCCATGTCAGCTTCATCTTCTTCCTCTTCTGGTGCGTCGGTATCCATATCTGAGACAAGGGGTCCAGAAATGTAGCCATAGGTGTGTGGTGGGGATATCGGCCGTGGGGGAGGAGGAGGACTCACAGGCTGTCGTCTGCATGAAGACGAATAAACAATGTGGCTTAACTCATTGTTTATGACACAAAAGGACAAGAAATTCACAAGTCTATGCACTTGAACTTTGCTTCAGTTGAGCTAATCTGTATAGGAAAAAAACCTGGAAATCACCATAGGTCTATGTTTGATTTTTTTTTTTTTTTTTTTTTTTTTTTTAGGATAGTATCTTATAACCAGAGACTTTCCTGGGCTACCTTTTGATTCAAGTTTAATAGAAATATACTCACCTATGTATGTTTTAGCAGTTGGATTATATTCAATTAAAAAGAAGAAAGTAATGCTTATTTTGGGAACACACACCTATATATTGGTCACAGAGTTTCAAATATTGCCAATAGTTAAGTACTAAGAAAGATAATAAACATCAAGCCTGAAATAGTCAGCTCCATAAATTCCCTTCACTTTCCATCATTGCCATTTCTACTTTTCCAAGCAAATGGAACCATTCATCACCATAATAAAGATGAGAATTTCATGAGATTAAAAAAAGCCATATATCCAGCATATCACACAATATTCTTTAGTTTTATTCTATTAAAAAAGACTATGGCAGTCAAGATTTACTGATTTACTCAAGAGTTTCACAAAATTTTATTAGCTATCTTAAACTCTATTGCTTTAACTACTATTGTCATCTACCTGTTTAACAAAATGTTTAATGGTAGTTTCCTGATGTCTTACAACTAGTTAAGGATCAAAGTTGAGTACAAAATGAAGTAGCATCCAACAGTCCAAGTTCACAGAGTTTCCAATGACTACTTTCAATCATGTTTTCACAGTCTTGTTGAACAGCACCAGTTAAGATTCCCTCTATTGACACTTGACAATAAGATGACTGAGGAGGGAGACAGCATTTGCATTCAGAGTAAATCAAGGTTTGTGGAAAGAAGCTGTTCTTGAGAGGAGAATCATGAGAATACATCCTTCAGTATCCATGGTGGATCAGGTCCAGAACCCCCCCCCCCTGAAAAACTCCCCTTGATCCATTCTCTTATATAGTATGGCGGGGAAGTAGCACATAACATATGTGCTTCTGTATACTTTCAATCATTTATTAATTAATTATTTATAATTTAATAAGTATTTAAATTAATGAGTAGTTTCTTCAAATAATTAACAGAATGTAAATGCTACATAAAAGGTTGTTATACTTGTCTAAGGAATGACAAGAAAACTCTGTATATGTTCAAACATCATTTTTTTTCTCAAATACTTTCAATCCATAGTTGGTTGAATCACTAGATGTGGAACTCATGGATATAGAGTATGACTGTAATCCCTCAATTAGGAGAATGCCTGCCAAAAGGGAAGACAAAAAATGATGTTGATTGGAGTACCAGCTGGTGAGCACCATGGTTTGAATACAGTTTGCCCATCAGAAACTCTTGTTGAAATTTGGTTCCCAATGTAACTGCGCTGAGAGATGCAGGGACTTCCATTTCTCTTCTCACAGAAGCTGAACTTCCACCTCTTCCCTCAACAGAAGCTGAAAACTTCCCATAATACTCCAGAACTATGAGATAAAATTAATCTCTATTATTTACAAATCATTGAGTCTCAGGTTTTCTACTACAGCAACAGGAAGTGGACTAAGTCAGTGATCTGCTCAAAAGTCTCAATACTCTAAGCAAGGTTAAAAACATGATGGGGGGTGGGCACTGTGGTATTGTGGGTAAAGCCACTGCCTGCAGTGCTGGCATACCATATGGGCACCAGTAACAGTCCTGGCTGCTCCACTTCCAATCCAGCTCTCTGCTATGGCCTTGGAAAGCAGTGAAAGATGGCCCAAGTCCTTGTCCCTGCACCTGCATGGGAGACCAGGAGAAGCACCTGGCTTCAGATTAGCTCAGCTCTGGCCATTGCGGCCATTTGGGGGCTGAACCAGTGGATGGAAAACTTCTCTCTCTCTCTCTCTGGCTCTACATCTCTGTAACTCTGCCTTTCAAATAAATTAAAAAAAAAATCTTTAAAAAAAATGAGGAGATGACGTAAAGGAAGACAAAAATATGGAGGGGTCATGAAAATAACTCAGCAAAATGTTGCACCCTGGAGACATAAAGTGGATAGCCTACTAAGCTGAGCACTGATGGAGGTAGCTGAGATGAGGATCGAGCGTTATCTGTACTCTCCACAGATTGGGAAGCTAGGAAAGATAGGGCATGTATGGAAATGTCTTAGAGGCCACTGAAGATACTGCTGAATCATTCAAACACTACACAGGCCTGGAGATGCTGACCAGAACTGGGGCCCTCATCAGTGAGGGAAGTTGGTGCTAGTGCCCCTACCCTTACTCCATGGGACTCATAGAGAACTGAATAGTCATTAGAGGTAATTAAGGAGAAGAGTGGTTCTTTGGTTTGCCTGATTTTTTTTTTGCTACTTCTTTGGTTTAACATCTAGAAAAGGCAGGAGGCAGGAGGAGGTTAAGGGTGGAAGATGTCTCCTTCTCTCTGCCACCACCACCACCACCAACCACCACCAGCAGCAGACAGTACATTCTGCAAGAGATGACTGAGAATGCATAATTAACCTTGGAAATCAACAGGACTGGAAAGCAAGCAAACAAACCAAACCTTAGGACTTAACTAAGGTCAAAACCATATAGCTTCTTGTGAGATCCTTACTACAGAGAGGGAAATTACGTTCAACATGGCAGTTTTTATTGTCTCAGGAGATATCTAAAAAAACTGTTTTCTGTGTTTTATCCCAATGAATAAGTAAACCTGTTTCATTAATGCAAGTGGAAAACATCACAAATTATTAAAATACTACAATTAAACAACTAAATCATTTAATTCTCATGATATTTGGGTTGCCTTTTTTTTTTTCTTTTTTTTTTTTTTTTTTTTTTGAGAAAGAGACAGAGACAAACACAGAAGGATATCCCACCACTGGTTCACTCCTCGGATGCCTGCAACAGCTAGGGCTGAGCCAGAAGATTAGAAAAAAATCCAGTTCTCTTAATGCCTGACAGGGACTCAACTTCTTGAGTCATTACCTGTTGCCTCGCAGGTTGCACATTAGCACGACGCTGTAATTGGGAGTGAAGCTGAGACTTGAACCCAAACATTCCAATATGGGATAAGAGCAAGCCAACCAGTGACTTAACCACCGTACCAAACAGACATACTACAGGGCAGCTTTAATCAAAACAGCATGATAGTGGCCAAATAATAGAACATGTAGACCAGTGAAACAGAATAAAAACGCCAAAAATCAATCCATGCATCTGCAACCATCTTATCTTTGACAAAGGAAGTGAAATCAAACCTTGAGTTACTTTTTAAATTATTATTTTACACCCAAGGTTATTGAAATTCAGAATAATTAAGGACCTTCCTAAAATAGTATAGCTAGTTTGTGTCAAATGCAAAATTTAAATTTAATTTTATTTCCACAGCTATGACCTTCCTTCTAGGATTGGTATTACACATACACACATATTCAGAGACAAAAGTATATATTACTATATATATATGTATATATATATATGAATGTATGATAGGAGCGATATATGCTGCATTCATACTACATTATAGTGTGAGTACATACACACATGTAAGTATATATAATTATATGTGTATGTATATACATCTACGTACACAGAATTGTCTAACATACTGTATTATTTTTCATTTCTGGGTGGCTTTTAATGTGTTTGTGTGTGGCACTAGAAGAAATACAAAAAATGTGCCAATGCTGAAGTTATTTAGGGGATTAAAATGGATAATTGCTTCAATGTGGAGTGTGTTACACACATAGGAGAAAAGCCATTGTTTAATTTGGAATGCAATAAAATACCATACTTAAAAGTTAATTTACAGCATTTGTCACCATGCACGTCCAAAATACCACAAGAAACTCCTTTTTTAAAAGACATATGAAGACTTATTAGCTCAAAGGGGACTATTTTGACCATCAGTAAATGGATGTAGAATGGCAACTTCACTATGAAAGGATTCCAAGATTGTTGTGTTTGGATAATTCACATTCTGTAAAGTAAAAATATCTTCATGTTAAACAAGGGCTGGTTTTTAACTACTACCACCCTGTGCAAAAGCTGAGGAAACACAGAAAAATTTATTCAAACCATCTGTAAATAAGGCAAGCCCAGGGAATGTGTGATAAACATGTACAGTTTGAAATATGTAATATATTCTATTTGAAAACAAAAGCTATTTCAAGATGCTGCACTCAAGTGGGACTTACGGCAAATGAACCTCCACCCTCTAAAATTCTGCCCCTCAGGGGCTTCAACGACTTCTGAAATAACGTACAAGCATATGACTGCGGATCACAACACTCTAGGCTCCTGCAAAAACGATGCCTTCATAAACATGTTCAAGAGAAAAAGGGAATGCTACCATTAATTTATGAAAGAAGCTGTTGATACAATGCACCATACAGCATTTACAGGCAGAAGACAAAAGGGGATTATCCACCCATAACTTGGAGCTCTTTTTTTCTAACACTGATACAGAGTCAATTCATTATATAATGAACTATTATCCAGTTTGTAAACAGACAAGATATTAATTTACCTTTGCTATCTCATTTCTTTTCTTTCCAACTACATCCTATTTAATTTGACTGTTTTAATAGAATATCAGTAAATTCTCTATTCCATACAGGAAAATTTTTTTTTTTTTTTTTTTTTTTTTTTTACTTTATACCAACTGCAGCAAGCTCATGAGTACCAGAATTTTTTGAAACAATGTATGTTAAATTATATTATTTAATCTAATTATATTATTTTCATAGTTGCCTAAAAAAAGAGAAAAAGGGTCCTTTTACGTTTTCCACTATTTCCTTAGTTTTAGAAAAAAAAGCGAAATGCTCTAGAAGTTCATTAAAATGTTAAATGTAATGTATCCATAGTAATGCAAGTTCTTAATGCCTATCTAATTAATATTGTAGTGTTGTAATGGTTTTAGACCAGTTATTTTAAAGTTAATATGTATAACACTACCTTTTAAATGCCCTTAACCCATAAACATAAAGGTGATAAATGTATCTATTCTGTAAACATTTACTCTGTGCGTACTCAAGCTCTCTGGTAGATTTTGAGACCAAAGAGATCACAAGCAATAACTATTTAGGAAATGTGTTATACTCTAAGACATGCAAGGACTCAACCCTAAGAACCCTAAGGCACCCTTATTAACACCACCTAACTACATATCTTGCCACATCAGACTGTATTTTTCCAAATGTCCATAAGAGTAGCTTCTATTCTAAATGCTATCCTCAAGTAAGAACTTGCAATTTCCCCATCAAAGGAGGCAGTTTAGTGCTATACACTTGAACTTGAAGGGAGCCTGTAACTGCTTCAACCAGTAGAATGTGGTAGAAGTAAGACAGTGACCCAACTCCAAGTCAGACTCTTCAATGGACTGGGAGCTGCTTCTTCCTGACTTCTTGGAGGCCTGGTTCCAGGTAAGGAGCACCACTACTCTGCCACTACATGTCAGGAGAAATGTCAGCTGTTTGGTCAGGTCTAAAGAAGGGGACTCTGTGAGATGAGAGGCCAAGGGGCTCTGTGACATAAGACAGATGGCAGAAGAAAGTAACTTCAGAAAGCATCCCCTGGCCCCAAACATCCAGGGAAATTGTGGATCGGAGATTACTGCCCCACTTCATCCTTTCCGAATTCTTTACTCATGGGATTTTGAATTAAATAAAACGATTCTTTAGTAGCTTGTTACACAGCAGTACAAACTGGAACTCGGGCACTGTGTTAGGAATTTAGTTAAATAAAATATATATGGCCTTTGTCTGAAGGGGCTTGTAGCCCAGTGGAGAGGACTAACAACGAAGAAAGCACACTTTGATAATGCAGTGTGAAGTGCCATGACAGACAACATACAGGGCATTGTGGGAGCACATGAAAGTGGCTCTTATTCCAGGGTAAGGCCGTCAGGAAAAGATCCTGGAAGAATCAGCCCTTTAATCTTGCATCTAAAGGATACAGAGGTGTCAGCTCCAAAAAGAGAGGGGGTGATGGTATTACGGGAAGATGAGACAGCATATGCAAAGACGTTGAGGTGAGCAAGAAGTGTGCTCATTCCAGGAACTGGAAGAAACTGAGAGTGAAGACAACACAGACAGTGATGGGGGAGTGGCGATGGGTAAGCTTGGAGAGGCACACAGGGTCAGATCACAAAGGGCCTTGATTGCTACATTAAGGAGTCTCGCCTTTATTTTAAGGGAAATGGGAAGTCATTGAGAAATTTAAACAGTGGAAAGACTTGATCAGCATTGCATTTATGAAAATGCCTCAGCACAGTCTGCGGCAATGGATTAGACTGAAGAAAGGGCAAGGCTAAAGGCAACAGGAGCACTTAGCTGAATATTACTGTAATGCAGGCGAGAGAAAATGGCTGTCGGAACCTGGAAAGTGCATTTATGGCTGGAGTTACATGTGCCATTCAGAAGGATAGTGAAGCAGTAAAGATCTGCAGGAACAAGTACTTGGATATTTGAGTCTACAGCTCTGGAATGAGATCTGTAGAGAAATAGCAATCTATAATGAGTGCATCATTAGAGAAGTGGCAGGATGATACGAAACAGAACTCATCCACCAGTGGAGCAGGTATTCAAATGGGTTTAGGGATGCAAAAGAGGCTTTGTTCCAGAACCTAACTAAAGATCAAAGTCACAACATTGTATATAATGTCAAAAAGATGTTTATAACACATATAGTCAACACTGGGGGAATGGTAAAAAGGATCACAGTACACACTTAATATGTGTCTAAATAAAAAATTATCAATACAGAAAAATGTACAGGGTCAGTGAAAAGAGTGCTTTGTAAAATAACATTGGCATATCAAAAATCAAGCACTGTGAGGCTGGCGCCGTGGCTTAACAGGCTAATCCTCCGCCTTGCGGCGCCGGCACACCGGGTTCTAGTCCCGGTCGGGGCGCCAGATTCTATCCCGGTTGCCCCTCTTCCAGGCCAGCTCTCTGCTGTGGCCCGGGAAGGCAATGGAGGATGGCCCAAGTCCTAGGGCCCTGCACCCGCATGGGAGACCAAGAGAAACACCTGGCTCCTGGCTTCGGATCAGCGCAATGCGCCAGCCGCAGCGGCCATTGGAGGGTGAACCAATGGCAAAAAGGAAGACCTTTCTCTCTGTCTCTCTCTCACTATCCACTCTGCCTGTCAAAAAAAAAAAAAAAAATCAAGCACTGTGAATATACATATATATATACATATATATACATATATATACATATATATATAGATAAAGAACTGAAAGATATTTACTCTAAGATCTTAACTATGTCTGTTTTTTAATATATAGGTCATTGGCAAGTTTATATTTTCCACTTTGTTTATATGTATTTTCAAACTTTTTATATAAAACGTATAGAACATACATTCATTATAAAGACAGTAATAGGTTTTAAAATTCTTTATTTATTAATGGGCCAGAAAGAGAGACAGAGAAACACAGATACAGAAAGGCAAGCCTCCATTCATTGGTTCACTACCCAAATGCCCACAACGGCCAGGGTCAGCAGAGAACTCAGCCCACGTTCCCCATGTGAGTGGTCTGGACCCAAATATTTGAGCCATCAGCACTGCCTCCCAAGGTCTACATTAGCAGGAAGCTGGACTTAGGAGTTGGAGCTGGAGATGTGACCCATATGTTCTGATGTAGGATGTGGGCATCTTAATTGTTAGGCAAAAGTTCAACTCCGGAGAGGTTTTTTGTTTTGTTTTATTTATTTTTTTTATAATGTAATCCTTCCATTTATTTCCAAAATTATAAATACTTTTAACTGACAAGTGAAAATTGACATTTTAATTATTTATTTATTTATTTATCTCAGTGTAACCTTATTTTGTTTTTTAATGGGCATTCATCTACTTTTTATTAGTGCCAGTGTTATTTCCGGCAATAATCCTGGAAATAAAACTAATAATACCCTTACAGATTGAAAATCCATTTTGTGAAAGGCTGAACATTGACAAATTTGTTGCAAGTGCAAGTAGTTAATGTATTTCCCAATTACATATGTCTACCTAAAGTTCATATAAGTATTTATCACTCTAAAATAGTTGCAGGTAGGTCAACTTCAAATTTTACTGCACTATTAAATGCCACTCATTAATTACTTATTGAAGAAAGCTCTGTGGAGCTCAAAAACATAATGAGCTCTGTCCTCAAAGAGCTTGTCATTTAAATGGCAGGACAAGAAATACAAATAGCAAATTCTAATGCATCAAGAAAACTGACTAGCATGGCAACAGACATATGAAGTATAAATATGGTTGATTTTTGCCAACCAGAGGAAATCTTCACAGAGTGAACACCATTTGAGCGGGGCTTGGAAAGATGGGGAATTCTTGTCAGACAATCAAAAAGCAGCCTAAGACCTTGATATTAGTGTTTTTAAGCTAAATTCAAAGATTTCAAACAAACTCATTTAGGAAGAGTGAATGTGAAGGGCTTGGGGAGAAAAGATAAGAAGAGAGAAATGGATTGTGAAAACCTTTGAACACTGGGCTATACCATAAGTATTGACTCCAAATGGAGAAACAGTATCAGACTTCCTGTGTGCAATGAGAGATTGAGAGAGAACAGAAAGTGGGAGAGAGATGAAGGGTGGAGACCAGTTCAAAGATATGGAAGTATTTCAAGGGATAAGGACCAACAGCCTGCTGCAGCAGTTGTAGGAATGAAAACAAAGCAACTCAAGAGCTATTTTTGAGCGAGACTGGAAGGAATTTGGTGAGTAACTTCACCCATGGAATGACAGGAAGACAAGAGAGAAAATTAGACGATAGGATTGCAAAATGATAAAGCTATCTTTTATAGTTTGGCCTATTCCCTTGGCTATTTTTAGTACACTGGTCAAATAAATAATGGTTGATAATTCAGAACAAGACAGCCACAAAAGCTGGACAAGGTATAAAGGAGAAAAGTCAGGTATTTTATTTTTTTTATTTTTTAAAGCTTTTATTTAATGAATGCAAATTTCATAAGTATAAATTTTAGGAATATAGTGGTTCTTCCCCCCCAAACTCACTCTCCCACCCCCACTCCAGTCCCACCTCCTACTCCTCTCCCATCCCATTCTTCATTAAGATTCATTTTTAACTAACTTTTTACAGAAGGCCAACTCTGTACTAAGTAAAGATTTCAACAGTTTTGGTGCAAAGAATTTAGATGTGAACATGTCAAGATGTCTAAGAGAATATACCATTGAGAAGTCAGGAAAAAATTTTGGTATGGATAAATGAATTTGACAACCATCAGAAAATAAAAGTTAACAGGTGAACCAAGCAATGGCATGATACCATAAGAATGAGGATAGGAGGGAATAAATATTTTTGATTACTTACCCCCTTCAGGTACTTCATATAAATTATGTCATTTGATTCTCAAAATCATTCTAAAATTGCCACTGTTGCAGAAAGCTTAAGAACAGTAAAGACAGAAGCTTTAGATTTGAGCATTCGGAAGTTGCTTTCATCAGACTGACTGAAGCAAAATAGTATCAGCTAGATGTCGAGGGCTGAGGAGTGAAATGGAAGCAGGAAGGTGGAAGTAGTTAAAAACAATACGGAGCAGTACGAGAACAAATAACTAGAAGGGGAGTGAAAGAAATAGGTAAATCAAAGAGAAGCAGAGTTAACAGTGAAGAGAAGGAAGGAAAGATAGAATGAAGAGGAAGAAGCTAAAATGTCAGGATAAAAGGCAAAATGATTTTTGCTTTCAAGGAAGGTGGAAAGGATTTATAAGGAAGACAAAATAATAGGCAAATCAGTAAGACGATATTGGGTACCACTGATAACACAGTGAAGAGTGGTGAACTGTGCCGTGGCGCAGTAGGTTTAACCTCTGCCTGCAGCTCTGGCATCCTATATGGGTGCCGGTTCTAGTCCTGACTGCTCCTCTTCCAATCCAGCTCTCTGCTGTGGCCTGGAATAGCAGTAGAAGACGGCCCAAGGCCTTGGGCCCCTGTACCCACATGGGAGTCCTGGAAGAAGCTCCTGGCTCCTGGCTTTGGATTGGTGCAGCTCCGGCCATTGTGGCCATTTGAGGAGTGTACCAACGGATGGAAGACCTCTCTCTCTGTCTCTCTCCCTCTCACTGTCTGTAACTCTACTTTTCAAATAAAATCTTGAAAAAAAGAGAGTGGTGAACAAATACATAATTTGAGCAGATGAAAGAATGCTGTTATTTCAGAAGTAAAAAAAAAAAAAAGAGTAGTAGGATAGTCTGCATAGGAAAAAGAAACATTTTATTCTCTCTCAATCTTCACCAAGTCCCATGGATATTACATTTAAGTCATTGACAATCTAACTTTCTCCTTGTCAAACAGAAGACTTAAGTACCTCTTAAATGTAAAGAGTAAATTTAGGAGCCAGCATTGTGGCACAACAGGTTAGACCACTGCCCGTGATGCTGGCATCCTATATGTGCACCGTCTTGAGTCCCAGCTGCTCCACTTCTTAACCAACTCCCTTCTCACGTGCCTGGGAAAGCAGCAGAACACAGCCCAGTGGCTTGGGCCCCTGTAACCATGTAGGAGACTTGGATGAAGCTCCTGCTTCCTGGCTTCTGCCTTGCCCAACCCTGGCCACTATGGCCATTTGGGGAGTGAATCAATGGAAGCAAGATCTCTCTCTTCCTCTCCCTGTCTCTCTGTCTCTCCCTGGCCCCCACTTCATCTCTCCCTCCCTCTACAGCTCTGTTTTTAAAATAAATAAATAAACAAATAAATCCTTTACTTAAGAAATATATGATTTAATTTTGGTAATAACTTCTTGATGATAGCATAGTTAACAAACATAAATTGTGCTTTAATCTACAGAGTAAAATTCAAGAAGCAGAAGCCAACATGTGTTATTCATTCAATAATACTGAAGGAAAATCTTCTAAAGCAAGTAACACACTAAGTTTCAAAGGGTATTATGAATACAGAAAGTAATATGTTTTACGTGTCTAGGGCAAGAACATAGTACAAACAAAATCAGCAACAGTGGAGAAGAGCTAAGAGTATGCAGTAATGGCTTTTATGTGGTTGAAATGACAAGTGAAGTCATATATAACATAAATGCATGGGTGAGGCTCATTCAGTACATGGATTTTAAAAAGTCAAATGTGCACACACACATACACACACATCACAATCACACATCCACAAACTGTCTAGAGACCTGGATAAGAGGATTCTAACCTGATACAGAAACTGAAATAAAGATATCTGTGGTCAACATAAAATAAGTATACCAAAATCATTCTTTTGCAACATTACTCACAGCTGTGAAAGAACAAACTATTACATGGAAGTAATTTAAAAGGGTGGAGAAAAAAATATTTTTCCACAGAACAAAGAAGTGCCTTACCTATGCATAAAGAAAAATAAAATATAAAATCACCCAGCATAATACCACATTACAGGATCAGTAAAACATATGCAAGATCTTCATGTGTTTATGAATGCAATTATCTTGAGTGGGTGAGAATTGATACGTAATTTTACAGCTGTAATTTCATGTAGGTCAATTAATCTACTGTAATGATCAACAACATCACTTGATATGTTCATAATTTGGACTTACTGTTGGATGACACTCTAAGAAAAGGCTCATGTGACATGAAAATTATTTCAATGTTCACATTCAATAAACATGACTACGGAGTGGAAATGATTGCATTGATCAGCAAAGGAGACTAAGGAGACTAGCGACAATGACAATGTACCTCCTGTCAGGCTGGTGCTGCATGTGGCCAATCTCTTCTGGGCAGTCCTGTAGCATGGGCTGGAGTTCCTCCTGCGGGGAAGGGGTCAGAGTGGCAGTGGACTGATGGCTATAGGACACAGCTGCTGGAGAGGAAGCTGCTCCCCGTACAGGGGGAGTGGGGCCTCTTTCATCTTCCTCTTCTTCCAATTCATCTTGTTGCAAATACATCCTTGCTGGGGGTACAGGGCATGGCATCTCTTGGTCATAGCTAAAACAAATTATAAGGACACGTAGACTTTACTTCAGATTATTCAAACAAGCCACTTGTATAGAAAGTAGTCTGTCTTCTTTTAGTTGATTTTCAAATCTGAATATGCTGGGTCATTTTAAAAAGATGTTGTTAGAGTTCAATGACACAAAGCTTGATGAATTACTACATATGCACTTTGTTGCCTCAAGAGACTATAAATTACAGTAGTTTACTACAGGGTCTGAGAAGTCATGCAATAAAGAAATCCACTTCACATATTTAACTGAGGATATCTCAAATGTGTTTGGTATATTCTGTCCCTCCAACTCAACATGGTCTCTGAAACTGGATTCAAAGAAGGGATTGGCAGGGGACTCAAAGATGGAGTTCTGGACGCAGAGAAGAATTGCTTTTGAAAATCCTTTCAGGGAGAGATATACTGCAAATCAACTGATGTAGTCTAATACATTCCTTTGAACTATAATTGATCACTATTTCTTCCATTAAGCACAAAAATGAAGTAGTTGGTTTGCATTTTGGATTAGTGAGTGAAAAACTCAATATCCTTAAATGATGAAATGCCCCTTAGTGCCTCTGCTAGATCTGTGTAGGGACCAAGATGGATCTGGGAACCAGTGACAAGCATCTTGCGAAGGGAATATGTTTATTGATAAGAATAGCAGGTAGGTCCTGCATCATCTCTTTTATGACATTTTGCCTCCAGTCACTCCTTCCTTCTTTATCCTCTCTCAGTGCTTCCCAAATTCCTTTGATACACACCACTCTTGGGCCACTCATTTGCCCAAAAGTAATAAATACTTCTTGAATTGCTTAGAGAATAAAATATGAATTATTAAGGCAAGAGTTTCACACATCTGCATAAGCTGGCTTGCATTTGTCCTACCAGCTTCTTTCACCCTCTACCATGTGTGTCCTGTTAGCTCTGAAGGACTCCACGACTCTGCGTGGTCCCAATGGCCACAAAAATCACCTTCTCTTAATTGAGAACTTTCTTATTTGTCAAAGTCGAGAACAAATGTCATAAATTCAAAAATTCGCCATTCATTCTAGTCAGGATTAGTCTTCTCTTTGGGGCAAAGTTGCTGTTAGTTCTTTCTTTTTTTCTTTACATTTTTGATCAGGCTTCATCTTAGTCCTTTTCATAAATGAAAATAGCAATAAACACTGTGTTAAAAGTGCCTAAGGGTACTTGCATCATGGCATAGTGGGTAAAGCTGCTGCCTGCAATGCTGGCATTCCAAATGGGCACCCGTTTGTGTCCTGGCTGCACCACTTCCAATCCAACTCCCTGCTAATGGCCTGGGAAAAGCAGTGGAAGATGGCCCAAATGCTTGTGCCCTGCCACACATGTGTGAGACCGAGTTGAAGTTCCTGGCACTTGGATTCCGCTGGGCCCACCCCGGCCATTGCGGCCATCTGGGAGGTGAACCACCAGATGGAAGATCTCTCTCTCTCTCTCTCTCTCTCTCTCTCCGTGTGTGTGTGCGTGTGCTTGTGTGTGTGTGTCTCCCCCTCTCCCTGTTATCCTTTCAAATAAATAAATAAATAAGTCTTAAAAAACTGCCTATGAAATGAATTTCTAAAACATAGCCGATTTAGGATGCCCATATCACCCATTCTCAGCTCCAGCTGCTGATTTTATCATCCTGCTAAAATGGGCCCAGGCAGGCAGCAGGTGATGGCTCAAGTAACGGGGTTCCTGCCACTGACATGTGTTCCTGGCTCCTGCTTCATTCAGTTCCCCAACCACGGCAGGCAATTGGAGAACTGGGACTTAAACCAGTGGATAACAGCACGCGCATGATCGCTCTTTCCCTCTCTCAAAAAATCAAACAAATAAATTAAAAAACAGCCAATACTCATCACTTGTAGATTCCATATTCGAGAAGACATTAAATTGGCAAAATTTATTATAAATAACCCCTAAAACAACACATGTGGCACTTTCATGGTTGTTCCCAGATATCCAAAAAGAGGCCAAAAATTTGAGTCACCTGAAGTACATGTTCCCAGCTAAGGTTAAACAAGATGACACCCTGCTTTCTTATGTCAGCTTGCACAATGTAAGCACTGTGCATTTCATGGCTTATTTTGCTTTATATGGGTGATTTCTCAGTTTAAAATGGCCCCCAAAGGAAGTGCTGAATTGATGTGTAGTGTTGCTAAGTAGAAGAAGGCCATGATGTGCCTTTTAGAGAAAATGCCTCTCTATATAAACTTTGCTTAGAAATAACTTACAGTGCAGTTGGCTACAAGTTCCATGTTATTGAGTCAATCAAGTATACTAGAAAAGGGGCTGTGGCATAGTAGATAAAGCCACCACCTGCAGTGCCGGCATCCCATATGGGTGTCAGTTCGAGTCCCGGCTGCTCCACTTCTGATCTAGCTCTCTCAGATGGCCTGGGAAAGCAGCAGAAGATGGCCCAAGTCCTTGAGTCCCTGCACCCATGTGGGAGACCCAGAGGAAGCTCCTGGATCCTTGCTTCAGATTGGCACAGCTCTGGTCATTGTGGCCATCTTGGGAGTGAACCAGCAGATGGAAGATCTCTCTGTCTCTCTCTCTCTCTTTGCTTCTGCCTCTCTGTAACTCTGTTCAAATAACTAAATAAATCTTAAAAAAAATAAAAGTATACTAGGGAAGGTATCTGTAAACACACACAAAACAAGGTTATGTATTCATGAGTTAAGAAAAATGTTAAGATCAGACACTCAAAGGAACATGATCCTGTATTTCCCCTGGAAGCAACAGTTCACTAGCAGCTGTGTTGATGAGAACCACTGTGGATCATGATGATCACCTGTAAGTATTTTTCTTAAGATTTTACTTAAAAAGACATTTTATAAAAAGATTATTAGAAAACAGAAGCAGAAAAATTTTGTCTGTGGGTAGGAACTTTAAAACACTTTTCTCCCTAAATTTTTTTTAAAATATGTATTGATTTATTTGAATGTCAGAGTTACAGTGAGAGAGGACAGAAGATACAGAGAGAGGGGAGAGAGAGAAGAGAGAGAGAGAGAGAGAGAGAGAGAGAGAGAGAGAGAGAGAGAGAGAGAACTTCCAACTGTTGGTTCACTCCCCAAGTTGTTGCAATAGCCAGGGCTGAGCCAGGCTGAAGCCAGCAGCCAGGTCTCACACGTGGGTGGCAGGGGCCCAAGCACTTCACAAAACATTGTTTCTGTACAGAGAGTTAATGAAAAATATCTTTCTTTCTAAAATACCAGGGCAAAAGACTAGATTTCTCAGGTAGACTTAACTTCTCTTTGTTAATTCTGTCGAGTGAATTCTCCTTTGGTCACACTAGTGATAGCTCTTCTATTTCACTTAGCATTATCAAGACTATTTCTACAGACTATGGGATAAGAAAGAAGCACACAAACTTCCCAACTGCTGTCATGTGGATTCTCTGTGAAATGCTTGTGAAGAAGCAATCAGTAAATTCCTACAGTTTTAGCATAATGTGATAATATCTAAGAACCAATCATTTTCAGGATGCTATAGCTGTGGTATAAATCCACACAATTATTCCTTGAAAATCAGACATATGTCACAGAACTTCTAATTTTTGAAAATCCCAATGTCATATACACAGCCATCCCCTCCACATACATAGGTTCAGATCTGCATATTTAACCAACAATGGAGCAAAAATATTTGAAAAGAAATTGGTTCTGTATTGAACATATATGATAGTTTTTTCTTGTCATTATTGTATTGTGTCATTGTTGTATATTCTCTATTTATATAACATTTACATTCTATTAGGTATTATTAGTTATCTACAGATGACTTAAAATATGTAGAAGAATGTGTGCAAGTTACATGCAAATCTATGCCATTTTATATAAGAAACCTGACATCCATAAATTTTGGTCCTGGAATCTATTCTGTGTGAACACTGAGGCATGACTATACATGATTATATGTACATATACATTATATATACCTGAGCTCATATATTCATGCAAATGCATGATTACACACACACAAGGGGGTCTTAAAAATTTATGAGAAATGTATATTAAGAAAAAACTATAGATCTCAAAATTTTCTCACACCAAAACAAATTCAGAAGTCAGTCTCCTCTTGGCAAATACTCCTTGACTTATGCTGGGGCTATATCCTAATAAACCTATTGGAAGCTGAAAATATTACGTCTGTAAAATGCAGATAAAACCCTGAACCTATAGAACATCCCAGCTTAGCAACACAGTATACTTAGAGTATTGTGTGTTTAGATTCATGCTCACAAAACTGATTGGCAGTTGTGGGCTACCACCACAGTCCACCATCATGAGAGTATTGAACCTTGTATCACTAGCCCAAGGAAAGATCAGATGTCAAAATCTGAAGTACAGTCTCTTTTCTTAATATTTATTTTACCTATTTGAAATCCAGACGAGAGAGAGAGAGAGAGAGAGAGAGAGAGAGAGAGAGCACTCCCATGCCCCAGTTCACTCCCCAAATGGCTGCAATGAACAGGCTGAAGCCAGGAGCCTGCAACTCCATCTGGATTTCCCATATGGGTGGCAGGTGTCCAAAGACCTGGGCCATTCTCCACTGCCCTCCCAGCCACATTAGCCAGAAAATGGATGGAAAGTGGAGCAGCCAGGACTCAAACCAGCACTTACATGGAAAACTGGCATTGTAGGCAGTGGCTTTACCTGCTGTGCCACAATCCCAGCCCCATGAAGTGCAGTTTTAGCTGAATGTATGTTGCTGTCGGAACATCAGAAAATAAAAAGAAAATTGTTAAGTCAAACCACTTTACGTGAGGGTCTGTTTGTACTTAATATGAATGTAAGCAGGCATGTTATACCACTTCCATCTGGGCTGAGGCTCCTCTTACCTTTCATCTACAGAGACACTGTACTCTTCACTATTGCTGTGTGGAGGAGGGTGCGCTGGAGGAGGAGGAAGCAGGTCCGCCCAGTTCATGCCACCCTGTTTTGGTACTTTGGGTGTCCGTGCCCCTTTCTTGTGCCCTTGACTCCCTAGAAAAGACAGAAAATATCCACCTCTTATTTCTGGCCTTTAAAACTTTCTATTGTTCACAAGTGAATAGTTTTCTATAAGTAGAACCTTATAATTCATATTTGTGTATAGAAACATTCTTCGTTAATTTTAAACAGAACTCTACACAATAGAAGAAGCAAAAGTGCTGCCAAATTTAACAGCAAAACACATAGCAAAAAAACCAATAAAACCATAAATGAATTTTAGAAGTCATATCATTAATAGTGATCTTCCTACTGCAATTAATTGCATTATGGATTATCATCTAAAACAAATGAGCTGTAGACATATTTTCTGGAGTGCCTTTCTATTATTTAATTGCTGGAACCTAAAGTACAATATGATATAGATACGATCTATTAGAGTTCCACTGTTGCATTAAATCACTGGATATATATAATTTGTACTTGTCCATTGAAATGTCTTAGGCACATACTCTCACAAAGGCAAATGCATGAAAATAACTGCTGGAAGAATTAATAAAACAAATGACAAAAGAAGCGGGGAAACAATTTGTAAAAACAGACAGAAGGGTTTTCAGCCACTGTTTCTAAAATTATGACTGATAGTAAAGTGATGTTGCTCAAACATTGTTAGTAATCTGAAACAGTCCAATTATTCAAGTGTTCCAGGGCTCTGATCTGAGAGATATGGCCTCTTCTTTAAAAACAGGTTGTGGTGCATTTTAGAGCATTCATTTTTGAAACCTTTGGGCCAAAGATATTTCAAAATAAAACAGTTCCTCCCTGATACATTTGAGATTCAGATGGATGTAACAAAGAGTCAATAATTATCTTTCCCAAGGTACATGGTGCATGAAACAGGTCTCAGCATTTTTTCTAACTCACTCGGGAATTTTCAGTCAAATGGGAGTGTGTGTTAAACCAGATGTTCTTGCTCTGCTATGTTATTGCACCCAGTGTGGGTTGAGGGACAGGCTGTTATGAATAAACGAGGCCTGTCAGCCCTCTGCTTGCATGTCTCTATGCTCCCTCCTGCCACTCAGCTGCCCTGCTAACATTAACCAGCATCTTTCTCTTGATTTCCCAGTGCACATCCATTGGAACAAGGCTACATTCCTGAGAGGTCCAACATCACAGATCTCTCCTACATGTCATTTACTTGGTTTGCTCTCTGCCCTAATTACCGCCATAATTCACACCCCTATACCACTTTACCAGCTATTCACAGAACACCCACCAAATGATAAACAGCAGCAAAACATCAAGATGTAGGTATCTAACCTGGAGGATGGAGAAGGTCAATTGAATATTTGCAACCTAAAGTCATAATTTTTCCCATTACAAAATGATTTTCTCTGTAAGTTGCTAATGATTCAAAGATGAAATGGCATACAATAATCAATGATTAAAATATTTTAATATGGCTTACTCAAAAGCAGAACATCAAAATTTTCCTCTTATAGTTTACTCATGTTTAAAAAAGAAAAAGTCATTCAAGATTTTCATAAAAAATAAAGGAAATGCAATAACTTTAAAAAGGAAAAACAAAGAGAAACATTTCCTGATCCTTTAATTCAAATAGGAACCCATTTAACACGGATCAGAAAATGCCAAACTAAAGGACTTTAGTTAAGCAAAGCTGCAAATGCAATATTCATTATGGGAGAGGGGTAGACAGACTTGGCTAAAAGCACCTAGCAACAAGTTTAACCCAGTTGCTGGCAGGTGCCGTTTTCACACTGATCTTGGAGCCAGATGCTGGACTCCAGATCAGTGGTTTTGTTCTCACTGTGCTGTGACTTGCCACATGTTAGCTCTAATAATGAACTGCCTTTAATTAGAAAAACAGGACTGAAGTACCGGCAAGCTCCCATCTGCAGCCCCTATCAGGAAAACAGCTGGCAAACAGCTGCAACAGCATGAAGACCAAGGAAAGCGGCCTCAGTGTGGCCTCCAAGGCACTTACAGATTGAGGTTGGGAGGTTGTTTTATGAGGTTTCAGAGCACGAACTGAGGGACCGTAGAGAAATCATAAACTGAGACAGGTTCCTATTGGATCAAGAGCTCATGTTACTGTCTCTTAGGCTTTTGATTCTGCTCAAATGTACTCAAACATGATGCGCTTTAAAATTCTAGTTTCAGATGGTAACATATTTAGTGGATTATGTGTGCAACATTTTTAGTTCCTTGTTGACTGATGAGGAAAGCAGTTTTTTAAAAATTTCACTGATTTGAGAGACAGAGTAACAAAGACTGAGATAGAGACAATGCTTCCGGGTCTGCTGGTTCACTCTCCAGATGCCCACAATGGCTGGAGCCAAAACCCGGAGCAGAAAACCGAATTACTTGAGCCATCACCTGCTGCTTCCCAGGGCTTGCATTAGCACGAAGCTGAAGTCAGGAGCTAGAGCTTGGAATTGAACCTAGGTATTCTAATGCGGAATGCAAATGCCCTAACCAATACCTTGACACATAGGACAAATGCCTGCTCAAAAAAAAAAAAAAAAAAAAAAAAAAAGGAGATTCTGTGGCTCAGTGGGTTAAGCCACAGCCTGCACAGCCTGCAGCTCTGGCACCCTTTATGGGCACAAATTCAATTCCCACCTGCTCCTCTTCCAAAACAGCTCTCTGTTAAAGCACCTGGGAAAGCAGCAGAAAATGGGCCAAGTCCTTAGGCCCCTGCACCCATATGGGAGACCCTGAAGAAGCTCCTGGCTCCTGGTTTTGGCCTGGCTCAGCCCTGGTCATTGCCAGCCATTTGAGGAGTGAACTAGCAGATGGACGATCTCTCTCTCTCTCTCTCTCTCTCTCTCTCTCTCTCTGTAATTCAGCCTTCCAAATGAATAAAACAAATCTCAAAAAAAAATTTCACTTGAAAGAGTTAGCAAGAAAGACTCACACACATACAGGGTGGGAGAGAGAGCGAGAGCAAGAGAGAGAAAGAAAGAAATCTTTCGTCCACTGGTTTACTCCCCAAATGTCCGCAATGGCCACACCTGGGCCAGGGTAAAGCCAGGAGCTCAGGTCTCCCATGTGGGTGTCAGGAACTCAAGATCTTGGACTGTCCTCTGCTGCTTTCCCAGGCACATTAACAGGGAGCCAGATCAGAAGCGGAGCAGCCAGGACATGAACTGGCACCCAAATGGAATGCCAACATGGCAGGATGCAGCTTTACCTGCTATACCACAAAGCCGGCCGCCCCCACAAAAAAAGTTTCACTCCTTTTCAAGATGAGCCCAAGCTTCTGGCTTTTCTAAAGCTCATTATTAATAAGGAAGAAAATAGGATGCTCGGTTTTTGTTACCAAGCAGAACATAAAGATTTCAGCCAGGGGACAGTGTTTCAGGATGCAGAGACAAGACCCATGCTTGGCATTCAAATCACATAAAATGATTAGACATGCCTCCTATGTAGCCAATCCACTGACACTCACTTCCTAATCTTGGAGTACCATCTGTTTAATAGGAGAGGGTGAATTTTTCTTTGGTTCTTCTTACTTACCAGACGTACTGCTGCCCCGGTCTGAACTGTTGTAGGATCCTCCTGTATTCTGGTCGTACGATTGGTTGTAAGGGATAGTTGGAGGAATTGTATCATTTGCTCGATAATCTAGACATTTCAGTTGGAAAAAAATTTAAACATTTATTCTCATTTTGTGGGGCATTTCATATTTCTATTTGAATGTCTGAGTAACTGAAGAAACTAATTAGATCATTTGTTTAGCTTCTCTTTTATTTTTACATTCAGATGGTCAAGAAATAAAAAAGTTTTAGGGTTCACATGAAGATTATATAAAGTATATATATAATATATCTAATTTTAAAATGTTATACAACATAATTAGAGCAATAAGAAATCATAAAACTGTTATGTCTGCAAATCATAGAACATAAATTACTATACAATATTAATTAAAACTGAAACTTGTCAGCGAGATTATATCTGATACAAACTATATCCAAGATAAGGAAACAAAATGTCTCAATTGGCCCCAGAAATGCTTCTGCTTACTTAGACAAAGGTGAAAATCCAAATGATAAGCTCACCACTGGAATGTACTCAGTAATCATCTGTCAGTCTAGTTGCATTCCAGGGTCTTTATTACAGTCCGACATACCAAATCTGCTTACAAGCAGTATAAACATCGGAAATATTTGTACAAAGGACTGTCAGAGCTTTCCAAAGTCCAGCGTAAAACCACACACTATGGAAGAATAACGGGACAATAGTTTGAATCCGTGTTGTAAATTCCATGATTGCAAAAACTGTCCTATTCATCTCTGTCAGTCTTTGTCATGAACTTACACAGGACTCTCAGTAAATATTTATTAAATTAGGTCATTATACCAATCAACTGCTTTCTTAAACGTGGGAAGAGGCTAGATGACTTTGTTGGCAATTTAAAAAGTATAATATAAACATAATCAAAGGAAATGTTTAAGTTATCTTTTTGTAATCTCCATCTTTAAAGTGTTATATTTTTGAAGAAAGCATTCTGAACTCAAGCCTAAAGAAAATACTTCAAGAAGTTTGTGAAAAATGGAATTAAAAGATAATTTCATTTTGCTACAAAACACTTTTGAAATCCATGTGTACCCATGAGTCCATGTCTCCAGTTATCTACAATAAAATATATTTCTTACTTGGATACTTGTACAACATTGCCCCAAATTAGAGCAATACCTTTTTTCCTGGAGATGTAACTTTGCTAGTCAAGTTATTAGAGTAGTAGCCTAAAGGACTACAAAGATATCAAATACCTATCTCTTCCAACTCAGACACATTACAATAGAGAAACATTCCCCTCAGGCCATCAAATACTATTCCACTGCTTCAAGTTAATTCTAAACTCCATTTACTTTAGGTTCTATACTGACAGACATCAATCAGGTCAACCAAAGAAATTTAGGTTCTAAAATTATACATTGTACCAGTCTTAGCAACCACATAAGGTAAGAGTAATACAACAAATTGAACCACTTCTCCAGTTCAAGTTTAATTTAATTATTTTTCTTCAGTTTGATATAAAAATGCCATTCGTTTATATGACCATGTAGAACCAATTATCTTCCATCCTCAAGTGGAAAGAATGGGATGGTCTATTTATGGAAAATGTGAGGTATTGTGGTGGTTGGACACCTGCCTTATGAATAAAAGATTGTCTGTCCTCAGCAATTCCTCACCTACTATTAAATTTAAATTAATCTCAAAACCATTTGAAAATGCTTATATATTATTATAAAATCAATTTTCCAGGGTTATTGTCGTGCTAATGAATGCCTTGACACTGGAACTTTTGAAACCAAAGAAATAAGAAAACGTCAGGAACCCAAGAAATTATCTGACTTGCCACTCTCACCCAGGTTGCAGCATCTTGTACTGTAGGGTTAAGAGGATAACTAAAGAAGTGAATGTGGGAGAATGCGCGGCTTCTCACCTTTGTTCAGCTTGTTCTGCTCCATGATGTTATACTGAACCGGTGCCACCTCTTGTTTCTGCTGAGCAGGTGGTTTCCAGTGCTTCTCGCCAGAGTCCCCACTGCCATTGTTCATGTTATTGCTGAGGTTTGACTGGATGAGCTGGGTGGTGGCGTAAGGTGTGGGCTGCCCTGATGGATTGACAAAACGCCCATCCTTCAGATTTGGGCTATTGAAGGTTTTCATCTCATTGATTTTGTTACTAAGGTCCACATCACCATAAACAGTTGACTCAGGGAGCATCAGATTTGTTTGTTTGTTATCCAGTTGGTTGTTATAATTGGCTATACAATCAGCTATGTGCAATGGAGAGGAAAAGGAAAACGTCATTCTGAATGGTTCTTTGTTTTAAATTTCTTTCTAAGTAGCTTTTCCAGACACAGTAAACTTGCTAGGTTAGGTACACATGGACTTAAAGAAGACCAATACACAGGGCCTATTCTTCCTATGTACTTTCTAAAGAAAACAAAACTAGAGGGTACACAGAATCTGTTTAGAGAGTAATTCTGAACTTCTGCTTGTTCCAGAAAATAATTCATTGAACTTAACATAATCTTCTTTTACCGACCTCATTACTAATGATCTCACTAAAAGAACATAGGTGTGAATATCATCAGTGTCAATTTTAAATTTTCTGGTCTTGGGTTACTGAACTATCAGAAGCCACCAGTTAGTTGTTAAAGCAACAGAACAAAGCATATGGAGTTCAGACTTCCGACAAAGGGGAAAAAACTCAACCCGCAGATCAAAGCTCTTGAGTTGTCAACATTTTATAAAGTAACTTGACAAAAAAATATGAGGAACAGCAGTAAACTGGTAGTAAACAGTAGCTGAGGAGAACTTTGTTAGTTCTTCTCTTAGTTATGTAGAATTATTATTATCAAGAAAGATGCTATAAAATCATTTTTTTCATGGTTTCACAATGACACCTCAAGAAGTATAACATGATCATAATGACAGCAAAATGAATCTTAGTAACCAGGGTCATTTAATCAAATAAAGCCTGAACTAGAACCTACTATGTCTAATATCTCATTTGCACTCTAATTTTCCCTTCCTTACACTATTTGGGAATTAAGTGACTAATACATAGAGACATACTTCAAATCTACAGTCAAAAGCATTGCAACAGCAGGAAGGACTGAAGTCATCATAAATTAGAACATTCTTTAATAAAAAGTAATCAAATTTATAAAATACTATTCTTCATGTAATTTAAAACTATCACCAATACTAACAGATTACTCTGAGAATTATTTTTAAACTGGATATTATAGGAAATGATTAACTAACATGTTTGCTACTGAAGATATAAATATGAATATATTCCTAAGCAAATTTATAAATTCTCTATCCTACTGAACTTAACCACCGTGCATTTCAACCATACATGATGAAGAATCAGGGATACTTGATTTACCTGGTCTTTCTAGGTATTAAGTTTTGTTTAATAGTGTTTAATAAATATTATAAAGGTATTAGGTTTCTGGCACTCTGATTTGGCTTTGCCAATCTTTCTATGTAAATGTTATCCTGTAGAAATGCTTGAGATGTTGGACATGTTCTCTGTATTGTCCAATGGAGTAGCCACTGATCACAGGTGGTTACATAGCACTTGAAAAGTGAATAGCAAATGAGAAACTCTATTTTAAATTGTATTTTACTTAAATAATTTAATGTAAAAGGTCAGTGGTGGCCAGTGGCTATCATATTGGACAACACAGTTTGACCTAGCAATTTAATGAATATCACCATTTTTTTTTCCCTTACAGGTAACAACACAGTCTTTCTCTTACTTATAATTATGTGATTATTTGCCTTTCTAGACAACTAGAATATGGAACTTTGGAGGACATACACTGGGTACATAGGTATGTCATATACATTTTTTTTAAAGATTTTATTTTATTTATTTGAAAGGCAGAGTTAGAGAGAGAGAGAGAGGTTTTCCTTCTGCTGGTTCACTCCCCAAAAGACCACAACGGCAGCCAGAGCTGAGCTGATCTGAAGCCAGGAGCCAGGAGCTTCCTCTGGGTCTCCCATGCAGGGGCAGGGGCCTAAGGATTTGGGCCATCTTTCGTTGCTTTCCCAGGATGTTGCAGAGGGCTGGATTGGAAGTGGAGCAGCCAGGACTTGAACTGGTGCACACATGGGATGCTGGCGCTGCAGGCAGGGGCTTTAATCTGCTGTGCCACAGCACCGGTCCTGTCATATCTATTTTCAATGGAGACACAGGACTTGTTTTAAGGGTACACATACAGACTGTCTAGGCTTATTCTTTACAGGGCATACCATCTTTACTTAAACATCATCTCCTCCTTCCCCGTTCCTTAACTTCATGGGTTACATTACTTCCATAATCATATATTTGGATTCTTTAGAATTCTTTTAATGTTTCTTACGTGAATATTGGATTTTTGTCAGAAAAATTTTTAAGAAGACTGTTATTTTCATTCATTTCATTAACTTAAATCTTGTATATTCCACATCCATTTTTTCTTGTTATGGTTTAGCACAAAATTTTAGCAAGGTAATTTAAAACTTACCCATATTTCTTAATCAAAAATACATAATAGGAAAAAATGTATTTTACATTCCTGTAAAAGACATATTTCTTGTATCCTTGGGAATTTTATACTACAAAATCTGACTTAAACTGTCAATTAATTTTCATTTAAAACTTTTGTCATTATTATTATTGTAGATTTACTATTGTTATTAAGGAATTTGGTTTGGGACCAGCACTGTGGTGCAGTAGGTTAGGCCTCTGCCTGCAGTGCTGGCATCCCATATGGGTGTGGGTTTGAGTCCCAGCTGTGCCACTTCTGATCCAGCTCCCTTCTTATGCACCTGGGAAAGCAGTGGAAGATGGCCCAAGAACTTGGGCTGCTAAAACAACATTGGGGATTTGGAGGAAGCTGCTCACCCCTGGCTTTAGATCAGCCTTCTTCCAGCCATTGTCACTATTTGGAGAGTGAACCAACAAATGGAAGACCTCTCTGTCTCTCCCTCTCTCTGTCTATAACTGCCTCTAAAATAAAAAATAAATCTGAAAGAAAAAAGAGATTTTGGTTCACTTCATGGATTTATCGACCTTTTGATTTGCTATGCCCCAAATTTTGAAAATAATTGAATATTATAAATAATTAATTACAATTAAACGTCATAACCATGTGCATTCTTTTTTTTTTTTTTTTGACAGGCAGAGTGGACAGTGAGAGAGAGACACAGAGAGAAAGGTCTTCCTTTTGCCGTTGGTTTACCCTCCAATGGGCACCGTGGCTGGCGCACTGCGGCTGGCGCACCACGCTGATTCGATGGCAGGAGCCAGGTGCTTCTCCTGGTCTCCCATGGGGTGCAGGGCCCAAGCACTTGGGCCATCCTCCACTGCACTCCCTGGCCACAGCAGAGAGCTGGCCTGGAAGAGGGGCAACCGGGACAGAATCCGGCGCCCCGACCGGGACTAGAACCCGGTGTGCGGGCGCCGCAAGGCGGAGGATTAGCCTATTGAGCCGCGGCGCCGGCCAACCATGTGCATTCTTAAAAAGATAAATATCTGGAAATGACTTCAGATTTCCTCATTTGCTGTCCATTCTAGAATTTAAATTCACGCTGCAGAAAAATTTTCTTCATAAAAGGTAAGGTATGGAGGATTAGGGATGGGAAAAGACATGTCAGGCCAGTGTGCTATTCTGTATCTCATGATAAAAGGTTGCCCCAAGTTGGCCTCCCTGTGTCCCTAACCTGGGCGACTGTAGGTTGTCAGGTTGCTGTCGCTATTCCCATTGCCTGCAGTGCAGCAGTTGATGGAGCAGTCGTTGTGGTTGTTGCCGGTGTTTGGCCACGTGTCTGCCAGCCATGGCTGTGTGGCAGGTTCACTGATGTTGAGCAGTCCTGGCCTATGGGAAGAAGCATAGAGAAGCAAAGGGGATGTAAACAGAAAACAACGCCAACACAATCTTCACCGCTTTATTCTCACAACCAGCTGGGTAAACTATGCTGAGCGATGTTGGGATTCCTTTTGTTCACAGTCAAGGCCACTGTACTATCAGGTTCTGGGGTTTGCTGCAGTTTACCCAGAAATAACTGCAAACTGGAAGAGCTTACACCTAAGATCTTGTGCCATGCACAACCTTCTCCTCATTTAGTCATCATGATTGAAAAGCAAACATGGAATCTGAAAGTATAAACACATACATATTTGAGTCGTTTAGTGGCTTGACAAATGCCCTAGAAAAGGCAGTTTTCCACGCTTTCATTTTTGACCCAGTCAAAAACGTACAACTCTTCTCACACCATCACCGAAAAACAGAACAAGCTCCTCTACGTAGACAATGTAGCCTTCCTATCAAGCACATTCATATGGGTTTCTTCAAAACAGTGTCCCTGAAATAGAGTGTGTGGCTCTGCGACATTTTGCCCGGAGCCCCACCAATGTTTCAGTGCATAGTTCTGGAAGCCTGTCAACGTTTTTCTGATGGTGATAATTTAAAATGCCCTGAGTCCCCACATAAGCAAAGGAAAGCTACTGAATTAAATCTGGTAAAACAAAATCGTGCACTGAAAGAAATATTAGTGTTCTTTTTTTTTTTTCAATGGGAGGCAGAGGAAAATAACAGATGGTAATCCTCTTTGACAATGCATTGGGAATGCAAAGTGCATCAGTAGTTATGAATGGGAGTCCCTGACCACTGGTACAAGGGACTCAGGCTGGAGTTCATAAAGGCAATGCTTCATGGCCTTGGCCAACATTGATTCAATGTGTTAAATCAGTGAATAAGGTGACAATGTATGATTTGCTGCTCCAACAGACAGACTGATGCTACAGACTCCATAAAAGGATTTTCTTTGTGGTTTCATTTGCTTCATGCTCAACTGTGATTTCTTTGTTAAAGTGCAATAACAAGGCTTTTCATTTACCTGGGAAGCAAAAATTTGATATTTCACCCTTCATAGTTCCTCTTATGTCACATAAGTAGTCAACCGAGGGTGCCAACACTGTGGCATAGAGGGTAAAGCCACTGCCTGCAATGCTGGCATTCCATATGGGCACAGGTTCGAGTGCTCCTCTTCTGATCCAGTTTCCTGATAATGTGCCTGGGATTGCAGCAGAAGACGGCAAAGTGCTTGGGCCCCCGAACCTACATGGAAGACTTCAAAGAAGCTTCTGGCTCTTAGCTGCAAACCATCCAAGCTCTGGCTATTGTGGTCATTTGGGGAGCGAACTAGTGGATGGAAGACCTCTCTTTCTGTCTCTCCCTCTCTCTCATTCTCTGTAACTCTGCCTTTCAAGTAAATCTTTCCTTTTTTTTTAGGTAGTTAACTGAGGAAGTTTATTATGCAAATAATGGTGATTTTAAGCAATAATTCACTTTGAAGAATATGGATTCGTAATTCAAACATCTATATCCACATGTGTGTACACATATAGTTATTCAGTAAAATGAATGTATATACTTTTTGCTTTCAATGTGAGGCCTTATTCTGAATTTATTCACATGCATTAACTCATGCGTTTAGTCAGCACCACAACTTTACAAGGGTAGGGGCTGGTATTATGCAACTTTACAGGTGAGAAACTGGCACACCTGAAAGTGTCAGAAACTTGTGCACAGTCATAAAAGTGAACACACAGTAGAACTGGTATTCAAACTCAGGCAGTCTGGCCACGGAGTCCACCCTTGGATCTAGAATGATATAAATACATATGATGGAGAGTATGGAAATCTCCTAAAGCACTCAGATATTCTTAATAAAAGGATGTGGATTCCAAGCTTTTGTATAAAGTATTAAAAGGCCCTGACACAGACACACTGTGCTGGACAGGGGAGCCACAAAAAGTGTTCCAAGGAATTAAAGAGCTTTTAACAAAGGCTCCAACATTAGGAATTCCTGAACAAGCCATTCATAGAAAGATCCTCTTCAGATCAGTTACAGCTTAAATGGAAGGGACTTTACCAGGTGCTACTGAACATGACTACTCAGTAAAATTAGGGTTATATTTCTACCTCTTACATCTTCACAGGTGAACTGAAAAAGACACACCTGATTATTCCTGTAAGCCAATCAGAGATCTTAAGCACCTCTTCAAAAAGCAAAAGGAAAAGTAAAGCATTTGCTTTCATCACATCATGACTGCTGCACCTTAAGGCAGACATGCGGTACCTACCTTTTCTTTGATTCTCTCTGGGAACTGTTATAGACAATAAAACTCCTAATGGGTTCTTCTATTATAACCCTCTATGCTCAAGCTAAATGGGTTTATAATTACATAAGGGTAGCCTATCACCACCCACTATCTGGGAGATGTGAGATATGTTTTTTTCCATCTTAAGAGGCACACCACTCACAATTGGTTTTGTTCCAGGTTTTGCTTATGCTAATTAACAAACATATGTTTCAGAACTCACCAACTTCTGGGAATAACTGGCCATGCAGGGGACACAGCCACTGGCAGTGTCTAAAAGCACTCCAGCTCATAAAGCGAATTTTTTAGATGAGATAGAGTCTTCCAAGACCCAGGATAGGCAGGGCCTGTGCTATGCCCCTCAGAAGCAGGAAGCAGCTATAGAAGATAAGACGATTCTACGCCCTTCAACATCCCTTAAGATTAAGGGACTGAAATCTCTCTGAGGGGAGAATGATGTAGGCGAGCAGAGAGGATAAACTTGATTCGATTTGTGAGCCCCTGTGTGATCTCACACCCCTACTTGATCCCACCTGTACATCCACCTGCCAATCAGGCTATGTAACCACTCCCCTTTGGAAGTGGGTAAAAGGCCTGGAACAGAGTGGGCTCCTCCCTTTTTTTGTTCCCTGTTTGTTGCTCTTGCTGTCCATGCCTTTATGGCCTTTGGCCGCCCGCTCCCTGCTTTCCTTCCTGCATGCTCACTGCACGTGGCTCCTGGCCTGCTCTCTGCTTGGTATGGACCCCAACTTCAGCCTCTAGACTTCTCTTTCTCCCATGGATAAAGCCCTCACTCTCCTCTGCATTTCTCTCACTGAATAAAATCCTTAATACTTAAAAAAAAAAGGAAGAGTGGAGAAACTATCTGAAGTCCTGAAATTCAGGATAAAGCTGTTAAAGACTGAGCCAACAGACTATTAAAATTGTCGATAAGAACATGCTTTGAAGAGTAATGTTGCCGAGCTGTTGAAATTCTAAACATTTAAATGCAAGCTCTGTGAGAGATATCTGGAGTCTTTGAAATAGATGTTAGTTACAGAAATTCTTCATCGAGTCATCTTTAGCTTTCTGATTTCATTTTCCCTGCACTTAAACCATGAATGTTATCACTGTAGAAGTTATTAAAATAAAACTCCACATTGGACACTGTACAGATGTTATGGGTTGTTTGATGTATGGGTCAAGTAGAAATTTTCCACAGTCTGACTCGCATGTTTCTAAAGGAACAGACAATATTTCTGTGCTATTACGATTCCCTCTGAAAAACACTTTCTCAGTGAATGCTTTGCTGTCATCAGAGGCTGAGAGAACTTTGCATACATATGGGTGATTTCCAACAGCAAGGAGGATTAACAATTTAAATCCTAGTTTTCTGCTTAGAGTTGAGTTGGGAATGCTAATTATTTAAGGGAAAAGGTGAGTCATGGTTACGTGCCCAAATGAACACTAAAATGCCCTATGTGTATTATTCTTTTTAAACCAAAAATTCCTTAGGCTGCCTTTTATACGTTTAGCCTTTCCTAGTGTGGTATGTGACCGATTTTAGCTGTCCAACAGTAACATATGAAGCAGAAGCAAAAAAAATATGTTGGTTAAAGTGATGAACAATCATCTAAAACACTATTAAACAATGTTATCCTATCTGAGCATGTGCAATTCCAAAATTTCTTTGCATCAAAATCAACTTATGCTTCAACTCCTTTTCCATGAACTTTTTGAGGTACCCTTGTCATCTCTTAAGGGATAGATTTTGTCATGAAGGATAAGAAGGCATATGTACATTAATCATCACTGGGAATGACCTTTAATCCTTCATCTTGTCTTTCTTAAGTTATTCCAATCAAGCACTCCAAGAAAAACGATTTGAATTGTACAACCACAAAATAAAATACTTCAGGGTCCAGGAACTGGGAAAACTGGTGGCAAAACCTGGCTGAAGGGGTCGTCAGGCTGTAGGCTGTCTCCTCTTCCCACTTGGATGAGTTTTAAAGCCTGGGGATAGAGCTAAGACATCCAATGTGAGACAGAAAAGTACAGTGTGAGCTATATTTCTTTCTCACCTCCCACTGACAAGAGATGTGGCACTGGCATTCCCTCTGAGGCGAGTCTCACTTTTCCACCCCCTTTTCAGATTTTTCTCTGCTTTGACATGCTTTATGCTGTGGTGTAGATTCTAAGTAGGTTTTTTTTCACAAGAGGTGCCAGGATATTTGAGGTTGAAAATTCAACAACTAGGAACAGCTACTTAATATTTCTACGGTCCTCGCCCTGGATAATGTCAATGTTCTTTGTCCTTTTCCAGCTGGGAAAAGGTCCCTCTGCTTAACACAATCCTCATTCTCTGTTGTCTGGGAATAACTGACTTCATAATCTTAAGAATTATTAGAGAGTATGAGATAACCTATTCCTATAGTAGAGGAAACACACAGCCCTAAATATGGTCTCTGAAAGCATGAAGGACTTCAGGCCAACACTGTGGCATAGTAGGTGAAGTCTCTGCCTTCAGTGCTGGCCTCACATATGGGCACCAGATTAAGTCCCAACACTGCTCCACTTCGGATCCAGCTCTGTGCTGTGGCCTGGGAAAGCAGTGGAAGATGACCCGAATGCTTGGGCCCCTGCACCCACACAGGAGACCAGGAGGAAACTCCTGGCTTCTGGTTTCAGATAAGCCCAGCTCCGGTCATTGCAGACATTTGGGGAGTGAACCAGCAGATAGACAAACTCACTCTCTTTCTGTAACTCTGCTTCTCAAATAGATAAATAAATCTTTTTTTAAAAATAAGACATCAAGAACTAAACATGTCTTCGAACATCCATTTAATCATTTAATCATTCGCTCCTTCATGCCTTTCTTAGATACTTACTGATGACATCTTTCAAAAATCAATCTTCCGTGATTTATTGAATTTAATGTTGTCATTCACTGAATCACATTTATTATATTATAAAAATTTCATTCATTGATAGATCATGCCATGTCTGCACTCCACAATCTCACATCCTATTGTCAGAGGCAATCATATACCCTAGGGGTCGACACATTCCTTCGGTGAAGGACCAGACGATAACCTTTTACAGCTCTCAGGCCATATGGTACCTGTCTGTACCTACCCAACTTTACCATTGCAGCTCCAAAGCACTCATGGAAATATGCAAACAAATGAGCATGGCTACATTCTTACAAGACTTTGTTTATACAAACAGGTGGTAGGTTAGATTTGGCCCAAAAGCCAGAAAGATACAAACAAAAGAATTGCATTCCCTCTTGTTAGGTGCTTAATTATAGGAGCTCACAGCACAAAGTTCATGGAGGATATGGCAGGTAAAGTTCAATAAACAAAGGGCAATCGGCTATCATCCCAGGCTGGCATAAAACATGTGCAGTGTAATAGGGACATCGAAGAGAATCCAACATTGGCAAAGGCCAGGTGGGTGACAGGGGATTGCAGTGTATGGCACAGACATACCTATGAAGCAAATCTGCAAAGCCCTTAGATGTGTGGGTTTTACATGCAAAGCTGAGTGAGTGAGGGATTTGAGATTTTAATCATGCTGGGTCCTCTTGAAAGTGGGATTTTCAGCAGCTCAAAGACATGACCAATCTGCATTTCATCAGATCATTTTGGTTTCAGTGGGCAAATGCACTGGGCAGGATGTAATGCTCATAAAGAAGCTGAAGAAAGGCCAGCTGGAAACTTTTTGTCATAGGTTAGATAAAAGGAGAACAAGGGCTTGAAGTGAGACTATTAGAGATAGTGCAGATGGCCAGAGCGAACATCAACGAGATGCAGAAGGTAGAGAGGATGACTAGAGGCTTTGGTTTGTATATCGTCCGTCAAGTGATGTGGGAGGGCCAATGAGATACACAAGGGAAATCACTTTGTAAGAGATGGACATGAGACAAGGCCATGCAGACATGTACTCCACTACTATCCTCTTACCCCCACTGGATCACAAAATAGACTCAAACACCCTACCCTCACAAATAGGAATGAGGAATGAGGCTTCTTCCTGATGCACCTCTATGTTTCTTTGCTTCTCTCCTGCTCTATTTATTCCACAACCCTTATTAGCTGCTGATACAAGACAGCTTGACTTTTAAAAAGATGCTGATTGTTCATCTCTGTCTCCCCACTAAAATGTAAGGTCCACAAGGACAGGAACTTTTAAATGCTTTGCTAAGTGATGCATTTCAAGCAATTAAAAAGAGTATCTGTCACATAGTAGGTATTCAACATATTTAAAGAATACATTTAAAATTATCTTTAAGATCTTTATTTCACACCTTCCTCTAACTTGCCAGCATCTTCTATCATCTCATCTTAGAAAGCAATCATTTCCACTTACTCTTATTAAATAAATCAGTCTCACTGTGGATTCTACTGTTGTGTAGAAAAGCCTATGTTTGCATTGTCATATAGTGAGCTTCCCAGATAGGCAATTCAGGTACTATGTAGCTTTTCAGTCCCACCATAGAAACGTGACTTGCTAGCTATACTTTTCAGCCACTGTTTCCAATGTGACGATTTGGTCTATCTGGCCTGTGAATTCACTACGGCAGGAAGCAGGCTGGTATTGTCTGAGTCTGCACCTGTGTGTGAGCATGTGCACACACTTGCATGCACAGAGGCTAGGAAAGAACACATAGAAGATGCTCAGTGAGCACTTTCCGATGCTTTGATGGATAGCAAAGCTGAGGTCCACAGTCCCAACTGTTCACATGTAGAGAGGTGGTTGAATAATCAGGCATTCTACATCTACCCTCAAGAAAATGTTATCATGCCAAAGGTTCTTTCATGAATGCCTGAGTTGTGATTTAGATAGGATTCCCCCAGATGCAAAAAACACATTCTGCTTTAATTGCTACAGCAAGTGCTTTTATTCCTGATGAAGATCTCCCTGGTTTGGGGTCTTCCGGCAGCTGCCTGTGTTTCACAGTTCTGACAATAGGAGGCTGGCAGTACCTGGGAAAGAAAACATTAGCGATTCTTGCCAAACTGGTGCAGCATGGGCTAAAGAAAATTATCACTATTTAACTGCTCTTTGTTATACTTGTATTCTACTCAATTCCATGATTTTCCTATCAGATGATATGTTTGTGGGATTCAGGGTTAACACACTCCTCATTTTAGTCGCCTAGTAGCAAGCACTAACTATACAAGAAGGACACCCAGTAAGTTAATCGAATTTGAATTAGAAAATCATTTAGGTTGGAGATTCTTTTTTTCCTACAGCTTAAGACAGATGTTACTATTTTTTGAGGAAAAACAATCCTTTTTGTGGAAAATCCTGAAGGTTGGCTCACGTAATTTATACCTTATTTCAGCCCCTTTAAGCCGCCTGTCACATCAATTTGTGATTTCTCTGTGAATATATTAAAGTTCACTGAATAATAATTACCAAAAAAATCATAAATCTAGGACCAAGGTTCATTTCAATTAGAATATGGAAAAAGGCTCTTTGTTAACAAGCTACCTAGATTTCTTCTTTTATCTCAACATAGTTCACTATGAATGGAAATGTGAACTATGTTGATTTCACAAGAACAAACAAACATAACCTGCAACAACGTATGAGTAACTGCTGTGTTCAGCAGGTTTGCAAATGAACACTTTTTCTTTGATATTATCTGTTAACTAACTATATTTCTTAATCTTCATAAATGCCACAGCTTAATCACTTTAACACCTTTTAATCATTTGCTAAATCAGCAAGTCTGTTTTTCTTGGTTCAAGTGCTCCCTCTGGTGCTCATTACTTGAGATGCAACTGCCCTTACCAATATCTGCATTTGAGTCTAAAGTTTGGTCCAACAGCATTAACTAAATACAGATTTTTTTTTTTAAAGGACATAAAGAAATTTCACCTTTAAATTAAACCCCAAAGAAAGTGATACCAGGAAGAAACACAATAAGAAATATTTGCTATTCCCCTTAGGATCGACAAAAACAAGTGAGACAATTACCTCCCTCCACTGCTCACAGCGTCTCCTCCTCTCTGATAAGTTACTAGAATGTTACAAAAAAAGAAAAAGGAACAGTTACAAGACATGCTTATATACTGAAAGCTATTGCATTCATGAGCATATCTTCTATATAGTATTCTTTCTCCCTTCCTACACAGAAGCATCACAACAACCATCACAGGACATACCAGATTTCTTAGTCACTTGGTAACTTTCTAAAAAATGTTTAAGAATGAAATACAGATCACTCTTATTTTCTTAGCGTTCCAACATGGTTGAGAATTAGGCAAAAGTGAAAGTTCAGTACAATCCTCTTAAATATGACTCCTACATATTTGTACATTAGCATTCCCATAGCTTTCTCTGTTTGGAATTTCCTACATCATACAATTTCATGATTTTGTATGTGTCATCTTACATTCAGAAAGAAACCTCTAGTGGACTATTGTCTCAGAAGCCTGAGTACCAGCAAGACAAAGCTAAATGTTAAACCTTCTTCCTACACACAACTATGCATGCCAAGCTGTGACTATTAAGTAATGCATCGGATTTTTTTTTATTATGAGTTTCAGAAACCTTTTCATTGTATTTACATCAGACATGTATCTATAATTGAAACTCACTGTATTGTTCTTGAAGGCATTGTTAGCTTAATAAATTTGGCCATAAAAATTTAGCTATAACAATAACAACACCAACAACAAAGATTTGCACATAGTTAGGCCTGAGGTTAAGAAGATTAGCTTTTCTGTAAACAGAGACATGTTTTCTAGGAAGAAATGTGTTTCTAAAAGCTGCCAAATTCTGCTACTTAGAAAAACTCCAAACTGGGAGTCTGCTAGGGAGAGATAACTGCTCCCAGTGATTAGAATAACTGGATTAAATGCGGGAAGGCATAACTTCAGGTACACCTTCTACCAGGGGTGATCCAAGAGCAGAGGCCCTACTTTGAAAGAGAATGAATAGAACTGAATATTAGGATTTTGACTTGGGGGATAATGAAAAGTTTTATGTTTCACATGTGCTGGAATTTTGGTTATCTTTAAGAATACTGATTCTCTGACAGAGGATTACAAAGGAGAGAAACTTTTGTTGGAAAATCTGAAAGCTGAAGTTAAGGGGGAAAAATGCACTGCCAAGTATGAAATAATCAATAAAGTCATTAGCATGTTAAATCATGCTGAGGATAGAAGCAGTGTGTCTGCTTAATGAAACACATGCAAACAAGGCTGAGATGCAGTGTGGAGCTGTGAACAAACAATTGCATCCAATGGATGGAAAGCAAGGCCAACCGTTTCCACTTCAAAGACATGCCTGGCATGGATAAATGAAGTATTGTATTCCATTTTATGTCCTTTCCCCCAACTTATGGCAGAAAAATGAAATAAAAACAGAAACACAATAGTATAACACATGCCAAACTACCAAAGGGAAGGAGGAGGGTAAGTGCAAATATATACCTGTTGGTGTGAAGGTAAAAGACGGGACTGAAAAATCAAAACAAAATATAAACCAGTTATTAAGCTGAAGAAAGAAAGGGAACATATCACATTAGTATAAATCAAGCAGACAGCTGAACATAAAACAAATGTAAATAGCTAAGTCCGTTGTTCTGACACTCTGATATATGAATAAAACCAAATCTGGGGTTGACGAAAGCAGCCTGCCTCTACAGGTACCATTTTGAAGTGTCTGACATCCCAGCGCGCCTGGGGAGCTGTGCTGGGTTAGCCTGCGGATGACCTTGCATTTAGCAACACAGATTTAGCTCCCCGCTTTCGCACCAACAGGAATGCTCTGCTATTAATCATTTCCAAACACTGGATGATGGATTCTTAAACAAGTATTATCAGGGTCTTGCTGGAACTTTATCTAGAAATCTGAAAGTAAATGCTTATTAAAGTGGACTAATGGGGGCACTTAAGTATTCATCATGGGGCCTGGGGAGGAAGGAGAGAAGGAGGACAGGGAGGGAGGGAAGAGAAAGGGAGGGAGGGAAGAGAGAAAAAGGGAGGAAGGGAGGGAAGAAAAGAGGGAGGAGGAGGGAGGGAGGAAGGAAGGGAGGGAGGGAGGGAGGAAGGGAGGGAGGGAGGGAGGGAGGGAAGAAGGAAGGAAAGAAGAAAGGAAGGAAAGAAGGAAAGAAACAAAGAGAACCATAAAATCAAACTGTTTCACTGACAAGGAATGCCTGCCATTTTTACATCAACAGGGCAATGCTTCATTTTTATTATCATGGAAATCTGTGAATGGACAGAAATAAATGCAGCTTTAGATTTAAATTTTTCTGTTGCTGTCTGCATTTGGAAGATTTCTAGGAGTAGGCTATTTTTTAAATGCCACACCAGAAGCTAAACAATAGAACAATAACACCCTCGGAAAACCTTCACTGGCTCTGCAGTTATAAATCTTAATCTAATCAATAATGCCTGAAATTGAACTGCAGACCTCAAAACGAGCAGCCTCTCCTCCCCCACTCCTCCTAGCTTCTGCCATTCCGGGGTGTTGGATAACACCAGAGCAATTTCCACATCATTTCATTGAGGGAGGATACTGACTTATTTTCCAGTCTCTTCACGTTAATTTAAGGTAAACATTGCCCTGGTAAGGAAAGCAAGGGAATCTATATTCTTCCCTTGAAGTTGAAAGTCTGCTTTTAACAACTCCTGAAGACGCATAAACTAGAAAACTGATTAAGTATCATGTGTCAAAAAACTGCTGAAAATATATTTACCACTTCCCATCTGAACATGGCTGAGAACTTCACTCTGGGACAAGAGCAGGTGGGTGTTCAAACTGGAAGGCTGGAGCAGCCTCTACCCTGGCCACTTCCTACCAAACCATCTATCCCAGAGGGTACTACAAAGAACAAAAACCCAGACATCCATGTGGTGGACCAATTGATACGCTGGCCTTCGCTGGCAGCACGGAGGCCCCTGCCTGAAGAATTCTATTGTGTTTTCTTTCAGTCAGTTCTTTTCAGAGGGTCCATGTAATTTAGCTACATTCAAAAATTCTGAGCCCCAGTAACAAGTCTTCATAAAAAAAAAATGGTACACTTGAAACTAAAGCTATTCACGCAAGAATTGAGTGCTTGAACGTTAATTGGCAGTTGCAAGGACACGAGGAAAATATGAAAGGTCCTTGTTATGACTTCTTCCTCACTGCTACCCTCAGTTGGAGGAATTGAAGAAGAGATGAAAAGAGGTCAGTCTAAATGAAATTTTCGCTGCTAGCACACCAAAGAACAACGTAATTCTCAAAGCTTCCCATAACAATAAACTCTCTATGTCCCCAGCAATGCTGGTACAATAAGTGAATGTAACAGACAGGGGGTACCAGGTGTCCAGCAGACATCCCACCCAGAGCTCCATGGAGGGGAGGACTTGTTAAGAATATCCACCATTACCCACGGTTACACTCTGGCTGCATGCTTTATAGGTCAATAGGCTCTTCTACATTTGTGTATTGTAAATATTTTACTTGCTTTCATCTTAAAGTCATCAGTATTGTTTGTTCAATTTAATTCATTTACTTGTAGGGCAGAGAGAGAGAGAGATAAAGAGATGAGGGGGAGAGACAGAGACAGAGAGAGAGAGAGAAACAGATAAACAGAAACCTCCCTTCCACTAGTTCACGTCCCCCAGTGCCTGCAATGGCCAAGACTGGGTCAGGAATGAAACTTGGAGCAGGGAATTCAGTGCAATTCTCCCACATAGGTGGCATGAACCCAGTCCCTTGGGCCATCACCACTGCCTCCAAGGGTCGACATTAGCAAGAAGCTGGGGTCAGGAGTGAAAGTCAGGACCTCAGCTCAAGTATTCTCATGTGGGAGGCAGGTGTCTGCAATGCCAGGCTAAATGCCTGTTCCCCTGCTTTTCTTGTGACATAGAAAACTCAAGGTCTCAGGATGAACTTCCGTTTAATTGCACAGAAACAGACTTATGAAAACGTGCCAAGAAGACGAGGTGAGGAAGGCAGAATCAGTGCTCATCAGATTACATTTGTGATTATGTTCTGTGATTTCTGCTGAAACACAAGCTAGTTGGAAGGACGATGTATTAGTTTAACAGGGTCTGCAGAAAGAGCACATAGGCATTTGTCCGCATGCTCCAAGTACGTTAGTAAAGGAAAAGGAGTAATCCTGGGGCAAAAAAAAAAAAAAAAAGGATTTCATGTCTCATTTTTAGACATCAAGACAATATGCAGCATTAAGTGGTTATAATCACACAGGTATGACACCTCATTGTGACAAGAAACAGGATCTCACTGACGGGCTATTTACAAAATGGAGTTGATGATGGAGGTCTTTTGGCTGGAGGATTCAAGAGACTCTGTATCTATTTGTGAGTTAGTCAGATTCTTTATTCAAATCAGATTTCGAAACACAGTCCAACCCCAACACCCCACTCTTCCCCACTCCACCGCCCAGACACCCACAGACCCCTACCCTGTGTTGAGTTTCACACAGCATCTCGTGGGTCAGACATTGGTCTGCTTTGCTCACGTGATGAGCACCAGTTCTCTGCAATAAGCAGACCCTCATTTTCCATTTCACAGGCAGGGATGCTAACATTTGGCTTCATCTCGAGATAGGGCATGTGTCTGAAGAAAGTGTATTTAAGCATGACAATGCTAAGGCCAATCTTTGTGTATGAGGAGGCTCCTGCCAGACCACAGGCAGCAGGCACAATGACTGATGGGTGCAGTATTGGTGATGGATTGGTGTTGACCCCTTTGGACCATGGCCTCTGGTCACCAAGAGCACAACTACTTTAGGCTGCTGGCCCAGACTGTCCTGTGATTGCCTGGACATATTCCGGCACGGGCAAGCAGTGACTTGGCCAGAGAAATGACCTGGCTGAGAAGCACAGCAAACATTCATTAAGGAAATCATTTTTGAAAATTGGAAGAAAAGAACAATAAAGAAGTTCCTCAGTCTCTGCTCTCTGCTAACTAAAGCACATCATGGAGACATGCATTCTCCACGCACCAAGCAGAAAGCTGTTTTATGAATGAAAATATTCAGGGGGTGTTCTCCCTTTTGCTCCATGAAGGGCAACAATGTCTCCCTTAAAACTGGGTGACATAGGTCAAAGCATGCATCGATAATTCCTATGATCAGGATATTAAAACTTTTCCTCAATAATATAAATCAGTATATTAATATCCTAAGAGAACAGGGACTGGTATAGCAGCCAGGTCTAGACCCTCCTAGCTGAAACCTATTTTAAAGGAACCGGGCCTTAAAACCCTGAGGAAGTCTATGTCACACCAGGATGCTTCAAAAAGTTCACGGAGAAGAGAATAAAAAGTTCAGTTCAATTTGGTGCAAAACAGTTTGAAATCCATGCACAGTCGTGTCTTAATGCATATTCCTGTTGGCTTTTTGAAGACCCCTGGTGTGTAAATGCTGCAAAAACAAAAACAAAACAAACAAAACACACACACACACACAAAACAAAACAAAACAACAACAACAAAAACCCAAGCACGTTTAAAATCTTTACATCTTTACAGAAGAGCTTTATGAACATGGTGAAATATGAAACAGGTAGGACAGCTGACACCTTTCCTGATGCCTGCGTAGGTGCTGGTGAGTCCATTCCTCTTCTTGCGATGCCGGTAGAGCCAGACGCTGAAGACCATGAGGATGATCCAGCAGGCAGCCCCGATGCCCGCGATGAATGCCGGCTGCTTCACCACGTCTGAGATCTGCTGCGCGAGGCTGACCTGGTCCTCAGGGGACACCGGGTTTCCGTGAGAATCTGAAAAGCCAACTTCTGGTTGATTTGGGTTTACAACTCAGTATGGTAATGCCAGCATGTGCCTAGGATATCAAATGGCTGCTGCTTTATTCTTTTAGTGTTTGAACAACAATGAACTGCATTTCATTCTGCACCACTTACCATTATTAATTTTAAAAAGCTCAGGATACTTTCAAACTATACTTATGGGACTGAACTTAAAAACAAAGACAATGGTAACTGCTTTGCTCTTTTTTTTCCCCACCCTTTTTGAGTGGCAGAGAGTCTGGTGTAGGGGTGGGGTGGGGATATATCTCTGGTCTCCTCTCAAATGCCTGCAATAGGCTGGGCTGGGTCATGCCAAAGCCAAAAGTCAAGAACTTAAACGAGGTCTCCCATGTGGGTGGCAGACACCCAACTACTTGAGCTATAATAGCTGCCTCCCAGAATGCACATTGACAGGGAGCAGGGATTTGGAGCAGAGTCTGGAATTAAACCCAGGATTTGCAATGTAGCATGCAGATGCACCCAGTGGCATTTTCTGCTATGCAAAGTAACCAGCTCTGTTTTTGCTTGTATTCCAAGGAACTCTGCATATTGTTATATAGATTAAGTTTCACAATACGGTGTCAACTACGGAGAAAAATTTTTAAAAATATAATGTTACAAATGAAATATCTTAATGAGGTCATAGAAAAAATAAAGGGTTTTGATAAATATGGGAAGAAAAGACAATTTTTTTCAGAAATATTCAAATATATGTTCTTAAAAAGGGAAAGATATAGTCTTTTATTCATTATAAGATAGATACTAATAAAAAGTCTGTATCTGTGTGTGTGTCCCTTCCCCAAGTCTATCTCATAAGATCTTTATCTGTCTTAGAAACACATTATTTGAATCTATGTTCAAACAGGTCTATAGAATTTATGATCATTAACACACAATGAAAATTTAAGATAATGTAACCATGGAAAGAGCTATGAAGAATCTTTCTTTTAATATAACAACTGTGACCAGCAATGGGCATAAGAAAAGAGCATTAAATATGAAAAAGTATTATTATCAAGTGTTCTGAATAGTCCAAAAGACCTATTTTTGAAATCCATCTTGATTTGAGAATTACAAACTGATGGAATAGATGATCAGTAAAATTTACTTACTTCACCTTTATGTTTTCAAACTACGAAGATGATTTTTCAAGCTCCCATTACATCAGATTACACACAACAATTGGCAAAGTCTTTAAAGGAAACTGCAGGCCCTATCATCTAGCAGTATCCCATCTATTGGTGCCGAGTGCCAACCCTGGCGATGCCCAATGGGCAGAATTCTCATCGGTATCTGCCGTTTTGTTGTTCCTCACCCACAAAATGTTGAAACAGGAAGTTGTCTGCCCATTTTATTCAGATGGGTGATTTCTTATAATTATTGAATCATATGACTCTCAAGGGATTCTTATAGCAAATTCTTATAATTTCATGTTGCCTCAGAATCTATTTCACATCTGAGTTTAACTTGATCACACCAGAAACAGGGTTGGTCACTCTCGACATAGTTTGTAGTTCTCTGCCTCCTCTATGTTTCTCCATATAGTCAGTCCAGATACCCAGCTCATGTTCCTCCTGGTAGCCATCTCCCTATGGGACATGTGAATATAAACTACTTTTTAAAAAAAAAAAAAAATATATATATATATATATATATATATTTGAAATATAAAGAGATGGAGGGGGTACCTCTTGCACCCACTAGTTCACTCTTCAAACGGCAGCAATGGCTGGGGCTGGGCTAGGTACCCAGAGCTGCACCAGAGTCTCCCACATGGGCAGCAGGGTCCCAAATACCTGCATCATCCTCTGCTGCTTTCCCAGGCACGTTGGCAGGGATCTGGATGGGAAGTGGAGCAGCCAGGACAAGAACTGGTGCTCACATGGGATGCCAGCCTCACAGGTGAATCTTAACTAGCTGTGCCACTACAGCAGCCTCAAAACAACTGACTTGACTGACGCCCCAAAAACACATGCACTGTACCGATGTGCAGCAGTGACAAACTTGCAGTCACAGGGTGACCCCACCCATTAGGACTCCCCAGGAGAAACCCTGGGTTGAGGCCCTGATTGCCAATGAAGACCTTGGCCCACAGTTGATCTCTCTCCACCCCCAACCTGTTGGCTGAGCACACTGCCACAGTGGCCTTCTCCTTGGGCCTTCTCTGTATGCCTCTCCTCTTGCTGATCTGCTAGTAGCAAATAATCTCTTCTAGTGTTTGTTTGTGTGTGTGTATGTGTGTGTTTGTGCTGTGCTGTGTTCTCTGTAACTCTTCTGACCAACATACTGGCCTCTCCTGACTCTGCTCTAAGTCATGGCCAGCAGGAATGGACTGGACACAGACCAGAATGGAGCTACAAGGGCATGTGTCAGAATAAGCAAGTTTCCTGAGAGAGGGACACATGCTCAGGGGCCGGACACTTGGGCATTTGCACTGTCTGCCAGGATCAAGCACCATAGTCCCACCCCTTGCAGTACTGTCAGGGCAGGGCCGGATTTTACAGCCACTCTACAGAGAGGCTTCAAGACCAAATGAGAGGGAATACTGCTCACACAATCTGCTTCAAGGCAGACATATTTTCCAGTTCAACAACACATTTTTTTCCAGAAAAGAACTGGTGTAACTCATTGTATAGGAACATTTCCTAAACAGAAAAATAAATATTGTTTCTGCCGATTCTGTTTTCTTGTTGAGTGATATTGTATCCAGATGAGACAACAGGCAGAAAAAAATAAGCAGCATTCAATGGTGAAGAAAACGGCCTTTGGGAAAACAACATTCCTTTCAATATGAGGTGGCTAAATTCCATCTTGTGTGTGTGTGTGTTGTGTGTGTGTGCTTTTCCTTGCACAGAATTCCAGGTTTTCTTCCATGGATGCTTAAGGCTGAAAAGCCTATTTTCACAAGCAGTCACCTGCCTTGCCCTGCTTGTTGACGGAACGTTTCATTTCATGTTCCAGACCCTTTTATCTCTGGTCATCCTCAGCGCATTTCAGCCTCTGAGAGTTCACCACGCAGACCTATTCTTATTCTCCGCACACCCTTTGTATCTGCTGGGTTTATAGATTTCATGGCTGTTTGTGCAAGGTTGAGTTGGGGAGCTTCAGATTTTTATGGAAACAGCCAAGAGAGGTTCCATGCAAGCGACCAGATGGGCTTAACAGAATAAAGTGTAGTGTGACTAATGAATTACATCAGCCACTCCACATCCCAGCCTTTGTCTCCCTGCAGCTGAGGCCATGCTAAGATATGGAAAACGGGAACACACTTATAATTTCAAGAAAACCAATTTGACCCCTTAAATCCTACAATTAAAATCTTAAATCAACAAAACTGCACATGGACCTTTTTCCATCTTCCAAAAACCAAGACTCAGAATGATATGCTATTCCAAAAGATAAACAGTACCAACTATCCATAGGGTCATCACAATGGGCAATTTCAATTTTAATAAATTCATACTGACATTTCACAAAAGTGGGCAATATTTAAATATTAACCACTTCCTTAAAATAAACTGTCTCCTCCAAAGCTTATATAACATTGTAATAAATGCATCAAGCAATATTCTGCATAGTTTCCTTGTATTGCTTGAAATAACCCCTGCAGCTATCATTGTTTTAAAGGGTTTAAAATGCAAAAGATAGGGGCTGTCATTGTAGCAAAACAGGTTAAGCCTCCACCTCTGTCACCAGCATCCCTTGTGGGTGCTGGTTCATGTCCTGGCTGCTCTACTTCCCTTTTCTTTTTTTTTCAAGATTTATTTATTTATTTGAGAGGTAGAGTTACAGACAGAGAGAGGAAAAGACAGGTAGAGAGGACTTCCATCCACTGGTTCACTCCCCAAATGGCTGCAACAGCCAGAGCTGGGCTGATCTGAAGTCAGGAGCTTCTTCCTGGTCTCCCACGCAGGTGCAGGGGCCCAAGCACCTAGTCTATGTTCTACTGCTTTCCCAGGCTACCACAGAGAGCTGGATTGGAAGAGGAGCAGCCAGGACATGAACTGGCGCCCATACGGGATGCCGCTGACTCAGGCAAAGGCTTAGCCCGCTATGCCACAGCACCGGCCCATGCTCCATTTCTCATCCAGCTCCCTGCTAATGCGCCTGGGAAAGCAGTGGAGCCCCTGCCGCCTACTTGGGAGACATAGATGAAGCTCTTGGCTCCTGGTTTTGACCAAGTCCAGTCCTCGTCATTGTGGCTATTTAAGGAATCAACCAGTGGATGAAAGATTCTCTCTCTCTTTCTCTGATTCTCTTTCTCTCAGTCTGTTTTTCAAATATAAATAAATCTTAAAAAAAAAAAAACACAAAAGAAAAATCCAAAAATCAAATTCTAGCCCACAGTTGTGACACAGAAAGCAAGTTCTCCACTAAAGACTTGAAGGGGAAAGGACTCTCCCCATGAAGACCTGGGAGGCAGCTTCCCAGACAGCAATGTTGTTTCGTGGTGCTTACAATCACACTGGGCAGAGAGAATGCACACCATTTCCAATCCTGAAACAATGAAACCCTCCCATAGACTGTTGTTTGCTTCCTCCTTTCTGATGGCCCAGGGTCAACCTTTGGAGTCCCACATTAAAGACACATTGCCTTGCCAGGCTGTGGCCTTCAATGTGTACGTGGAACAGGTCCCCACCCCCGGCTCCCACACACAACCTGACTTGCAGTAAACGCTACTGCGTTGCGACACAGAGATTCTACAAGTATATCTCTTATATATGCTAGCACTGTCTTAACAAATAAAACAGCCATAACAGTTTTCAAGAGGAATGTGAAGTTCTTCATGTACAGCAACAAAGTTTATCAAAACCAAATGTGCCTTAAATACCCCTTCTTAATATCTGACCTTTCTCTCTACTTTTTAAATATAATCTTATTTTGTTTTTGCTTTGCTACTGTTTATAGTCTAGATTTTACTAGTAATCACTTAGGATTTTGTATTTTATTTTCATGCCATATTATCTATAATGAATTGAAGTACAAGCCTTCTAAATGTCTGACTTTTTTATTCATATAAATATTTTTGACACATATATTTTATTTAACTTGCCAGGTAATTAGCATATTAGCATGTTTCAATGCCCTTTTACATCTCACTTTATCTTTTGTTATTAAAAAACTATTACAATTTTAAAGACACTATTATGACTATAAATTACACGTGTCTATATACTTCTAGTATCTACAGAACATTTTGTATGGAAGATTCTTTTTTCAAATCCAAACAACTGCAAGCTACATGAAGGGAAAGGCAATCTCACTTGTTCCATGATGTAGTTTTAGTGCTCAAGTAATACTATCTGTTGAATATATGAAATAAAAATCAGTGGAATAGCCTTTTCCTTTAAATTATCATCTAAAATGTATGGTTGGTTTGGTTAAATGCAGTAGTTACATATATATATATATATATATATATATACACACATATATTACATATACATAAAAGTAGTACAAACATTGTTACTGTAGCTGTAAGCCACATTCCATTTTCTCTGTAATAAAAGCGTAACAAATAGTGCTTGGTCAATTGCACCAGGGCTTGGTCACTAGCAAAACCATCAAAGCAGGACAAGGGGCTCCAAGCCAGACTGTCAACCAGACCTGTGCCCACACTCACCTAACTGGATGAACTGTGGCTCGCTCTTCACCCCAGGTCCAGCACCAGTGCTGGCTGCCACTTCCACGCTGTATCGGATGCCAGGGACCAGAGAGGGAATGACCACAGAAAACGTGGATCCATCTACCGTTTTGTTTATATGGTATCGTGTTTCATTGCCCAGACACCAAACCTGCAAGAGTGACAGAATGAACGCCAAAGCTGGTAAAGGATGTCAATCAGAATAAAGATCACCACAGATCACATTTTCAGGCCTTCAGAGAGCTCACATCTATCTGGAACCAGCTGAAAGTTTCAAAAGTCGTTTTCCCCTAAAATCTAGTTCTGAGAAGACTCCTCCTGTCCAGCTTCATGTTGGTAGTAGCTTCAAGCCCTTACTATCCTTTCCTATATACTTTTATCATTTTTTAAAAGATGTGTTTTATTCATTTGAAAGGCAGAATTGAGAGTGAGAGAGAGCGAGAGAGATCTTTCATCCACCCTATATATCATTTCACCCCCTAAATGGCTACAACAGCCAGGACTGAGCCAGGCTGAAGCCAGGAGCCAGGAGCTTTAGTTGGGTCTCCCACGTAGGTGCAGGGGCCCAAGGATCTGGACCATCTGCTGCTTCCCCAGGCCATTAGCAGATAGCTGGATTGGAAGTGGAGCACCTGGGAGGTGAACAGGTGGCCATATTGGATGTCTGTGTTGCAGGCAGCAGTTTAACCTGTTTTGCCACAGTGCCTGTCCTATCTATATACTTTTAATGGATTCTATAGATGTGCCTATAAATTCTGCTTGAAGATACTGATTCCTGTTATCTGATATCACTAGGTCCTGTATCACCCCACATCACTAGGTTTTGTTCTTTTTCTTTTAACATCAAGAAATTATTTGCAAGAAAAGGAAAAAAAATAAAATAAAAAACAAAAATAAGGACCCTGCATATCCAGATAAAGAACAACAAATTCTCTTTCATTTTTCAACATTTTCATTCTAGCCACAAGATGAGTGGCAGACTGACCTGATTTGACTTTCTTATTCCCTGGGCTAAAACTACCTGGCCCTGGCACTGATATCATCGAGCTAAAAAGCAATTCATGTAAAAGGAAGGAGAACTTATCAATAACTACAAGTGTGATTATCAAAAATAAAATGGAACCCAAAGAGGAAGGACCTAGGTTCAGCATTGTGGCTCAGTGGTTTAAGCTGCTGCCTGCAATGCCAGCATCCCATATGGGTGCTGGTTCAAGTCCCAGCTACTCCACTTTCCATCTAGCTCCCTGCTAATGTGCCTGGAAGCAGGGGACAATGGCCCAATTCTTGGTCCCCTGCACCCATGGGGGAGACCTTGATGGAGTTCCAGACTCCTGGGCTTCAGTCTAGCCCAGACCTGGCAGTTGTGGCCATTTGGGGAATGAACCAGTGTATGGAAGTTTTCTCTCTCTCTCTCTTTCTTTGCCACTCCATCTCCTTCTCTCTGTAATTCTGTCTTTCAAATAAATAAATTAATTTAAAAAAGTGAGGACTCTCCTACCATTTTATGTGGCCTATGGTATATTGAAATATTATCAATGAGAGGCCAGCACAGTGACATAGTGGGTTAACACCCTAGCCTGAAGCACTGGCATTCCATATGGGCGCTGGTTCGTGATCCGGCTGCTCCACTTCCAGTCCAGCTCTCTGCTATGGCCTGGGACAGCAGTAGAAGATGGTCCAAGCTGTCGGACCCCTGCACCCACAAGGGAGACCTGGAAGAAGTTCCTGGCTTCAAATTGGCATGGCTCGGGCCGTTAGCAGCTAATTGGGGAGTGAACCATCAGATGGAAGACCTCTCTCTCTCTGCCTCTCATCTCTCTGTATAACTCTGACTTCCAAATAAATAAACAAATCTTTTTTTAAAAAAAGAAATATTATCAATGATAGAAACTAGCATTCTGGTCTTAAAGGTACTTCAAACAATTTGTGGGAAATGGAATTAAACGATTAGTTTATTTGGATGCAAAACAATTAGAAAGTTATGCATATACAAGAGTTTTTAATTAACTTCAAGGAAAATGCATATTATGAAAACCTATGCATGGATTAAAAAATCTTTGCAACAAAATATAAGTATTTTTTAGTTCCATTTTCACAAACTTTTGAAATCCTGGTATTTTTAAATGAAAATCATTAATATTCCATAAGATACATGAGATCATAAAGAATCTCAATACGTACTTGGTGCAAAAAACAAACAAAAAAAGTTACTGAATATTTCATTCCTTCCAATAGTGACACTTGTGAAAGAAAATTATTTTCAGGAAATTAAAAATTTTGAATTGCACTGTGATTCTTATTTTTACTTTCACTGAAGGGTTAATGATAGAATATCTCTTGCAATGTCCAACAAAACAACACAAGGCTTCAGTTCCCATAAGATAATGATTCTCAGAGTAGTAAAACACACTCTGTGTCATTTATAATACCCTAAAGCAATATGCAGGATTTTCTTCAAGCAGGCTACCGTCTTTTAACTGTAGAGGTAAGGGTATTTACGATAAATCTAAGGCTTCCCGTGTCTTCTATCACTTGGGCAATAACCCATATATTTTTTCTTTGAAAGTTCATCTTATTTTAATAATTACATTGCATAACAGCAGCAAATGGTCAAACGCTATACCAGGATCTGACCATTTGGAAATAAAGACTCCTTTGTGCATTTTTTCCCCAATTACATTACACAGCTGAACCAAAGCCACAAACTGATTTTGTACCAGTCAATCAGGTTCTGAAAGGCATTTTATTATTTTAAATTGACCATGAAGTTAAGTGAAATCCACCCTCTCACATTTCTTCAGGAGAGAAATGAGTTTTGACTCTTAGGGGAAAATGCCTACATTACACAATTTTGCTGGAGAGCTGACACATCACCTCATTTTAAATCCGTAAGAATCTTCTCTAACAGACTATTTTTCCGGACTGAAACACAGCATCTTGTCACTTCCCAGTACAGATAAAACCTTGAAACTCATAAGAAAGGGCTTAAAAGTGTGGACTCTTTCACCTTCTAATGATTTGCTTATGCTAAAAAACCTTAGTTGGAACACTTTGAAACAGACACGGTGCACTTAACGACAGCATTTGAAATACTTTTCAAAAGATGTAGCCCAGTCAGCATCTACAGATTTCATAAAGTGGTTTTCAATATGGGAGTCAAAGTCATTTTAAAATCAAATGTTATAGCTAAATTAAGTTCAGTGTCCCTGGTCCTTTTAAAAATTAATTTGCTACTCAAAGCATATTCATCATCTTAAGGATGCATATCAGAACCACCCAGGAAGGCACTGTCTAGATACTCGTGCAGGGGACGCTGTTGGACCAAGAGTCAGAATCTCTGACCTGGGAGCCAGACACTGAGATTTGGAAAACGATCCCACAAGTGATTTTGATGCTAGGCGGAAATGAAAAAAAAAAAATAATTGGAAAAAAATCCCCTACACTGAAGAGGGCAAGATGTCACCTTTCTAACATCAGTTTCATATCAACAGGCAGATTTTAAAATAGTCACAGTGAGGGTACTTCAGAAAGTTCATGAACAATGCCATTAAAAGACAAGTATGTTTTGGTGCAAAAAAAAAATTGACATCTACTGATAGTTGTTTCATACCATGCGTTTTCCTTGAACTTTCTTACCCCACCTATAAGAGATTGTCTACTAAGTATATAATTTAGCTAGTATCTAGAAAAATAGGCGACACAGAAACATAAATCAGTGTCTAAAGAAGTACATGCTTTGCAGTTAAAATTCTAGTATGTAGTGTGTTTATACGACTGCTAAAAATACACACAAAATCTATTTTCTATTAAAGCTTTCCTGATTTGATCTATTGTTTATTTATTTATCATAGCTCATTAAGAGTATCCTATAACATTCATTGATTACAAAGATAAGCTCAAGCACACTCTGAATAATTTGAACATCTCCAAGTTAGTTTGTGATATACCTTGGGAGGCCTGAAAAAATCTTATTAAAACAAACCTACATGAGCATCGATATGAACGGAATAGAGTTAAGACTTCACTGATAAAAATAATGGTTTGGAGCCGGCGCCGCGGCTCACTAGGCTAATCCTCCGCCTTGCGGCGCCCGCACACCGGGTTCTAGTCCCGCTTGGGGCACCGGATTCTGTCCCGGTTGCCCCTCTTCCAGGCCAGCTCTCTGCTATGGCCCGGGAGTGCAATGGAGGATGGCCCAAGTCCTTGGGCCCTGCACCCACATGGGAGACCAGGAGAAGCACCTGGCTCCTGCCATCGGATCAGCGCGGTGCGCCATTGGAGGGTGAACCAACGGCAAAGGAAGACCTTTCTCTCTGTCTCTCTCTCTCACTGTCCACTCTGCCTGTCAAAAATAATAATAATAATAATGGTTTGGAATCATTGCATTCATTCAGTTGGGAATTTATAAGAGATCTTCTCTGAGACACGTTGTGTTTGGACACTAAAATAAGATTGATAGAAAAAAAATTTTCCCAACTTATACTTAAAGTTACAAAGTTATAAAGATTAAAAAAATGATAGAACGTGATTCACAGTGAATTTCACAGGGCAATCGAATCCTGCAAGAAAATTTAAGCTGCCTTCTAGAGGGGAACCTTTGCATTAACATGAGTATTTGTTGCTTGTGAGAAATTTTGTGAGCAGTTTGATGCTGTTTTTTAAATTAAATTTTTAAAAGGCTTTTCTGATCCTGCCACTCCACCCCCTCCAAAATAAACCCAAAACATTTACTAACACAATCAATAAATAAACAACATGAAAGCATTTGGAAAATAATTTTACATGCAGGTGCTTGGACCAGCAGATGGCGCCAAACACCCATAAACAATTTCGCCAGCTTTCCTTTCCTTCCCAGTGGAGGGTTCTCTTTAAAGCAACTCTGGCGGATTACCTTGTACTCTTGGACCATTCCATTCTGAGTGTCTTCAGGAGGGGGCTGCCAACTGACAAGAATGGCAGTTCCATTTCCATCGTTCTTTGACACAGTCACACTTTGCGGTGGGGCGCTGGGTGCTAGGACATCATTTAACAATGATTAGAGTGTGTCAGAGAATAGTGACAGCAAAAAGATGGACTGTCTAACAGTAACCACGGACATATTAACGCAGGCCTTTGCATTGAAGACGTATTTCATCTACGGCTGAAAAGTTCCAGGCTACTAAAGTGTTCCATCAATATGGCTGACCCGTTGTTGTTATGAATTTTCAATAAGTCATGTTATATAGATGACCCCCAGAAAACATTCCGGGACAATCCCTGTTTCTCCTCTCCTGTAACCCTAATCTTACATTTTCCCTAAAAAATGTTCAAAAGGATGAAAACGAAAAATAATCATTCACATTCACTGTCATTTATATCAGGGGTGGGAACCTTTCACTCCTGCCCAGAGCCACTTGGATGTTTACAACACCATTCATAGGCCATACAAAATAATCAACTTAAAAATTAGCCGGCTGGGGCTAGTGCTGTGGCATAGCAGGTAAAGACACCGCCTGTGACGCCATCAGCCCACATGGGAGCCGGTTCATGTGTCCGTTGCTCTACTTCCCATCCAGCTCCCTGCTAATGTGCCTGGGAAAACAGCAGAGGATGGCCCAGGTTCTTGGGTCCCTGAACCCAGGTGGGAGACCTGGAAGAAGCTCCTGGTTGCTTGTGGCTTCAGTGTGGCCTACTCTCAGTTGTTGCGGCCATCTGAGGAGCAAACCATCAGATGGAAGTCCTCTCTCCATCTCCCTCTCTTGCTGTAACTCTTTCAAATCTTCTTCTTCTTTTTTTTTTTTAATAAGCTTACTATGGATATTATGGACTAACTAAATTTCAAGTTCCACCAGTGGTTGCCTTGGCAGGGGCAGACAAATAATTTTGCAGGCCTTATATGGCCCACGGGCCAAATGTTCCCCACCCCTGATTAATAGAGTAAATGACAAAGACAAATTGGGGAAAAGTTGGGTTGTTCCTTTAACCTGTATGTAAATACTACTTTTCAATATCCAGTTATATAGCATGACCAGCCATACTGGTTTGTCTACAACTGTGGGTTTCCAGAGCCCTGAAACCTATGGAGAAAATGCTAACACAGTGAAGTCCTGGGCAGACCAAGATCATACTCTCTTTATCTACAACTCATTAATCAAACTAACATTTGATTAATAAATGGAAAGACAAATTTTTAAGCTATACCATCTTTAACTGCAAATTGAAGTCAGGAGTAATTAAATACACACTTTCTCTTCTAATAAGTAATACACAGTTCACATCTACACAATTTTTATGTAGTCCATGACAGAAGCCAGCCAGTTATCATAACACTTTGGTTTTGGTAGTTGTTCCAATGAAACAAATTCTCTCAGAAAGAACACTAAATGCTCATCATCAAGACAGTCAATAATTAATGCCACTATTATTTTAGCAATCTTAAGGAAGTTAACAGAAGCCTAACACATACATAACCGAACACAGAAATCACACACTTCATCACACTTGCCTTCTTCCAGGGTTTTGGCAAACTTGATTTCACTATCTGCTCCTTGAAATTCGTTAAAAAAGGGACGAGCCTTAATTTCATAGTTGACTCCCTTTTTGAGATCAGGGATAACCACGCTATTTTTGGTTGGGGTCCTCACTTCAAACACCGACCAGTCTGTATCTCCATGGCTGGCTCCCGAAGGCCGGTAGAGGATGTTGTAGCCTTGGATATACTGAGACTGCTGGTCCACCTGTTAAAAAGTAACACACAGAAATGCAATCAGAGCTTTTGGTCAGCTCATTGGAGGACTGTGAAAAGTCAATCTGACAAAACGGAAAAAAAAAATCTGTCTTCACCTGTTTTTCAAGTTCATAAAATAGAATACTAAAAAACTACTCCATCTTTTATAAGGTAATGTTCATTTCTGTATCACATGCAAAAATGTGAGGCCTCCTGGCAGTTTGGAGACATTTCATCAAGACACAGGCCAGGGTCAAGAGAACGAGGGAGGAAAATGTGTTTTACTACTTTCTGATTTTAAAAGCCTACTTAACACTGCTTGGAATTATTCTGAAGTTTAAAAGGTCATGTAATAATGGCCATATCACAAAGTGTGTTCCCCCTGGGGCTGATAAAGTTCACTATGGTAGCAGAAGAGAAAAAAAAAAAACAAAATCAGCCCAAAGATACAACTTTTCTACTTAAAGCCAGACCAGATCTCCCAACATAAACCATGTGTACATTACAGGAACATCACAGTGTAAAAGTGGCCCACAGTTACATTCTCAGCACAATTATCTCATAGAAAGCATCTGCCTAATCAAACCACGAACAAACGCTGCAGCAGCAACAACTCACCGTCCAGTGCACTTCGATGGAAGAGGAGGAGAGGATGGTAGGGTTGTGGAGGTGCAGGACAACATTTCCGAGTTCTCGCTGGACCTGCTTGTGGTCCACCCCCTGACTTGTTGGGGGAACATCTGCAACAATTCCGGAAGACTGTGTTAGGCCCTGAGCAATGTGACAGGATGGCCTGAGAGCTGGGGGAATCTACCCTTTTATTGAGAGCAACTCCCAGAGAAGAAGCACTGGGACCACAAAGCCAGCCTGTTATACAGAATAAAAATGGAACAGCTTCAATTTTTTATCAGGACCAAGAGAACAGGAACACACAGAACAGGATGGGGGGGAGGGGTTGGAGAGAAAAAGAGCAAGCAGAGGGCCTGAAGAATGCCCAAAAGAGCAGGTGGCAATGGTAACAATGGCAAATAGTAGCTTCAATGGATCCTCCCACCAGGTAATGATCACTTTCTTGCTGAGAGTGGGGCACCGGTGCAATCCCCTCTGAGTCTGTCATAACCTTTTGTAGCGATCCTAACGATACAAGACAGAAAAGAGCCAGAAATCACGGCAGAGCGGATGGGTAATGAAAGCACAGACATGAGGTAAGTGAAAAGCATGCACAAAGAGAAGCTGGGAAGCAGGAATTGATCTTCCTAAGTAAAGTCTATGTTCAGTTGGTGGCTCCCACGGTGGGTAGAGCAGTCACTGTGAAAGTGCAATTAAACAAATCTGGTAAGAACCATGAGAGAAGACCACTTAATATCTCTTAACTGATGATGCTTTATTTTAGTGTTTCACAGCAAAGTAGTTTTAATATAAAGTGCTTAATCTAAAGAACACCCAAATTTGGTGAAGAAGACCAACAATATGGTAAAGGTTAAACTGTCACAGGTTTGAATGTATGAAACTGCCTTTGAAGAAGTGCCCTTAAGTACAGGAATAACAACCATTAGCCACCAACATGTCTAGCCCAGTCCCCAACTTCTCTGGCTTGAGGTAAACTTGCCAGGGAATCCTTTTCATGAACACTGCTAGATTCCCTAGCAAGTCTAACCACGCTGGCAACAGCACTCTATACAGTATTACTGTAGAAAGTCTCACATCAGAGAGTAAAATCAAAAGGTACGGAACAATGTAATGTTCAGAACTTTATGAGTCGATCCTTTTACTGGTTTTGTTTTCCATTTGGCGTCTTCATGAGAAGATAGCAAGCATACGCTAACGTTATTATTGTCTGGTCTAAATATGCTACAGTCCTTGAATTGCTTTTCCTATGAGCTTTTCAAGCAATTCCACCAACTCTCGACTCTCAAAAGTCCATCTGAAAAGTAGAGTTTGGGGGACTGGCATTTGGTACAGAGTTTAAGCAGGCAATTTTGATACCCACATCCCATAGCAGAGAGCCTGGGTCCCAGTCCTGGCTCTGCTTCCAATTGCAGCTGCCTGCTAATGCACACCCTGGAAGGCAGCAGGTTATGGCTCAATATTTGGCTTTCTGCCTCCCATATAAGAGATATGCACTGACTCTCCAGCTCCAGGCTTTGGCCTGCCTCGTGCATGTATTTGAGGAATGAACCAGCAGATGGGAGATCTCTGCCTCTCTCTGTCTCTCTGTGCCTTACAAATCAATTAACTAAGATTAATCAATTTAATCATGGCAGCATTCAGACACATGACTCCATTCGTGATCTGACCAGTTCAGAGTAAAAAGAGGAACATTATTTTATCCAAACATAATTCTGTTAATGCCAGGTAAGACGACATTGGTTCTTTTGGCAACTACATCTCTCAGTTGTTTCCAAAGGGTGTTTTAATTGACTTCAAACACTGAGTTTGCAGAGCTGCCAAAGCTTTGCCACACACTCACACATACTGCCCTTAAGCCTGGTGTCTTCACCCTATCCATTTATAGCTAATTTTTTAAACCAAATTCAAGCACTGGATATTTTAATTTGCTCCATTAATCTTAATCATGTTAGAGCTGGCTTCTCACTCTAGTATTTCCAAGATATAGTTAATTCTGATTCACACATTTCTCGATTTTGTGCTATGTGCAAATTTTATGAACTTCATTTATGTTTAATCTAGACTCTAAACAAAGTAATTAAAATCTAATAACAAGAGTCTTATGGTACAAAATTGCATAAAATCAGAATCTTTTATACTTACATAATTATTACTTATAGTTGTACAATCCTGAAGCATGAGTATACTGTCTCCATTCTATAAGTGAGGCAGCTGAAGCTCACTGGCTGACTAGCTTGCTCAAAGGCATACGCAGGTAGAATGAAGGGCTGCTCTTTGATTTCCAAATTTTATAACCATTGGCCTACGTTTTCCTTCTTCCAGTTGACATCCATTCATGTCATTTGAATGTACAAAGGCAAGGTAACTACAATATTGGAAAGACCTAAATTCATGTTTGAATAAACTTTGAACTACCTCACAAGTGAGGGTGTAAAAGGGAAACTCTTAAAAAAGTTAATGGAATACTAGGATCAATAGATTTTTTCAGTACAAACATTTTTTAAATGCATGCAAAATTTTTCATAATATCTATATGTCCATGAACTTTTTGAAGATCCCTTATATACTTCAGAGAGTACATGACAGAGCAGCAAAGAGCAGTTGTCACTGAAAAATTTTGTAGGAATATACTGGAATCAGACCCCTGTACTGGGAGCAAAAGGTTCAATTCATTTTAGAGCTGTTATGTCTGCATTCTTTACAAATACATAAGGAATATTGAAAACCTCAAACTGCCTTAGGGCAGGCTCCAGGTATATGAAAACTCCCGGTGAGTGACTCATCATAGCAAATACAGGCTTTGGGTGTGTTGAGTTCACACACCAGGAGACAGATGTGGGCATGTCCTACAACTCCTTTTGCTTTCTCTGTGAATTCTGCAACGGAGTCCTTCTGGAAACATTGTTTATGCACCAGAAAAGACAAAACATGCAGCATAGCTGGCAAACTCACTCCTAAACCAGAAGAAAACTAGTTGAAGACTTTGTCAATTTGTGCATCACTTGTTTCTACCTTTATAATAATTTATATTTCCTTTGAGAATATTAATTCAAGTGAGAATGATGATTCCTCTACATGTTGAGAAAAGTAATTTTAAAGTTTCAGTCTCGGGCCGGCGCCACGCCTCAATAGGCTAATCCTCCGCCTTGTGGCGCCCGCACACCGGGTTCTAGTCCCGGTCGGGGCACCAGATTCTGTCCCGGTTGCCCCTCTTCCAGGCCAGCTCTCTGCTGTGGCCAGGGAATGCAGTGGAGGATGGCCCAAGTGTTTGGGCCCTGCACCCCATGGGAGACCAGGAGAAGCACCTGGCTCCTGCCATCGGATCAGCGTGGTGCGCCAGCCACAGCGCGCTGGCCGCGGCGGCCATTGGAGGGTGAACCAATGGCAAAGGAAGACCTTTCTCTCTGTCTTTCTCTCTCACTGTCTACTCTGCCTATCATAAATAAATAAATAAATAAATAAAATTTAAAAAAAATAAAGTTTCAGTCTCTACAATGTAGAATTAACTTGGCTTACTAATGTTAAGAACAAGCACATTTTAATTGCAATGATATGAAAATTAAATATATACTAAAGGTTCATGGAAAATTTGGATTGAAAGATAACTGTATTTTGATATAAGGTGAGTTTTTAAATCAATGAATAGCTTTTCTATAATATGTATTTTTCATGACTTTTGGAAAAACCCTCATATATATGAATTTCTAAATTTTGGTAATAAAATAACCTTATCTTTTATTCTATTTTACAAGAAGTTTTTGAAGTAGCCTCATATTTAAATTTTACTCAAATTAGAGCATTAAAATAATAGGATGAGTGAGTGACAGAGCATATAGGACATAATATTCTGCCTGTTAAAAGTGCAAAATGATTTCTAAAAAAGTATACACATAATGTGGTCCAAATGAACATTTCCAATTCCAAATATCTAAAAGTGGCTTTAAACCTATCTGCTTTTCCTTTCTTCTGTCACTTCAGCCTAGTTTTCAACAAAATATAGGTATTTTCCATTAAAAATTTTCATATCTCATATTCACATAATTCACAATGAAAGACAGGCCAACAAGCAGAGACTTGAAGTATCTTCTCCATGTTTTAGAGGAGGTTGACTGGACAGAGGGATTAAGACGGAGTTTCCAAATATCTCTTACATCTGTGGGATTTCAAGAGTATTACCTGATTTGAGTTATAATTCTGAAAATTCACCAAAAAGATTTTGAGTACTGAGGGCAAACATAAAGTTTACTCACTTTTTAATACAATTACAAGATGATTAATATTTCATATGCACATGCAATTACATTTAAAATCAATAAACTGATTACAATGCAAACTATTCACCGAATATTTATTTCAGTGGATTTTTGACTTTATGAGAAACATTTCTCTGTTATCATTATATGCTTAGTCTAGAAAATAGTGAAGTTTATAGACACTGTGTTGTGTGTTATAAAATAATTACACTAATTGACAACAGAATGTAAATACACAATCCTCTCATGCAGTAACCATGGTTTGTTTGCCTGTATAGTTATGACATCTAAAGATAAACAGGTGTTGCAAGGTTAAGGAAATCAATATTTACCTTGTGTTTTCACTGGATCAGATATTTGGCTTGGATCACTAATTCCATATGCGTTAGCTGCCCTCACAAGGAAAAGGTAAATGGCATTAGGTTTGAGTCCTTTAATGGCAAATGTTTCTGTTTTCACATTCTCTGCTACGGTCTGCCAGCTGCTACCAGACGCATGGCTAAGGACAGATACACAAGTTAGAACACGCCTATTTAATGGTTAAATCCCAAAAAGAACATCTAGGAAACATTTGCTTCATTCTACCTGAAGGCTTCTATAATATAAGATGTAGGGGTTGCTCCTGAATTCAAATTTGGTTGCCACAATAATGTTACTGTATTTCTGCTGACATCTGTAACTTCAGGTTTTGAGGGGGCACTGGGGATTAAATTGGGGTCAGTGGGTCTTGGAGGCTGAACTGGAACGCCAAATTCTAGCAAACAGGAAAAAAAAGAGAAAAGGAAAATGTTTATCCATATATAGATAAGCATATACATGTAGATAACATAACTAACTATACATCTACTAATGGATGAGGACACTCACTTCATCAATTTGCCAGTAAGTAAACAACTGCGTTTTAAGCTTTATGTTAAGGCAAAGATTCTAATTTACCTTGGACTTCAATGTAAGCACTCCATGTCGCTTCACCACTGGGGGTTGATGCGGTGCAGGTGTACCGACCAGTGTCACCCAGCTGAGAAGGCAGACGGGAAATAAATATTTGGGACAATCAAGAGCTCATTGGACTGGAAAAGCAATTACAGGTTTGTATATGCCACATGAATATGGATAACTGCATTAAAATTCGCTAAGCAGAAACTTCATCTTAATTGAATATAATGTTACTGAATGTGAAGGAAAATACCATATGATGACAGAAGACTAGAGATTTTAAATGATTATTCCAATTGCATAATAAAAATGTAATATTTAATTGCATTAACATTATTTACAGTATCAGGGACAAAAACAATAAAGTAACTCATCAGATTCAAAGAGTTTATCTTTATTGCTGAATTAGCTTTTTATATTTAGTAAGACACATAGCAAGGTTGATAGAGTTTAGGCAGTGACTTTTCTTGCTATGTAATATTTTATCAGAGTTAACACCAAACCAATAGGCGAAATAAGCAGATACTTAAAGAAAGAGGATGGGCAAAAAAGGAACATCTCCTTATGGTATTTATTCCTTCTCCCCTAATTTTGCTAGCCTACAACTTAAGGCAATTTAAGAAGTCTAAAGCCAAACCAAAGCTGGAATGAATCCTCTCTCTTTTTGCTCCCAGAAAACAGAGGCCAGAAGTTCAACTTGAAAATCAGCAGCATAGTAAACCCATCGACCTCTTCCTCAGCTAACAGCTCTGCCTTCAAGTGGATTTGATAAAGCAAGAATGTTGTCATCTCAATTGGAACATTACAAACAAAGTCACGATAATTGTCACAAAGAAGTAAAGCAAATTAACTTCTGTGGCACACAAAATAAACTGTGATGCTGATCCCAAACTCCAAAGAAGCCACCCACCAAGGGCAATGCAGCAATTGAAATTTATGTTTATTGCTGTCAAAATGATTCTTTCATATGCTTCAGGAGCTTGTCTGATCTTGACCCAAGAAAGAAAAAGAAAAATCAAAACAAAACACACAGTCCTGAAAGAACAGGTATAGGATGTGATGGCCTGAGTAAATCCTTAAATTGTTCCTACAAACCTGTGGGCTTTTCACCATTTAACACTCATTTGAAGGGTACACCCAGTGTGTACACTGCTTTATAGCTTTTGTTTGCAAGTATAGTATTCTGTAATTGCAAAATGCTGAACAAATACAATAGAATATTCCAGTACATTGCACATAAAAAAGTACTGGAATGTATCTTGAAATGCCTTTTACAGTGACTTCATCAACTACTTGGAAGGTATTTTTTTCTGAAACAAATTCCCATTTGCTTTCTTCAGTACATCTGAGAAATCTTTATTTCGCCTTCATATACCCTTTTACTGCTTAGTAGGGGCTAAATTATACTTCTCTCAAACATACACAGTAGAATGCTGGAAAAATAAATCAACAAATTAAACATACATTAACACTTTTATTTAGCATTTCATTAATCTTAAAAGTGAAGCGTTCAACAGCAGTTACTAGAGAACAAATGGAATAAAACAGGAAGCTGGAGGTGTCATTTCAAGTTACCTTAGTGTATCGGATCTGCAGCATTCCGGTCTCCAGCTGTTTGATTCGAGAATCTTGGGTGGAAACAAGGACTCCATCCTTTCTCCACAGAATGGTTGGGACTGGACTGCCTGTGGCCACACAGCTGAGGACTAAAGTACCATCCACGGCAACAGTCTGATTCACAGGACCTTGGCGAATGACTGGGGGAGGCCGGTCCGCAATCACTGCCAGAAGAAACAACAGGAAATAGATTTCTGCAACTGGAAGCAATTTTCTAATCATCCAAGCAACAGCAGTTGCTCTAGGCTTTAAAACAAACTAAAGATAATTAAACAAGTAATTAAAGCAGGAGACATGCATTATTCAGAATGCATTACGTGATGCACTGGTCCAGAATACTGAAATGAGATACAACGTATGCCTTTCAAATGGCCAATCCCTGAGCTTGCTGCATTGCCAAGGAACCCCTTTCAATGACGAGTTCAGGAACTAAGTAAGGATTGGATGGTAAAGTAGACGTACAGTAGTGAGAATTACGTGCTGTACACTGTAGACTTTAAAATACGAAAAACACCCATGGGGCCAGTGCTGTGGCGCAGTGGGTTAAAGCCCTGGCCTGAAGCGCTGGCATTCCATATGGGCTCTGGTTCTAGTCTCGGCTGCTCCACTTCCGATCCAGCTCTCTGCTGTAGCCCAGAATAGCAGTGGAAGATGGCCCAAGTCCTTGGGCCCCTGCACCCACATGGGAGACCGGGAGGAAGATCATGGCTCCTGGCTTCGGATCGGTGCAGTTCCGGCCATTGCGGCCATCTGGGGAGTGAACCAGTGGATGGAAGACCTTTCTCTCTGTCTCTCTCTCTGTAAATCTCATTCAAATAAATAAAATAAATCTTTTAAAAAAAAGAAAGATAAAGCACCCACAAGAACAAAAAAGTAGCATAATGAAACACATCAGACAGCATGTACTAGAAGAACCAAAATCAAACTGACATTGATAACTGTTTTGTGTCCAACAGAAAAAAAAAATGCTACCATACTAGCCTGTTTGACTATTTTAGATTCATAAAGCTGCCTTGGATTTTCATTTACAAATTAATATAATTATGTTCCCTGTGTCTTTGTAGCTCAACTTTTTTTTTTTTTTTTTTTTTTTTTTTTTTTTTTTTTTTTTACAGGCAGAGTGGACAGTGAGAGAGAGACAGAGAGAAAGGTCTTCCTTTGCCGTTGGTTCACCCTCCAATGGCCACTGTGGCCGGTGCGCTGCGGCTGGCGCACCGCACTGATCCAAAGCCAGGAGCTAGGTGCCTCTCCTGGTCTCCCATGCGGGTGCAGGGCCCAAGCACTTGGGCCATCCTCCACTGCACTCCCGGGCCACAGCAGAGAGCTGGACTGGAAGAGGGGCAACCGGGACAGAATCCGGTGCCCCGACCGGGACTAGAACCCAGTGTACCGGCGCCACAGGTGGAGGATTAGCCTATTGAGCCATGGTGCCAGCCCAAAAATTCTTTCTATTTAAATATACCTAGATGAAAATTATCAAACTATGATGAAGTCAATGAAACTGGAATAGGGCCAAAATACAATACTGGTAGATTGATTTACAATTATCTTTTTAACACGGTATTGAATTTAGCAACAACTGTATTTTCATATTAGAGTTTATAGGAATGGAAAAGCTCTTCTGTAAAATTTCACAGATGTTTAATGATTAAAAATAAATAAAATCTAACAGCCGGTGCCGTGGTTCAACAGGCTAATCCTCCACCTTGTGGCGCCGGCACACCGGGTTCTAGTCCCGGTCAGGGTGCCGGATTCTGTACTGGTTGCCCCTCTTCCAGGCCAGCTCTCTGCTGTGGCCCGGGAGTGCAGTGGAGGATGGCCCAAGCAGGAGAACCACCTGGCTCCTGCCATCAGATCAGCGTGGTGCGCCGGCCACAGCGCGCCGGCTGCAGCGGCCATTGGAGGGTGAACCAACAACAAAGGAAGACCTTTCTGTCTGTCTCTCTCTCTCTCTCACTGTCCACTCTGCCTGTCAAAAAGGAACAAAAAAAAAATCTAAAAAACTCTCTAATTATTAACTTTAAAATTATGACTGTTACCTAAGTTTTTAAAAATATAAACAAATGAATACAAGAAGAGTCCAAAAAGCTGCCTGATGAAAGAAATCTGGTTGCCAGAGTCACTGCATTTTGGATGCAATAATTTCCAAAGCCGAATGTATCATGTTCAAAGTTTTATTGCCTGAAGATTTTCACAAGCTGATGTCAATTTGTTTCTCATTTATCCTGCAACAATTATTAGTTTTGTGCATTGAAACTAAAAACACAAACAGAAAAGCAATGCAGTGAAATCAACAACTGAATTTTTGTTCTACTCTTCAAGTTATCTTCCTTGGTTACAACTATGAAATTTACTAATCCCCAGGGTCATGTTAAAAGGCTGGAGTCTGAAACATGGCAGTAGTGTTTTAGAAACTTCACAGTTGAAAATGTAAGCCAATGATTCCTCTGCTTGGAATTTTAAATTGTTTCTTATATTATCTGTTGAGACTGATTAAAAACAAATTAGATGTCCCTTTTCCAAAGTGTGATAAAAAGAATGATAGTATTTTATTGTATTGGGGTTTTTATAAGACCACCTGTGTTCCCTTGATTATAAAATAAAGAGATGTGTATTTTTAGACATTAATCAAATTAGTTAACAGTATGCTTTTCCATAACTGAATCAGAAAAGGTGTGGTTTATATTTGTTAGTCTTGTTATATTTGGAAATAATCCAATATCTAGGGATACATTCAGTGTTCTTTATTCCTACAATTCTTTAATATTTACATATTTAACATCACCCACACCATCCCAGCCTAGTATAATGATCTTATTTCTCTGTCATTTATTTCTCCACAATTTCCATTTGGTAGTTAACAAAAGTAAAGCAATAGAAAGTTCAGCTCCATCAACTGCCATATGTCTTTAGGTAAATTCCTTACATTCTCTAATGCTTATTTTTTATATGTAAAATGAGGATAATTATACTTACTTTAACTAGTAGAGGGGATTGCTACAAAGATGTAAATAGAATAATGGATAAGAAAGCAGTTGGGTGATTGCAAGATGTTAGACACATATATTAACCACTTGTACTTTTCTGCAAAAAACTAATGTTTAAACCAGAGCTGAACAATTTAAGAGTGCATTAAAGCAGTTTCACATTTTTAGGCACAGAAGAGCAATCTTCTGCTGTTGTAATGGATTAGAATAAAAAACAAATGAAATACTTAATTATAGATATCATAGAATATAATGCATTTATGAACCAGATCTAAACTTGTAATTTAAGAGACAAACCTTAAATTACAGTCTAATATCTTACACTGGAATTGTAGGAATGGATTATTGGGCAGTAAAATAAAAGATGAAAGAAAATGAAATGCTTAACAAAATAAGTGGACAGAGACAGAAAGATGCAGTGCGGACAAATGAGGCTGCTACATAACCACTTTACCCAATACAGCCACCAATAGCCATACATGGCTACTGAACACTTCAGTGCAGCTAGTGAGATTAGGGTATTGGACTGTCATTTTATTTAAGTAATTTAAATTCAAATTTTAATAGACAAATGTGTACATGACTACCATATTGGAAAATGCAGGGTTTTTTTTTTTAAGATTTATTATTATTTATTTGAAAGAGTTACAGAGAGAGGTAGAGACAGAGAAAGAGGTCTTCCATCCGCTGGTTCACTCCCCAGTTGGCCGCAATGGCCGGAGCTGCACCGATCCGAAGCCAGGAGCCAGGAGCTTCCTCCGGGTCCCCCTCTTGGGCGCAGGGGCCCAAGGACTTGGTCCATCTTCTACCGCTTTCCCAGGCCATAGCAGAGAGCTGGATCGGAAGAGGAGCAGCCGGGACTCAAACTGGCACCCATATGGGATGCTGGCGCTTCAGAACAGGGTTTTAACCCACTGCGCCACAGCGGCAGCCTTGGACAATGCAGTTTTATAACTTGGTTCTGCTACTTATTACTGGTAATGACTTGGGAATTCCCTGCTTCAGCTTCACAATTCTCTAAGTTTCTTCATTGGTAAAATAAAAGTTTCAAATTTTAAATCATTCCAGAAAGTTCTAATCATAGTTCCTGGAACTAAGAAAAGTTGATTAAGTTGCCTATTATGAATAAATGTAGGGCCGGCGCCACGGCTCAACAGGCTAATCCTCTGCTTGCGGCACCGGCACACTGGGTTCTAGTCCCGGTCGGGGCGCCGGATTCTGTCCTGGTCTCTCCTCTTCCAGGCCAGCTCTCTGCTGTGGCCAGCGAGTGCAGTGGAGGATGGCCCAAGTGCTTGGGCCCTGCACCCGCATGGGAGACCAGGATAAGCACCTGGCTCCTGCCATTGGATCAGCACGGTGTGCCGGCCATAGCATGCTGGCCAGAGAGCATTGTGGTGCAGGTGGTCAAACCATCTCCTGCAATGCCGGCATCCCGCATGGGCTCTGGTTCCTATCCAGCTCCCCACTAATATGCATGGAAAAGCAGCAGAAGATGACCCAAGTCTAGGGCCCCTGCACTCATATGGGAGATCTGGATGAATCTCCTAGCTCCTGGCTTCAGCCTGGCCCATCCTGGCCATTTGGGTGTGAACTAGTGGGTGGAAGATCTCTCTTTCTCCCTGTCTCTCTCTCTCTGTAACTCTGACTTTCAAACAAACAAAATAAATCTTTTTTTAAAGAAAAGTATAACAGGAGTAGTGGAGATGGTATACACAGTATGCCAAGTGGTGTAATCACGCTACAGCAGACTGTGCACAAGTTCACCTATCTTTTCGCTACATTCAGTAAAAGAATTATCCTTTTCCCAAATGATGGTACATTACCAGAATATATTTTGTCACCCACAAAATAATGATCATGAAGTCTATGTAATATTTAAGAAATAGTTTTAAGCTAAAAAGAGAACACAAACTTGTTCACGAATAAACATTTTACATTTATATACTAGTGTCAGAGTTAGACTTCATGAGTGTTATCCATTTACAAAATGCCTTCAAACATGATATCTTGAAAATCTCTAAGAGTTAGGCTGTAAAACTTTATTATCCCACTTCAGGAACCAGGGATCTGAAATTTGACAAGTTCAAGTGACTTGTCCAAATTAAATAGTAACTGACAAATCTCTTTTTCCTAAGTAGAAGATAACACTCTTTGCATTCTGTAGCTATTGCTTTTGAGAGATAAATACAAGTGATTTTAAATTTTCTATCTCATTTAATAATCATTAACTTTATTCGTATATTCTAGAAAAAAAGAAAAACACATTTTAAATTAAATGCCTAACATGCATTTGTAGGTTCCCAAGTGCAGTGCTGTTAGGGACAAGCCACAGTTACAGAGAAGCAACATTTGAAAGACAGCTTCTACTCTCTGCCTCATATCTGATTCTGCCTCGGCCTTTGTTCTGTTTGCAAACAATAAAGAAGGTCAAGGAGCTAAAGTCAAATAGTATCCAGAATTATGCACTTTGCTTACCAATCATCCTCTTGACATTGTCAGCACTCACAGTAATTACAAGGTTGGGTCCGTAGTTGGTAGTTATTTGTATACTATCAATGCATTCCAAAGAAAGAAAATTTTTTAAAAAATGGTGCCACCACAGCAAAATAAAAATCATCTTAAATCCTCCCAGAGATTGTAAGGTGAAACATGTACTGTTGAGGGTGAATTGGCTATTGGGGATGAATCTCAAACTCATTTAGTTTTATTTTTGTTTTTTAGTTTAGTAAAAGTCATATTAATGATTTAGCCTCAGATATACGCATAAAAGGAATTCATAATAATATCATGCCACTTGGCATACAGAAAGAATAAAGTGACATATGTGTGCATACTTCAGCAAAAGAGAAAACAAAAAACACCTGTATTTAACAAAGTGGCAATTATAAATGTAAGTGCAACTCTATATTCCACTTTTTCTATATATTAGTTGTATGAATCATTATTGAGTTCATTACATGTTCTTCACAGCCATGATTTAATAGCTGTAATGTATATAAGATGCTGTAAGAACATTTTAGGTCACTCTAAATTATTGGACCAAGTGTTCTTATAGTATGTGTCATAGACAGTATTAAGAGCTTTCATTTTTAAAAATTTTTTTACTAATATAGAAAGAACAGATTTAGAGCTTTATTCATTAAATTGGAGGTAATAATGTAGGGTAAGTAAAACAAATGAAAAGTATACTTATTAAGAGAAAAAAAACAGAACTTCCTTGTTGGCAGTTGACAGTTTGTACATAAAATTTTAAAATGATCAATCAACTGTTAAAAAATAACAAATAGATTTATTAAGCTGCTATATAAAATTCAGTTTTATAATTAGGCACTTGATCTACACAATTAAATAATAATAGTGTTTTTTTTAATTTTTTATTTTTATTTTTGACAGGCAGAGTGGACAGAGAGAGAGAGAGACAGAGAGAAAGGTCTTCCTTTGCTGTTGGTTCACCCTCCAATGGCCACCGCGGCCGGCGCACCGCGCCGATCCGAAGGCAGGAGCCAGGTGCCTCTCCTGGTCTCCCATGGGGTGCAGGGCCCAAGCACTTAGGCCATCCTCCACTGCACTCCCTGGCCACAGCAGAGAGCTGGCCTGGAAGAGGGGCAACCAGGACAGAATCCGGTGCCCCGACTGGGACTAGAACCCGGTGTGCCAGCGCCACTAGGTGGAGGATTAGCCTGTTGAGCCACGGCGCCAGCCTAAATAATAATAGTTTAAAAGTACATATGCTGGGGTTGGTGCTGTGGCATGGCAGATAAAGCCGCAGCCTGCAGTACAGGCATCCCTGGAAAAGCTGCAGAGGATGGCCTAAGTGCTTGGGCACCTGCACCCATGTGGGAGACCTGGAAGAAGCTCCTAGCTCCTGGCTTCAGATAAGCCCAGCTCCAGTCATTGCAACCATTTAGGGAGTGAACCAGCAGATGGAAAACTTTCTTTCTGTCGTTCCCTCTCTCTGTCTGTAACTCTGCCCCTCACATAAATAAATAAATAAATCTTATAAGGTAAGTGACAGCTAGCAGTTGCCCACAAACCCAGTGAATGTAGAGGGGGCACACTTATCTTGCCCCAACTTACCCAAACAGTGCCTGCTGCCTGGCTGAGGAGGGGCAAACACCATTTTGGGTTTGGGCAGGAGCTGCAGAAGACTGTGAGTGCACGCAGCAACTGGCTGAGACAGGACGCCAGCTTCTCAGCAGTACTGGTGGCAGTGGTGGGGAGAGAGCAACATTCAGCCAGTGGCTCTTGTGTATGCGTGTGATCCAGAGATTCTAGTGGAGGGACAATCCACAGTCCCCACTGACTTCAAGCCTGGCTGGGAAGTGGTGGTACAGAACATACTGGGAACTACTACCTGGGCTTTGAGATCTACCATACTCAACATGGGTGTTACCTTGGATATCTGTCCCATCCTGGAGCACTGACCAGAGTTCTCATTCCAAACCCACTATACATCTCTGTATTCATGGAAAGTGAAGACATTCTACTAAGCCACAGAGGCATAGGAGACCTGGGAGAAGCTCCTGACCCCTGGCTTCAGATTGGTACAGCTCCAGCAGTTGTGGCCATCTGAGGAGTGAACCAGTGGGTGCAATAACTCTCTCTTGCTCTCTCTAGCTCTACCTCTCTCTGTAACTCTTTCAAATAAATTAAAAAAAAAAACCTTTTTTTAAAAGAAAACCATACATAACATAACTGAAAATTCTTCCCATGAAATTGAGATTTTAAGGAGAAATTAAAATGCCTCAGTGAGGCAGAAGAAAAAATATTTGAATTAGAAGACAAATCTTTGGAAAAAAAGAACAGGAAAAAGAAGAAGAAGAAATTAGAAAACTTAAAAACAGTGCTAGAGATTTATGGGATACTATCAAATAATGCAACATATATATCCTAGGAGTTTCTGAAGGTGTGGTAAGAAAGAATGGACTAGAGGACCTATTTAGTAAAATAATTACAGAAAGTGTCCCCAATTTGGAGAAAGAAAGGGACATCCAAATAGAAGAAGCACATAGAACTCCTAATAGACATGACCAGAAAAGATCTTCACTATGATGCATTGTAGTCATGTTTTTCACAGTAAAACATAACAAAAGATTCTAAAATGTGCATGAGAGAAATGCCATATTATTTCAGAGGATTTCCAATTAGTCTCACAGCTGACTTCTCATCAGAAACCATTCAGGCTAGGAAAAAATGGCGAGATATAGCCCAAATCTAAAAGGAAAAAAAAAACCTCCCAATCCAGAATACTATACCTGCAAAGATCTCATTTATGAATGAAGGTAAAATAAAAACCTTTCATAGCAAACAGAAATTGAAATAATTTGTTGCCACTTGTCCATCCTTAAAAAATATGCTTAAGGACATGCTACACACAGAAACAAAGAAAGACAGCCACAAGTATGTAAGAATGTGAAGGCAGAAAATCCCCCAGTAAAAGTACAAAATAAATCCAAAGTAAGCAATAGGGATATTTATGGCAAAATGGCAGGGCCAAGTCATTATGTATCAATAGTGATTTTTTTTTCATTTTCAATTCTCTTTATATACAGAAGATCAATTTAGTATAAAGATTTCAACAGTTTGCACCCACATAGAAACACAAAATGAAACATACTGTTTGAGTACTAGTTATAACATTAAATCAAAATGTACAGCACATTAAGGACAGAGATCCCACATGAGGAGCAAGTGCACAGTGGCTCCTGTTGTTGACCCAACAAATTGACACTCTAGTTGATGGCGCCAGTAACCACCCTAGGCTGTCGTCATGAGTTGCCAAGGCTATGGAAGCCTTCCAAGTTTGCTGACTCTGATCATATTTAGACAAGGTCATAAAAGACAGGGTGAGGATAGTAACCAATGATCTTAAGAGTGGCCTTTACCAGGTTTGAACAATTATACAGCATGAAGTGGGGAAGAGGACCATCAGTACACACAGGTTGGGAGTAGAGCCATTGGTGGTAGAGTAGAGGTTATGATTACAAAGGAATGAGGCCCAAATGCGTTAGACAGGGTCTAGAACAAAGGACAGAGTCATTATTAGAGGAGCTAAGAAAGGTGCTGTCTAAGCTACAATTAAGTTTTCTGATTGAGAGGCAAATAGAACCTGATAGAAGGGGCTTGATAATAATCTGGTGGGCTTTAGGCCTTGTCAGGTAAGAGGCCCAGACCTATCTATCTCTTCACATGGGGTATATCCTAAGGGAGGTGTGAACCTCCTGGGGGAAGGCACTCTGTTGACTTTCATTACTTGGCTGGCCTGGGAGGAGAGCTGGCCAGGTAAAGGCAGGGGGCATCTCTAACAAAAAATTTACAGTTCTGCCTGCAATGTTGCTGACCCTACTTGACCTCACCCTCAGCTGCAGTGGTCACTTTGGAAGTTGGGCTGAGTGAAGGGCTTTTCAGCTTAGAGCCAATAAGATCTGTGGCTCTGACCTGGGCATCCTTTGACTCCAGGGCAGGTCCATTTCCAGTGATCCAACTCTTGGCAGAGCTGCCAGGGCTCTTCACAAGCTGATTTCTGCTGAAGCCCAGGCTTACCACATTGAAAGCCACTGCAGTGGACTGGCCTGTTGGGTCTCCTTGAGGGCAGATCACTGTACAGATCAGCTATTAATAGGCCTGCCACCCATTGCTTCTGATGCCTAGCTTTCTTTTCCTCCTGGTTTGTGTTAAAGCAGACCAGAGGATGCAAGTCAAGGGAGTGCCCATGTCCCATCTCTAATCTTCGGTGGCCTGAACTACAAGTCTATAGTCACAGGCATGTTCTGTAGTAGTTTTTCTAAGGTAGACAATGCCCATGAGGAAAATTATATTCTCACTTCAAAACTTTCTTTCCCTTTGGTCTGAAAGGGAGGTTTTTTTCTACTTACTGTATACTTCGCTGATGACGAAGTGAATCTAGCTATGAGATTATTATTTAAGTTCTTAATAGTGATTTTGAAGGTAAATGGCCTCAACTCTTTCCTCTTAAAAGATACAGATTGGCCAAAGGAACTAAAAACAAAACCCATCTATTTGCTGCCTACAAGAATCATATCTCACCACAAAGACTTGCAGACTGCAACTGAAAGGACAGAAAAAGAAATTCCATGCTAACAGAAAGCAAAAAGAAGTGCAGGTATTGCCATCCTAATATCAGACAAAATAGACTTTAGCACAAAAACTGTTAAAGGAGACAAAGAAGGGTACTATGTAATGATTAAGGAATCAATTCAACAGGAAGATGTAACTATACATAATGTACACCAAATTACAGGGCACTGACTATTGAAAAGAAATGATAATAAATCTAAAGGGAGACATAGCTCCAGTACACAGTATCAGGGGACTTAAACACCCCCACTTTCATCAATGTACAGATCAACTAGAGAGAAAATAAACAAAGAAACAACAGAGCTAATAGGCACTATGGACCAAATGGACATAACTGGCATCTACAGAACTTTTCACCCCATAGTTGCAGAATATACATTCTTCTTATCAGTGCATGGAACATTTTCTTGGATAGGTCATATGCTAGGCCATAAAGTCAGTCTCAGTAAATTCAAAAAAATCAAAATCATACCATGCATGTTCTCTGACCACAATGCAATGAAGCTGGAAATCAAAAACTCAAGAATCTCTAGATCATATGGAAATGCATGAAGACTGAACAACATGTATTTCTGAATGAGCTAACTTATGGCATATAGCAAAATCAGTGTTAAGAGGGAAGGTTATAATAATCATTGCCTACATGAAGAAATTGGAAAGGCACCAAATAAATGAGCTATCAATATATCTCAAGGACCTAGAATAACAACAAAAAAATACAAAAATTTAGGAGAAAGAAATCATTAAAATTAGAAAAGTAATAAACAAAACTGAGACAAAAACAACACAAAAAAATCAGTGAAATGAAGAGCTGGATATTTGAAAAATGAACACAGTTGATTCACCATTGGCCCAACTAACCAAAAAAAAAAAAAAAGAATCAATAGAATCAGAGATGAAAAAGCAAATGTAATGATACCACAGAAATAAAAATAATCATCAGAAATTACTAGAAAGAGCTGTATGCCAACAAATTGGGAAATCTAGAAGAAATAGATAGATTCTAGACATAATTTTCCAAAACTGAGTCATGAAGGCACAGAAAACCTAAACAGACCATTAACCAAGATGGAAATTAAACCAGTAATAAAGACCTTTCCTGTAAAGAAAAACATAAGACCAGATGGCTTCACTGATGAACTCTACCAGACATTTAAAGAAGTAATTCTAACTCTTCTCAAGCTATTCAAAACACTTAAAATGTAGGAAAACCTCCCAAACTTCAATGAATCCTGCATCACCTTAATTCCTAAGCCAGAAAAAGATACAGCACAGAAAGATAACTATAGACCAATTTCCATGATGAACATAGATGCAAAAATTATCAACAAAATACTACCTAATCAAATACAACATTCACAAATCAATAAATGTGATACATCACATTAACAAATTGAAGAACAAAAACCATATGGTCATCTCAATAGATAAAGAGAAAACCTTTGACAAAAGAGAACATCCTTTCATGATGAAAAGGCTTAAGCAAACTTGGTATAGAAGTAACATTCCTCAGAACAATCAAGGCAATTTATGACAAACCATTGTGAGCATTTATTTTATTGAATTGGGAAAAGCTGGAAGCATTCCCCCTAAGATCCAGAACCAGATAAGGATGCCCACTCTCACCATTGCTATTTAATATAGTCCTGAAATTTTAGCCAGAGCCATTAAGCAAGAAAAAGAAATCAAAGGGATACAAATTGGAAAGGAGGAAATCAAACTATCAGTATTTGCATGATTACATGATTTCATAATCCTATATATAAGGGATTGAAAAGACTACTGAGAGAGTATTGGAACTCATAAAAGAGTTTGGCAAAGTGGCAGGATATGAAATCAGCAGAGAAAATCAATATCCTTTGTATGCACAGACAATGCCAAGGTTGAGAATCAATATTTAAGATCAATCTCATTCACAATAATTTCAATAATAATTGAATATCTTGGAATAAATTTAACCAAGGAGGTCAAAGATCTTTATGATGAAAATTACAAAACACTAAAGAAAGAAATAGAAGACATTAAAAATTGAAAAAATCTTTTGTTTATAGATTGGAAGAATAAACTGTCTATAGTATCAAAAGCAGGTATCTCTTCAATAAATGGTACTGGCAAAACTGGATGTATGTCTGCAGAAGAATAAAATTAGACCTATATCTCTCACCATATACAAAAATCAACTCAAGAGGTATCAATGATATAAATTAAAACCTGAGACTATGAAGTTACTGGAGGAAAATACAGAGGAAACATTTCAAGACATTTGTCTAGGTTATGACTTCTTGAATAAAACCCTCAAAGCACAGGCAACAGAAACAAAACTAGACAAACGGGATTATATCAAACTTAGAAGCTTCTGTAGAGCAAAGGGAAAAGACAACAGAGTGAAGAGACATCCAATAAATGGGAAAAATGTTTGCAAGCTACCTAATCTGATAAGAGATCAATATCCAGAATATATCAGACAACTAAAACAATTGAACAAAAAAACTAACCAATCCAGTTAAGATATGGGCAAAGGACCTCATTAGACAGTGAAATAGCAGCCGAAAATTTCTCCAATTTGAAGGAAGATGTGGACATCCAAATAGAGGAAGTACATAGAACCCCAAATAGGCATGATCAGAAAATATTTTCATTATACCACATTATAGTCAATCTTTCAAAAGTAAAAGATAAAGAAATACCATAAAATGTATAAGAGATGAACTCCAATGGGATTGATGGAGGATTTCTCAACAGAAACCCTACAGACTTGGAGAGATTAAATGGATCTTAGTGGGGAATGGGAGTGGGAATGGGAGAGGGAGGAGGAGGCGGGTTGGGAGTGTGGGTACGATGGGAAGAATCACTATATTCCTAAGATTATACTTATGAAATGCATGAAGTTGGTATTCCTTAAATAAAAGTTTCTTTGAGGAAAAAAAAATCAACTCAGAACACTTTACCCAGTGAAGTTCTCCTTTACAAATGAAGGTGAAACAAGGATCTTCCAAGACAAGCAAAAATTTATATTATGTCACCACCCAGCCAGCCTTATAAATGATACTTAAGGATGTACTACGCACAGAAACAGAGAAAGATGTGTGAAGGCAGAAAACTCCTAGTAAGAAAAGAAAGGAGATTCAAAACAAACAACAGGAATATATGTGGGAAAACAGGAAGACCTAGTCATTGTTTATCAATAAAAACCTGGAAAGTAAATGACACTGTCACAATTCCTATTCAACATAGTTCTGGAAGTATTAGGACTCCACTAAGAGACTATTGGAACTCATAAGAGAGTTGGACAAAGTTGCAGGCTATGAAATCAACATACCAAAAGCAATAGCATTTGTATAGTGAGAAGACACTATGGCTGAGAAAGAACTGGTATCAGTCTCATTCACAGTAGCTTTAAAATATTTTAAATAACTTGCAATCAATTTAACTAAGGATGTGAAAGGTCTCTAAAATGAAAATTAGAATACATTAGAGAAAGACATCAAAGACAAAACAAAATGGAAGAATTAATATAATCAGAATGCCCATACTACACAAAGGGATTAACAGATTCAGTGTGATCCCAATCAAAATACCAAGGACGTTTTTCACAGATCTAGAAAACAGCAATCCTAAAATTCATTTGGAAACACAAGAGATCCTGAATAGCCAAAGCAGTCTTAAACATTAAAAACAAAGCCGGAGACATCAAAAATTAGCAATCTGACATAGAATGCTCACATTGCAAGCAGTGGGTTAATTCCTTGTGCCAAAATATTGGTCTCTATAATAATTTCTTAATTATATACACACACATAATATATGTGAAAGTACTTCAAAAAGCTTGTGAAAAAATAGAAATAAAATGTAAGTTTATTTTTGTGCAAAAAGGTTTTGAAATTGTATATACAAGTAGGCATCAGAACGCTCAGAGAAAATTATGAAAAACTCTGAGTTAAGAAAAGTTATGTATGGATTTTAGTTTTTTGCATCAGAGTAAGTAAATTTGTTTTTACTCCCATTTTCCATAAACTTTTTGAAGTCCTCTTGTGTGTGTGTGTGTGTGTATATATATATATATATACACATACATATATACATACATACATATATGTATGTATATATATTAAAATACATAAAATTATGAAATAAATACATAGACTTGCATACAAATGGATATATATCTAATAAATGTCTATATATTTATTTACTAACATTTTTTCCTTCTTCTCCTCCTCCATATTCTTCTTCTCAATTTATCACTGCTCTCTAGCTTATGCTTTGGAGATTTTCTGCAGCATCATTTTTTTTTTTGACAGGCAGAGTGGACAGTGAGACAGAGAGTAAGGTCTTCCTTTTGCCGTTGGTTCACCCTCCAATGGCCGCCATAGCCAGCACGCTATGGCCGGCGCACCACACTGATGCGAAGCCAGGAGCCAGGTGCTTCTCCTGGTCTCCCATGCAGGTGCACAGCCCAAGCACTTGGGCCATCCTCCACTGCACTCCCGGGCCATAGCAGAGAGCTGGACTGGAAGAGGGGCAACCGGGACAGAATCCGGCACCCCGACCAGGACTAGAACCCGGTGTGCCAGCGCCACAGGCGGAGGATTAGCCTATTAAGCCGCGGCACCGGCCTAGCATCATGTTTTTATAACATGTCTGGCATTAACTGATCATATTTAGGGAAGTGATAAATGGAATAACATCACATTACAAAAGCAAGCTTGCTAATTATCAAGAATTATCATGAGTTAGAGGTTTCTAGATTCTGGATTTGTGAGCACTGTGTCTTACGTCCTTAATTGGCAGGACAGAGAGAGACGGTAATTACACAAGAGACAGACTGTAAAATTGCTTTCTGTTTCCTAAGATGGGAACCTGGCCACGCACAGGCATTCAATAGTAACTTACGTGACTTGACGTCAGAGATTTAGATAGTACATTTGAGCTAAACTATGAATAATTTTAAACCTACTCCATCAATACCCTCTTTGGTTTTACAACAAAATGGCCATAAGAAGGAATGCAAAGTTGAAAGTAAACATCTACAGGCACTCTCTTTAGATGCTAAAACAAATTTGGGCATTTTGAAATAAAATGCTTTACTTTACCATCAGTAACTTCCAAATATGCTTTTGTGATGATACTTCCGGCAACATTTAGAGTCTGGCAGATATAATAACCAACATCAGATCGCTGGACATTAGTAATAGTGAGGTCACCAGTCTGGGAGACTGAAAACCGGCTGGATGACTGTGGTGGCTGATATGAGAAGAGCAGATTCTAGAATCCAGAATTTGGGGAGGAAAGAATAAAAACAGGTTAATTACCAAATTCATTCTACTATTTTGGCATTGGTAATATACACATTTATAAATACAAATATAAATGTATACACACATACACACACACACACACACACATATATATATATGGACATATATATGTGTAAGAATGAGCTAAATATTCTTCCAACCCATATCCACATACATAGATGTGCATACTTACAAGTACAATCAAGTACTCAGTGAAGGAAGTACACTCTGAGAAGCATGCCATTAGGTGATTTCATCATTCTGTGAATCTCACAGTGCACTTAACACAAACAGTGATGTATATGACATCCCTAGGAAATATAATCCAATGGGACTACCACCATATATGATATCATGATTGACTCAAACATTACACAACACATGACTGAAAATATTATTAAACAGAGGTAGGATTTAATATCATCACCTTAAATTAGGTCATGGAAAATTTAAATAAACTCCCAATATTTATATGTGTTTTTATCAGCTTTCAAACAATATTAGACTTATAAGGATATTAGGTATTATTAGAGGAGGTATTTTCATATTTAAACCTAAGACAAAAGCCTTGCCTCACACATTGAGACCTTTAATATGTAAACAAAATTACAATTTAAATAAATGCTGACAAATTAAAATCAATGCTACTGTTGTGGCCCCACTAGAAGCATTTCTGTTAGGTACCTATTACTAATGTTCAATAACGTATATAAACTGCTGACAGCAACATATCTTTTTTTTCTGTTAAATGGTGAGAATATCAGTTAGGAATTTTTTTTTTGAAATTCACACATTAAGTTACATCAAAAGATTATGCATATTAGAATGTATAGCTCAAGCAAAATAATACATTACACCATTGTTTTTCATGACATAAAGAACATTGATTTTTTTTCCTAGCCAAATAAGTTGATTCTTTAAGAAACTCTTTTGCACTTTTTATTTACACATAAATCATTTTTTAAAGGCTTAGCATACTATGGATATATGTCTAGTAACAAACTAAACCAAAATATTTCTAAAATTTTATCTATAGTATAAATATTTATTTATATTTATAGTATAAATATATACTTATAAACAGATTTAAGTGAGGCATTTAAATAAAGTCTAGTAAGAAAGTCTAGTGGGTTTACTATTACAACACAGATGTTTTTCTATAATGCACTTCCAATTCCTCCTATCCTATTAAAATATTTTGCTCTTCCGGTCCTTAATTTGCTGTCATCAAATTTAGTCCTTTGGGTCCAAATGGAATATGTTAGAATTCATCAAGATATCAGTACTGAAATGATTGTTTATATACAATAACCAAGTAATATTTGCCAACAAAATGAACTTAATGGCACTGCCTAGAAAAAAACTGCTGAGTCTAGTAATTGAACTTCCTGTTGGCTATTTATAAGAGCACGCTAGGAGCAAGAGTATGAAACACAGCCCCCAGGAATGATATGAGCAAATATAAAAGAGATCAGGAATAAGTACATTAAAAATAAAGGAGGGGGGCTGGCATTGTGGAGCAGTGCGCACAGCAGCTGCCTGCAACTCAGGGTGAGAGTTCAAGTCCTGGTTGCTCCATTGCCAATCCAGCTCCCTGCTAATGCACCTGGCAAAGCAGCAGAAGATGGCCAAAGCGCTTGGGCCCCTGCCACCCATGGGAGAGGCCTGAAAGAAGCTCTTCCTTCCTGGGTTTGGCTTGGCCCACTCCTGGCCATTGCAGTCATTTGGGGAGTGAACCAGCAGAAGTAAAGTTTCTCTCTCTCTCTCTGTCTCCCACACTCTCTGGAAAGGACTTTCAAATAAAATAGCAAATCTTTAAAAAGACTAAATAAGAATCTTTTTTTAACGAAAAATAAAAACAAGTAAAAAGAAATGTTTTACTTTATTGAAGGAGGCAAGTAATTAAGATGAGCTAAAACAATACCTTAAAATTTTCTGGTTGTTAAACCAAGTCAGGCAATGGATTTATAGTTTGAAAAAAACAGATTTCCATATTCTGGTTTCAATGTCTACAGCAACCTTTTGTTCATAAAATGTCTAGAGAATACTATTTAATGTCATCAGCAATCATATATACTAGTCAAAAAATAATCAGAATATACTGGATCCTATTTAACATGACAGCTATGCTAAAGAGAATTTCATATAGCTGATTATTCAAAAGACACTTGGATTTCCAAGGATTTAAGAGAAATTCCACTGAATAATTATCACCTCTGTTTTAAATGTATATAAACCTCTCAAATATATTTCCAGATACCCAAATAATAGAAATGATAAATGAAATATGTTTAGGAAAAAATGTAGTTTACTCTTTTAAAAAATGTGGCTAAATTGGAAATAAAGGTGAGATTACAAGACAAAACAATGATTTCTATATATGATCCTGTGTTCCAGACCCAGGAGGGGAAGACTGCTTCAAAAATTACAACAATCTGGAGCTGGTGTTGTGGAGTAGAAGGTTAAGCCTCTGCCTACAGTGTCGGCATTCCACATGGGTGCTGGTTCAAGTCCCAGCTGCTGGCTGCTCAACTTCCAATCCAGCGCCCTGCTAATGTGCCTGGGAAGGTAGCAGAAGATGGCCCATATCCTTGGGCCCCTGCACCCATATTAGAGACCTGGAGGAATCTCCTGGCTCCTGTCTTTATTCTGGCCAAACCCCCAGCTGTTGAGGCCATTTGGTGAGTGAACCAGTGGATGGAAGCTTGTTTTCTCTCTTGCTTTCTCTCCTTCTGTCTCTGTATCTCTGCCTTTCAAATAAATAAATCTTAATAAAATTAAAACCATATGTTTATATATGCAACAATTTCTCGGTTCTTTTAATGTGACAGCTGTAAGAACAAGTAAAATGTTGGCATTTCTTCTCATATATTTGCCACTTTGCTAATTGAAAAATGAGAAAAAGGTCATACCTGACTCCCCTCTCTCCTCCAAAAAATAGCTGGTTGAGGGTTTCCGGTTGCTTCACACTGAAAAGTCACAGTTCGTCCCAAGGCAACAACCTGGTCTCGGGGTTTCACCACAAAATGTGGAGGCTCTAAAGAAAGTGAAACAAATGACACTGAATTGGAAGCAAATAGCTATTTTCCTAATTTAGACAATTTCCTGATATACCATGCTATGCCTTTGCTTTATACAAGGTGCTATACACAAAAGCCACACTACATCCACTGACATCCATAATTTAAAATGAAATTGTTAAGGACATACTTAATGAATGAAAGGGCTGTTTTGAGAGTTTTTTTTTTTTTATATTGCCTCACCTTCTTTGATTAACCCTCATATTTAAAGGAATTCTTGAGCTACAATTTGACCTTTCACCTCAGAGTATACCTGAAATTTGTATGAGTGCATATCATCTTTTCTTATTTAGTGCTGCTTAAAGGTGAATGAACTTTAATCACATACAGAAGGACCTGCAGATGCAGGCAGATCCTAAAATTACTTTAATTTAACTCAAAAGGTCCTGAAATGCTACCATGCAAATTACAGCCATTTAAAAATCTTCAGTTCAATTACTTGAATAGAAATGAATTTAGAGCAATAGTGGAGTCGAATGCCTTCTTCATTTACATAGGGAAGGGCATGTTCAAACAGAATATATATGGAAATGAGGGCAAATTTGAAACATCTGCTCATCCTGACATTATAAATGCTGCCAGCTCTGCCCAAACTGTTTGATTTATACAGACTTAAATGGCCACTTCATCCAACAGTAAATACAGTGTCAGAAAATTGTGTCAGTTACATGGAGCTCAATGGCAGCTGAAATGTTAGGTGTGCTGATGGAGCCACCCAAGGAAAAAAAAGAAAAAAAAAAGTCTGTTTTTGGCTGAGCCTTGTGTATGGAAAAACAGGCACTGAATGTAAGTCTTTTTTACCTACTGTTTACACTGTTCAAATTCATTTCTTATCAGCTGTCTGAACACCTAATTATTCTTCTTTCTTGTCCCAACTCAAATTGAACTGAAGGAACATGTCAAGCCAGATGTTTCACAGTTTATACAGGACAACGTTGTTCTAATCCACTTTGATGACTCTGCCATTATTTCTAACTTTTTCTTTGAAAGTATTTTCAGTTACTTATGTCAGTCACTTAGATTAACTCCTTAAAGTGAGTATGAATGAAAAATTCTGTTTAGATTATGTTTACAAATGTCACCACTCTGCTCACAAGAGTATGACTTCTTTGTTAATGATGGTCAGTATTTCAAAGAATACTTTTGCTGAATATTTTCTGGTCAACTGCATCTAATAGATATGAATAATATGTAATACACACAAATTCATAAACATTATATGTTTTAATAAAAATAGCTGACATGTTCTTCACTCAGGAAACTTGTACATTTAAGTCATAAAGAGACATTAAAGGTTATTTAATTTGCAATTAGCAGTATTTAAACTATAAAACCTGTTTTAAAAAACTAAAATGTAAAGTGACTTGTCTACAACTACATATTGCCAGAACTGAAGAAAGTAATTAGATCATCTAACTTCTAGATTAGTGTGTTTTCTTCATGACCTTATTTTCAAAAATTGAGGTTTAGTAGAAATTATACCATTTGACTAGAAAATTATAGGAGACCTGGAAAATCAGGTCAAATGCTTTCAAATGTCCTCTAACTTATAGAGAAGAAAATATGAAGTTAGGACATGTAGTTTAAGTTCAATTTGGTAACACTGAAGTTCTAGCTTATAATTTTTTTAAAAAACTGTGATTGTAATTGAGTGGCATACTCATGCATTTAGCAAACACTGTCATTACCTAGGTATAATAATAGGCATGTGCAATACTGCTGGAGGATTCTCCTTCAGTACAAATCCATACGGGAGCATTCTATTCCTCAGTTATGGGTTAGAATAATTGATACAGAAATCAGACCAAAAAACTGAAGGCACTGACTGGATAGCAAACTAAATCCAGACTAGAATTTGGTTTGTTTCAATGAAAGAAAACCAAATGATTAATTAGATGAGTGGGAGAATATGAGTTTCCAATATGCAGGGAATCTGAGTAGGAAAATATAAATGTTCAAACCACTTAGTCAAGTAAAATTCGGGTGGTCTCTTTTCTAAATCTCAGAAGCATGTCTAAGAATGTATGCCAGAATTTGTTTCTTTTATAAAATGCCAGCTTTCCTCAAACCTCAAAGACCTATTTGGGAACAAGCAATACAAACCCTTATGTTAACTACATTTATCCTGAAGCAATCCTTCCACACAGGATATTTGCCTGGAAATGAATTTATTATATTCCGTAGGCACAGTCTCAAGCCAACATCAACAGTGACATCAGTCACAAAATATGTCTTAAAAATATATTTTTAAAAATTATCTTGTATATGTATATTAAATATCAAGTGTAGATATATCTCTTGGGAAAAAAATTAAAGGACTAAAACTAAATATGCTTCTTTTTATTACTATCATCATTACTTATCATTTTAGAATGAGATCATTCATTGTATGTACTTACTTGATGGTTGCAAATATATATTTGGATGTTTTTTGAAGGTTACAACTTTTAACAGTCATGATAGCAATAGCACACAAATTCAGTGTTTGTTGCAAAACTGGACAATTGCACAGAAGGAAAAAAAAGCTATTCCTAAGTCTATCATGAAAATTTGATCATATTGCTCCAAAATATTCTTCTACAATATCATTTTAATGACTATAAAAATCAATGTGTAAATTACTTTAAATTATTTAACTTATCTTTATTGCTTTAAATTTAGATTAGTTATCATTTTCATTATTGAAAATATTAGTAAGATCAATATCCTTCTCACAAATATACCCAATATTATTTCCTAGAGGTAAATTATAGGGTCTGAAAATATGCAAAGATCAAGAACATAATAACAAGTATAGTGAAATTGTACTCAGGGATGTTTTTTATCAACTGATACTTTTGCTAACAGAACTCAGATTGCCTATTCTGCCAAGCCTTACAAATACTGAGTGTTAACATTGCCAAACTAAAAATATTCTTTTCTTAATGTACATTCTTATATTACTGAAGTTAAGAAGGTAAACACTTTCTTCATATAACCTCATGAGTATTCCATTTGTTTCAGATATTATGTTAATATGTTTATATTTTCTTTTTGATTTCTTTTTGATTTCTAAGATTGATTTTAGGCATTTCTCATAGATAAGTTTTTTTTTTTCATTATTCTGTTAACAGAGTTTTTAATCTGTCCAGGAATTTTTGTTGTTGAATCATTAAAACTGTACAGGTCATAATAATACAGATAAAATTATATTACATGAATATTCAACTCCATTTTCATCTTTTATTTTTATTTATTTTTTATACTTAAATTTTTAATCCTCTACAGTTCTGTGTATATGGTAGAAAACTTTTTTTTTACAAATACATTATGATTATTTAACAATACATCTTGTACTAATAGGAAATGTCACTTTTATTATATTTATATAAACTTTTAAACAATAGTGAAAGATATTCTTTTAGGGTCAATATTATTCCTTAGCATACTTGTTAGCATACTCATGCAAAATTCTCTTAAAATGATATTCTAGCATCCTTACCAAATGAATGGATTCCACCCCCCAACCCCAAGTAAGTGCTTAGAAACTTGATGGCTCTTCATTTACATAGGCTCAAAGTTTTAGCAAAGCAAATTGTAATAAATCTCAGATATATCATATGGTTATTTCTTACATAAAATGACACATGGAAATGAAAATGAGTGCAAGAGTTAAGTCCCAAGTGCAGGGCTATATACATCAATGGGATTCTGATGACTATTATTGGACCATCATCACAAAAACTCAGACAGACATGGGTTTGTAAACAAATCTGAAAATTTAAAGAAACATCTGAAATAATCCTTAACCAAAATGACAACTCATCACTTATTACAGGAGAGAAGAAACACAAGGATGCACAGCACACATCATTTAATAAGAAATAAAGTTAGCAACCCCATTACCTTTCCTCTTTGTCACAGTTACCCATACTTCCTGCAGACTTTATTCTGTGCAGTTTGTCTTTGTGGCCAATGACAAGTGAAACATGGAGGCTGATTGGTTGAAGGACATGGAAGGGTATGGATGGAAAGGGGAAGAGAAGTTCCAGTCACAGTGACACGGTGATTAGAAGATGGCCAATAAAATGTCAACTTACCAGAACCAACTAAAACAAAAAAGAAAACATGGAATAAATAAAAATAAAGAAACATAAAATGAAATAGAAAAAGTAACAAGCTTTGACAACAGTGATACTTCTTTTAAAATAAAGAACACTTTAATATTTGGATACATGACACATAGTATCCATGAATGCATACTTATTAGCATTTTAAGTATAATCCTAACTTAAGAAAAATAGAAATTAACCTTAAAAACTTTACTATGCTTAAATTCCAGAGTTACAGAACACTTTCCAATGATTTTACATTTTGACAGGTTAGATAAGTACATGTATAATGGGTTTAAAAATGTTATAAATTTTAGCTGCTATAGCTACATAGAAGTCAAAATTGAGTATCTTAATCAAGGATAAAGAAGTATTATCTCCCATACTCCATCATCAGATTAATTTTTAAAAGGTTCATGCTGCCTATGATATTCTTTCCATTAAACTGAAGCTGTTCATAATTAATAAGCCCAAAAATTACTCCCATAGCTAGCAAAAACACAGATTATGATTCTATATATCAGGAATGTAACCTGAATTTTGCTGTTCATTTATGATCATAAATTGAATAAGATAGCTATTAAATGATGAAAATGCATTTACATTTTTACATATTTTTAGTGAGATGCCTAGAAAAAAGTATGAATAAATTATGAGATCAGCGAAAACTTTATAATCATGTCTATAAGTCATAATTACATTCTGTGTTTTCAGTGCTAAAATATTGGAGATTTTAATATAGAAAGCTCAAGTAATACATATTTTAAATACTAGAAAACAAATATTTTGTTTCTCTCTTTACTTTAGAGGCAAAGGTAATTATTGTCAAACGGAAAACTTCTTCATAAGAGCCCAGCAGAATCTCACAAATAAATTCACTCAAATATGTAACTCCCATATCTCTCAACAAGTCAGAATGAATTACATCTAATAGACTTCCCTGTGGTTTAAAACAATGCCAATGACTGCCGCTGGGAAGTGATACAGCTATAAAACAGGAACTAAAGTTGTTTTGCAGACTTTTGCTACAGAGACTAAATTTAATGGTAATGTTAACTCCCATGTTCCCTTGAATATGAGTGAAATGAATTCCCACGCATTCTGGTCAGAAGGGTTAAAAAAATTCTTATTTACCCAGGCTTCATGTTTATAGTGGCACTCACTAGCTTGGCATCTGGAGTCGAAACCAGTAACTGAACAGATAGGAAATGATTACATTTCTTTACACCTTAAAGATGATGTTTTTCAAAAGATATGAAGAAATATTAAAGAACTATCAATGGAGTTCGGGTTAAAAAAATCAGGGGACACTGGGTGTGCTTCCTTAATTGTGATAAATATACTAATACAAGATGTTAATTATTACTTCACAATTTTTGGTTGATACATTTAAAATAAAATGGTAAAAAGAACTACACAAGACAAACAGAATTTTGCTTTGAAAAAGACAAAAGTTGGGGAATTATCTCACAATCTATGAAAATAAATTTGATCTCATTAGTTAAGGTAAAGTCTGAAAATAAGAGACTACAGAAACGATTCCTAAATATTTCAGCTAATATTAATAACTTAAAATCTTGTAAATGCTTCAAAAGTACACAATAAATGGAACACAAGTAAATTACCAGTAAATAGCCCCTTTGAAATCTCAAAAGTGGAGTCAGTTGTTTGGTACAACAGTTAAGACACTGCTTGAGATGACCACAGTATATTAGAGTGCCTGGGTTCAAGTCCCTGCTATGTTTCCAATTCCAGCTTCCTATTTTGTCTACCCTGGGAAGCAGCAGGTTGTAGCCCACAAACTGTATTTGGTCGCTGCCACCCATGAAGAGTTATCAGTTCCTGGCTTTGGTCTGGCCCAGCCTTGGCTGTTGTAGGCATTTTGGGGAGTGAACAAGCAGCGAAAGCTCTTAGTCGGTTGTGCTCTCGCTCGCTCGCTCTCTCTCTCTCTCACTTAAATGAATAAATAAAAAGGTTTTTTATTTTTAAGTTTTATTTATTTATTTGAAAGGTAGAGTTACTGAAAGAGAGAGATAGACAAGAGAGACAGAGGCTCTTCCATCCACTGGTTCACTCCCCAAATGGTCACATTTGGGGCTGGGTGAAACCCGGAGCTGGGAGCTTCTTTTGTGTCTCCCATGTGGGCTGTACGACCCAGGTCCTTTGGCCATCTTTCACTGCTTTGCCCAGGTGCATTAGCAGAGAGCTGGATTGGAAATGAAGCAGCCAGAACTCGAACCCGCATGCACATGGGATGTGTCTCAGGCAGAGGCTGAATCCTCTATGTCACAATGTTGGCCCCTAATTTTTTTTTTTTTTAAATCAGCTTTTCCTTCCTTATAGTTTTAACCAGCCAATCAAGATATAGGGTTAGAATATTTTTACTAGTTAAAATCTAATGTAAAAACTTCAGGCTAATGCATTTGCATATCAAATTGATAACGAATGATATTAGGCAGCACTGTATGTTCTGTTTAAGGACCTCAAATGTTAAGATCATCCTACAAAGAAGCTTTTGAACATCAGAGGTTTTTGAAAAGACTCTATGTTGAATGATCACTTAAGCTTCTAACAACCGTGATTATCAGAAAATGAATCCTCTTATCTAAAGGAAAACCTGTCTGTGTACAAATTAACCCCTCTTTCATTTGTCCTAGTTTCAGTAAACAAATAAAATCCAAAAACATCCACCACAGAAAACCCTCTCACCATGCTGAAGGAAACTGTCATCCCCAACTTTCTCCGCTAAGAAAATAATTATA